>NW_012151374.1:377032-524651 GCF_000956105.1 Propithecus coquereli | reverse complement strand
TAAGTTTATAATCACATGTAAATAATGTGTCAAAGAGAAAAACACATATTAAAAATCAGAAATTTTTAATATTTAGATGTTTAGAATTGAATAAAAATAGCAACCCTACAAAACAAAATTTTTGAAATAGGTTTAGGGTGATAGTTAAACGAGTATGTTCAGTTTGTGAAAATTCATCCAGCTGTAAAGGCATGATAGGTTGATCATCCTACGTGTATATTATGCTTCATTAAAAAGTATATAAAAGGTAAAATCTGAAGGATGGAATTATAATATTTAGAGGTACATTATAGTCTAAAATGCTTGCTTTGGAAAAGAATCACTTAATTTATTCAGCTGATTAACAAAATTAAGAAGTTAGGGGGGAAATAATAGAAACCCACATCTCAAAATCAGGAAGGAATTTTTTAAAAACCCAATTAATGAAATAGAAAACAAACCAAAAATAGGATCAAAGCTATAAGTTCTTTGGAGAGGTTATAAAATAGACAAATCTCTGGCAAGATGAATAAAGAGATGAAACAGGGAAGGCACAAATTTAAAAATATTAGGAATAAAAAGAAGGACTTAAAGGTGCTACAGAGATTAAAGAAATAAGAGGATTTCATAAACAGTTTTACAAAAATGCATTTGAAATAGATTGCATGAAATTGACAAATTCTGGCAAAAATAAACCCAACAAAAATACTCAAATAGAAGTCTTTTTGGTCTGTCCTAAAAATTTGAAATATTCTGATAAACATAAAAGAAATTGAGGCAGTGGTTAATCTTCCACAGTGAAATCACCAGGAACAGATAGCATAAATCTACCATACACACACAAGTACACGCCACACACAAACTTAAAGTATTGCAGATTTAAACATGAGAGGACTAGAAACCTTTAGAAAATAGAGAAAAGCCTTATGACCTTGGGGTATGAAGGATTTCTTAAGTAAGATATAAATTTATAAAGGAATATTTGGATAAATCTACTTATTTTAAAATTAAGAACTTCTATTTGTCAAAAGTCACCCAAAAGAGTGAAAATACAGACCAAAAATCAGAAGTGGACATGAGCAACATATAGAAGAGACAAGGGTTTATTATCCAGAATATATAAAGAAATCCTCTAAATCAATAACAAAAAAGGACAACTAGATAGAAAAATGCAAAAAGACATGAATAGGTATTTCAGAGAGGAGCAAATTCTACTGACCAATAAACATACGATGCTCACCCTCATTAGGAACCAGGAAACAAAAATTTGAACCACAGTGAAATATCTTTTCACATCACCAGATTGACAAAAATGAAAAATTTGGATAATGCCTAGCATCAATGAGGTACAGAGTGATTAAGGTTTCATACAACAGTGATGCGAATGGAAATGCACACCCCTACTTTGGAATTCAGTTTGGAGTTAGTTAAATTGCATGTGTACCCACTCTATGATCCAGCAATTTCAATCTTAGGTATATACCCTAGAAAAATGTTTGCAAATATACTCTAGGAGATAAGCAGAAATGCTCAGTCAGAGAAACATTATTCCTAAAAAAAGAAAGAAAAAACAGGGAATAAACATCTATCAACCACAGAATGGATAAATAAATTATATTCATATTTATATTCATATGATGCATCATACTGGATGAATCTAAAAACATAACCTTGATCAAAGAGGCAAAACTTAATGGTATATTTTTTAGTGATACATATCTATGCATTAAGACCATAATGAAGAGCAAGACAATTGCAACACAAAATTCAAGGAAATGGCCACTGCTGGGTGGTCAGGAAGCAGTAATTAGGGAGTGACATGAAGTAGATCTCAAAAGCACTAGTGCTAGTCTCTTTCTTTATCTAGGGGGTGGGCATATGGGTTTTCACTTTACTTTTCTTTAAGCCATACTGTCTCATACATTCTTTTGCATATATGACATATTTAACCATAATTAATTTTTAAAGATAGTAATAATTACAAAAGTACTTAGTGCTACAAAGAATAAGGTATTATGGGCACAAACAGGGACCCATGCTAGGATGAGTTGTTGGAGGTGGGGTATAGGAGAGGGGGAAAAGGGAAAGTTCCAGTTCTGTATACACTGAATTACCGACAACACTGAAAATGCACCGACCTTAACGTGAATTAAGAGGTTAAAGACATTCTTTTCTTTTGTTCCCTAATTTTCTAATTGTTTCAAAATAAAGTTTTGTATTTGTGGGGCATGATTTATTCTCTACAAACACACTCTACTCATTAAGATTCCATTTTCCTAACAGCCCTAACTTACGGTGCTCATAATAACCATTTCATTACTTCAGTGATTCAGTTTAGATGTCTCCTGCAGTAATTACCAGAAGGATTTCTTTTTCTTCCCCTCTAAGACGAGTAGCATATATTCTTTGAATTGGTTTTCAATGCCAAATGTATTTTGTTTTATTTTTTTTTTAAACAGGCGAAATGCCCTAGATATTTCAATCTTGCTAAAGCCAATATGCTGCAGTATTCTTGGATATAGTTCTCTTCTCACATCCACAGTTAACATGATTTAACATATTCTGCTCTTTTAAACAAGGGTAACCAAACCCTTTTGAATCACAGGGAAGGACTTCAGCCTTGGAGTTTTCCAGGAGGAATAACCAACATGAAGCCCCAATGACATCACATTGTTCTCAGTATGCATCGGAGCACCATGGAATAACAACATGTACACTGACAGATGTCCTTGATACCACCATCACACAGATTTCATTTCTAAGACCTAGGACCACATTGGAATAATTCTAAAAAGCAAATTTACACAAACGTACCCATTTGCTCAGAGTTTGTTTTCCAAAGTTCCAGCTACTTTTTAAGAAGCAGCAGCAACATATGTCAACCTAAATGCCTCTTTTTTTTTTTTCGCTATTTGTACTCACGAAAAAACACTATTTGCTTAGTAGTCGAGTACAATTTGCCACTGTTTCACGAACCAGAATTTACATTATTTTTTAAGTAAGCAAAAGCCCTTAAACAGATATGATCCCATGCAATGGAAAATTAAAATAAAAATCTGGTGCAATTTCTTTTAAAAAGGACAAAACAAAGTGAAAATGATCACAGGACTGGTCCCATCAAAGCTGATGAGTCATGGCAAATAAGGAGGAAAGAACTGGATCTAATAAAGACCGCTGAATCACAGCCATTCAGGGGCTTTTTTTGAGCAAGGTTAATCTCTTAAACTGGGTAGTCATCGGTAATTTGTTTGGCATTAATGCCCATGAAACGACTTGAATAGCAATGGGCTTGTTTGATACAAAACAAAAGTGTGTGATCTGAAGAATCACATTATAATTGACCAATTGATCTAATATTTAAAACGATGGCTTCCAATTCCTTTGACAATTATAATCCACACATTTAAAGGGTCAACCAGATTGATGCCCTTGCCAGAAAAGTAGGTTTTCTTTCCCATTTAAAAAAAAATCAATTTATTGATTAAGGCCACAGCTTACCTGAAAATGGATGTGTAGTCAAGAGTGCTGTGTTTTAAAGGGTTTTTGTTGAAAAGGAAGACAGCACCAGAACATCAAAGCTGTGTGATATTTCTGAAGAAAGAAACAGTAGCTTTGAAAGGAAATACACTCATCTACTGTGGTATCCACTATCAAAAGGCCAGTAGGCCCCTCTGTTTTTTTTCAATTCCTTACTTTTTCAGGGAGAATTTATCTTTAATTTTTTTGATAAGCTACAGATTATTCAGATACCTCTGCTGCAGAACCTAAAATCTCAGGCTAGAAAACAGCTTGAGAGCCCAGTGTGGTAGCATGTACCAGTAGTCCCAGCTACTGAGGAGGTTGAGGCAGGAGGATTGCTTGAGCCCAGGAGTTCTGGGCTGCAGTGAACTGTACCAATTGGGTGTCCGCACCAAGTTCAACATCAATATGGTGACCTCCTGGGAGTGGGGAAGCACCAGGTTGTCTAAGGAGGGGTAAACCAGCCCAGGTTGGAAGCAGAGCAGGTCAAAACTCCCGTGTTGATCAGTAGTGGGATCACACCCGTGAATAGCCACTGCACTCCAGCCTGGGCAACATAGCGAGATCTTATCACTAAAAAAAAAAAAAAAGAAAGAAAGAAAGAAAGAAAGAAAGAAAGAAAGAAAGAAAGGAAAGAAAAGAAAAGAAAAGAAAAGAAAAGAAAAGAAAAAGAAAACAGCTTGAGAAGAACCCACTCCCACCCTTTCGATGTCAGGAAAGTCCAGGATTAACTTAGCAGAAAAGAGGGTCACCCAGAGATGGAATGTTCAAGTGCACCAAGGATAGGGATATCATAAAACCTCCCTGTCCCCAAACTTCTCTCCCATGTACCTGCCACAGCATCAAAAACTCCCACTGTAAAACAGTCACTGATCTGAATGGTGGCCTTTTTCTCTGGAGACCCCTATGAAAATGCAAATGTCTTGTCTGGAACAGGTAGGATACTAACCTGCACCCACCCATTAACTTCAATAGTAGCTGGCCTTACACACAGTTTACCAAATAAATAGCAGCTCTTTGATTTAAGCTGATATGTCTGCCCTCACTTTATGGACATGGATTTTCAGGGCTAGCACTTAGGAAGCTGTTATTTCCCCTGAGGCTCTCTGCCCTCCACCAGGGAAAGGGGCAGTAGATGAAAGTTGTTCCTAGGGCTGTGTTGTCTGTAGCTTCTAGGTAAGAGTTCAATTTCCCCCTCTATCAATTACGTTTTTAACTAAGAAATACATCCGTCCTCATTCATTACTCACCAGAAATAGAATTATTATCTTCATGCAGTAAATGCAAAAAAATTTAGTGTCCCCAAATGCAAAAAGAATGAAATTTCCATAATGAGGCAATAGTAGGTAGAGGGTTCAGGCACCAAATAATTTCTCCTCCCCATAGTTACTTAGTTACAATTTAGCAAGCACCTGCTATGTGTTTGGTGTTATTATGCTAGATGTACTACATGTTTTAAACATTTTCAACAATCCTGCAAATAAGATAGGGTTTTCTCAGTTTTATGTACATGGAAAACAAAGCTCACAGATAATTTTCCAAAGCCCCAGTGTGTCTGATTGCAGTGCCTGAAAATTTTCCTGATAGTTTGCTTTGTCCTATATTCAAAATAATATCATCTTCTTTGGGTTAAGACTTAAACTACTGAAAATACTAAACCTCGGTCTAAGCCTCACTGATTTGCAGTATCTTGTACTTCTTCTCTGCAAGCCTCTGGCCTCCTTTGTAATATGATTTATGCTCAGGGTCATTCGTGCCCATCAGGCTCTATGAAAGAGCACAAACGGTAAAATCCCAGCATCCCAGGCCAACAGCTTCATTTGCCTGACTCCAGCTCACCCTTTCAACCTGAGCTGACCTCCTTCTGTTGCTTTCCTGCCCCCCAACAATCCTTCAGGAATTCTTTGCTCCTTGGCCAGAGCATAGCAGGGAAACCAGGGCTCCTGAATTAACCCCTTCTCACTCTAGCTTCTTCAACCCAGTGGACTTCATTGTTCCCACTGAGCCTTGTCCCACTGCCACCCGCACCACAGGTCTACCTGGGTCAATAGCTCCTGGGTCAGCAGCTGCCTATCTTGATGACTCTCTCTCCCCAGTCCAGCCAGGAGCTCCCATTTCATAATAACTTTAGATTCCTGACCAACCACATGCAAGGCTCAATATCCTACACTCACCAACAGCACATCACTGGCTGAGAAAAAACATATTCTCATTAGCTGACATCCTATATCTCCTACTTTATTTTTTTCATGCCTCTCAAACTCCCAGCGATCTTCTGGTTTCTGATCATTGCTTTGGACTTTTGCCTTAGTCCATTTAGTGTTGCTATAAAGGAATACCTGAGGCTGGGTAATTTATGAAGAAGAGAGGTTTATTTGGGTTGTGGTTCAGAAGGCTCTACAAGAAGCATGGTGCCAGCATCTGCATCCGGTGAGGTCCTCAAGCTGCTTCCACTCACGGTGGAAGGAAAAAGAGAGCCAACGTGTGCAGAGATCACATGGTGAGAGAAGCAGCAAGGGGCAGGAGGAGATTCCAGGCTCTTTTTAACAACCAGCTCTTACAGGAACAAAGAGTGAGAACTCACCACAAGGATGACACCAAGCCATTCATGAGGGGTCTGCCCCCATCACCAAAACACCTCCCATTAGGCCCCACCTCCAACACTGGGGATCACATTTCAACATGAGGTTTGGAGGACAAACATCCAAACTATAGCACCTTTTAATCTTTTTCTTAGCTCTATCCTATATCTCTTGACTTCAACCTTCTCTCTGCAAATTCTTCACCTCTGTGCTAACCAGAGTTTCACTCCAACCCCCTCACTCCAGATCAACCCTGACTGCCACCGTTAGCCCCTCCTGGGACCCAATGGTATGATAATCCCCTTGAACTGTGCCCTGGGTCTGTTAACCCCACTCCCTTGCATCTCAGGGTGCACAGGAACCTTTAATCATTGCTAATGGCTGCCGAATCTAATCCTGGTTTTCCTTAAGACTTGAGTAGAATGAAGTAGCTGCCATCCTTACAGCTTTTGAGCTTCCTGTGGCATAAAACATATTTCCCTGCCTACCCCTAGTGTTACATAGCATTCCTTATCACCAGTGGGTCTCTATCATTCTCATTTCTCTCTTAATAAATGGTAGCTTTCTCTGTCAGTGACAAAGGAGAAGAATACAAAAGACAGAAAATGAAGAATGAACAGTTACCAGCATAAAATCACACAGAGGCCTTCTTCCAATCAGAAGATGAGCTTTATAGTCAATTCTCCACCTTTGTCCAGATATGCTCCCGAGAGACCAGTGCTTCTCAAACTTTTACAGCTATTCAAAGTACCTGTCAAAATGCAGTCTCTGGTTCAGTAGGTGAGGGGAGGGATGCTAAGATTTTTCATTTCTAGCACGCTCCGAGGTGATACCCTGGCTATATCAAGGTCCATGCTTTAAGCAGCAAAGCCCTAGATCTAGGGATACATGGAAATGGATTTATACCTGGTCTTCCTCTTAAGCAGTACACACAAGATTAGATAGCCATGGTCTCTGATTCAGACCATAGCACCTTTCTTTGAAACATAACATTTTATAATACATTTAAGCAAAACGAAATGTTTTCAAACATAACAGTGATTTCTTTATTCATAGCTATAGATGGAAACCTGAATTAATAGACACAAAAGTTGTTTCTTTCAACAAAGGGAAGAGAAAGAACAGAAGAAGCGTGAATTAGAAAGAGGCACTGAAGTGGTGGTTACTGAGCAACCAGGCAAAAATAAAGTTACTGAATTCTGCTGCTGAAAGAATAGAGGAGCCCACGAGAGAGGAAGGCAATGTCAAGCCTTCTATTTCAGAATGTTGCACTGGACCAACTCAAGAGAGGAATTTACATAATCTAGACAAATAAGAATCTTACTTATTATCTATCTTGTGGTCTAGCAGCTTTTACTGGCCACAAAAGCTTCCTTTTTCATCAACCTAAATCTTTGAGCTTTCACATAAACTAATTTATTCTTATATACTCATGAGGCTAAGGCTACCCAATTATGAACTCTTCTGGGTATGGCCTATAACTGAAAATGATTTCTAAATTTCTCCCATATTAATAACTAGCATTTATAAGGCACTCATTATGTGCTTTACATGCATCGATTGAATTTAATTCTCTTGATGATGCAAAGGCTGGGTACTCTATAAGACCCCTTTGACAGATGAGGAAGGAAGAGATAAAGAAGTAAGCAATGCGTATGAGGCCCTAGGAGTGAGCAATAACAGAGCCAGCATTTGAATTCAGGCATCTGACTCTGGCCCCTGAGCTTTCAAGCACTACACTACCCTGTCTCTCTGCTAATTTTTGATTTTTGTTCCCCAACTGGACAATTCCAATTTATTGTCTTATGAAACCTTCCCTGGAAAACTCATCTAGAATTCTAGTGGAAAGTCCTCCAAGTGCACTCCAAAGCAGGAACTAGTTATGATCTGAGAGTCTAGCTAGAGAAAGTACATGGAAGGGATGTACTCTATTACATGTCATTCTTTCATTTATATTCTATCCTAAATTATGGTACGGAATTTTCCCCAAACAATTCTTACTTCTGCTCAATGTACTGTATGTCCTTTCCGAGCTCAGTATCCCTTATTTAAAAAATCATATTTGAATCAGGATGCTTTAGGTTCCAAATTTAAAAAGTAAAACTAGAACTGGCTTAAGTGATAAGGGGAATGTATTAACTCACATAAGTAAAGAAAACCTGAGACAGGACTGTGTCAAGAACCCAGCTTCTTTGCATCATTTCATATTGCTATTTAAATTGTTGGCCACATCTGGGGCCACTGCCCCTCAGAGTCGTAGATATTGATGACCAGGGACTCTTGGGGCCACAAGCTTCCTCATTCTCTCTTGAGAATAGAGACATGTCTTCCCCAAACCGTCAAACAAAAATCTTGAGCTCCATTCTGAAGCAACTCACCATATCTCATCCATCAGAAGATGCATAGTTTTCATCTTGTATTAATAATATCTCTGAAGTAAAATACATGTTACAGCTGATGTATAATTATAATTGTTAGGGTTTTTCCTCATTATTTCTTAGTGGTACCTAAAATAGTATGCCCTGTTTGGTATCTAACACTAAGAAAATAGGCCCAGACCAGTTGAAAATTATCCCTAGAGCTGAAGGGACTCCAATCCTGGCACCAAATGCATTTTACTGCTATTTCCCATGGGGTAGTAGAATGGATGTTGGAAAGACAGTAGAAATATCCTTTAAATTACTGAGCACATACTAATGGAGGAAAATCTAATAGTACAAAGACATTCTTTTATTTACTTATTCATTAAAATGAAGGCATTTATTGAATGCGAACTATGAGTTGGTACTCTTCAAGGTACTAGGACATAAATGATTAATGAGATATAGACTCTATCATTGAAAAGCTCACACTCTGATATTTACATTGTCAAATCTATGTAAATGTATATTTTCACATAGGTAATAAAATTACAACATTGCCATAATTTGTGGGTCATTTTCTACAAATAATAACCAAATAATAATCAAATACAGGAAATGGTAAGGCCATAGATAATGTTATATAAAGTGCTATATCCGAAAATCTTTGCTGCAAGTGAAAGAAAACATGTTACACTGGCCCTCAAAAATCTGGTACATGTAAGGAAGCAACTGAGACCTCGATTTTTGAGTAACGGTGGCAGGCCAGCCCACAGCTAAGACACATTCCGTGACTCACAGATTCCAGAAAGACAGGAAATAAAGAAACCCTGGGGATCAGATCATGACCTGCAGAAATCTAGGACACCCAGTAGAAAAACCTCTGACAAATTCAGCCATCGTAAACCATGTGAAACACACAAATGATCTGGAAGAGGGGGAAGAACAATTGCCAATTTCATATACTAACCACCAGATCAATACTATATGTATTATGTTGGGGAGGCTTAAACCGGGGGACACTCAAATGGTATCGGATTGAGCCAAAGGGTAATTATCCAACTTCTATGAGATTCTTGGCCGGGAATAAATTTCTCTGCCTCAGCTGTGCATAGTATGAGATAAATGACAGGCATTTGTGATCAGAGCCCCAGTGAGGTCAAACCACATTAGCAAAACTAGCAAGCGCTTTAAGCAATCATCAAAACCTTCTGGGAAAAATCATTTCACACAGCTGAAGAGGCAGAGATTTGCAATCAGCAGAAATTTTACTCCTGACTTGGCTTAAGCATCTACTGTCTGTGTTCCTCCGGTGATTCTTGTACAGCTCATATCTATGGAGAGCAGTGGCATCCTGCTTCTCATTTGGTCTTAGAGCACTGTCTGTTAATTTTCGTGATTCAGACATAGTCGGTTAGTGTGGGGGCCAAGCCCTTCTCCCCTGTTTTCTAGGTAGTGTGATTAGGCATTTACCCTGACCATGATGCATGGATGCTAGACAATAGAGAGGCAAAAGAGTGATCAAAAAGCTTACGCAGGATGTGGTAAGCATCTGATTCCATTTGGGAATGCAGGTCTAATGGCTGTGATCAATTGTTACAAAGTACAAAGAGCCTACAAGAAGAGACCACCAGATGAGCCCCAGGAAAAGAAACAAATGATACCACAAAAAGCATTCCTCTTTAGCTTGTCTTGATAGTCATTGCTTATTATGGGATGAAGGTTGTTACTGTGACAAGAGGATGAAGGTTCCTGAGTTGAAAGGGAAATACAGAAGATCCTTAATAATACACCTTTGGAAAAATGCATCCCTTTGACTTGGACAGGAGATCCAAATTGCCTACCCTCTTGGTGCCAATAGGCATCAGGAAATTAGTAGTTTCCAAAAATACAACAAACTATCTGTCTCTGGTTTTGCTACAGTATCCTAGAAATCCCCAAAATACCACAGCTACTGGAATTGAGACTAGGAGAGGAATGTACGAGTAACAGCTTATTACTGTAACTCGATAATAAGACTACTTGTATTTTGTATATTCCAATGAGGGTTGGTGGGAATGAAGAGAGGCAAGATAAGGGGGTGGGGCGGGTTAAAGCAATCCATTAGCAGTCTATAAGGCTAATTACCTTGAGAAATAAAAATGAGTTGACTTGTTTTTACATATGTTAAATAACAATGAAAATAATGTTTTATAAAATCATATAGATTCCAGGCTTCCTGCATTTCCTAATGCCAAACTTAGCCAGCCTTTCATAGACCACATTATTTCACACTTAAATTCATCAGTAGGTCTATAGCAAGATGGCCTCGGGCTTCTGTTTGATCCTGATGATAGCTGCAATTTGTCAAGTGTACTTTAGACTTGGACCCAATTTCCAAGCCGCAGGACCACCCCCTAAAATTGTTTTAAGGCCCTTTGAATTCTTAACACCCATGATTCTTTTATTTTGTTGTTCAAGTCATTGATGAGAGCCTCCCTATTTTCAGATCTAAGACCAAACCCCATGGAAATCCACTGTTCTGTTCACTCTTAGGATGGCACTGCCCCATCAGTAATATTCTTGGGCTATGTTCCTCCATAAGTGAATTCATGAATACTGACTTGTAAGTTCAACAACTTGGCCTGGTTTCAATATATGGATTAGGAGCTGTGCTAGGGAATCACCCAAGAAGACTTTCAAAGCATTCTGCCATACTAATGTAACTGGCTCTATGAAGAAATTTCAATGACCCCCTATATGTTTTTTTATAATCCTCTCCCTTAACTACTTGACCTTTTGAGTTGTTTCCCAGAAATGGTGGATTTTCTGCAAGACAAAGGGGCTGCGATTCTGAAGGTCTCTGGGCAGACTTCCTGACACCAAGATTCCCTCTCCCCCCAACCTATCCCTAATGCTGGCAGCCCCTTCTTAGTTACACCACAACCTGCCCCAAGGCACATTGTGCCTCCTTTAAAAGCTTATGATCTCCATTAGTGGGAGAGACTTATTTGAGGCTGCTTTCCTGACAAGATGTCTTTCATATTAAAAAATTCCTTTCTTCCTTGGCAATCCTCATTGTCTCAATAACTGGATCTTTGTGTGATGAGCAACTAGACCTGGGCTGGAATCCTTTGTGGTTTTGACAACACTAAGAGAGCTGAGAAGGAGCCCCTCTTAGTAGTCCTATTGCAGAAAGGAAATGTTGATGAGAAATAGCCTCTGTATTTGGTCAAGTTGCCACTGACACAATACAGCCAGAGATTAAATCCAATCATCCAGATAGTTCAGGCCAAAGCTTATACTGCCTTCATACCCAATCATGGCCTGCCTGGAATTTGCATTGGTCTATTTGTCAGGCATCAACTGGTTGCAAGTGGCAGAAATAAACAGCTTTATTGACTCCCATAACTTGGAAGGGTGGAGTGGAGATGTCATGGAGCATAACCGAGTGATAGTGTAGCTTGTTGCTTGAGAACACAAGTGCTGGAGCCAGGTTGCCTGAATTTAAATCTCTCTGCCAGCTATTCCTCATGTATAACTTTAGCTAAGTTACTTAACCTCTCTGTGCCTTAGTTGCCTGATCTTGGAAAAAAGAGGGGAGAAAATACTAGCATATCCTCACTGGGCTGTTGCAAGTATTAGCAATAGTGCCTGACACATAATGGCAACTTTTATCATGAATCAGATCCAAGGCTCAGACAATGGTCTGGTAGGGGTGAAGAGAGGTGACCTCTAGCCCTTGACTTTACTGTTGTACTCTCTCTTTTGGCCTCATTTTACCCTCCTGCAGACTGGCTTTGGGGCCACAGGGAAAACAGCACCCTCTCCTCTCTGAATCACAAGTGCTGTTATTTCACACTGCTGGAGGGGAAGGGTTCTCCAGCTGGTCATAGGAAAAGGGATTACGATACCAAGAGAAGATGGAATGGAAAGAGCTAGTAAACCTATGTGGTCAAATAGAGAAAAAAGGGGAACATATAACTCTAGATGTTGGCCATCTCCCCCCGATGGCACTTCCTGCCAATCTTCCATTTCTCCTTTGCAGAGAAAACTGAAAAAACAAACAAACAAACAACAACAACAAAAAAACCTAGCATCTGCAATGAACAAACCCACTCCAGCTGCCACTGGTCAGCTTCCTTAATAAAACCATCACATCTGCTTGGGAATCATCCACTTCTCAGTGTAACCCAGGTTCCTGTAAGTCCAGATCTGTAAGCTGAAGGAAGCTGGTGAGCTTCCCCTCCATTCTCAAGAAACACCAAGATCTGGTCCTAACAGAGAGATTGCAAGAGCGAGTGCTCATTGTTAAAATGCAAATGATCAGCTCATACTGTAAGGGCTCAAGGCACCAGAAATTTACAAATTCAAAGGCTCATTGCTATGAATGCATTGTGCAAATAAAGTCACTCAGGGACACAGGAGGCACAGTTCTAACTGAGGCAGTAAATGGTGACTCTAAAGCTAACCTTAAAAAAAAAAAACACATCCATCAGGATCTCACAACACATCATCTTATAACAGTGATTTCCATGTAAAACAGTTTATTGCATTGTATGTTTTCAGTAGTAGTGGGTAGAGGCAATTAGGGGAAGGAGCCCCCAACACGGATAAGACTATGTAAGTCTTTATACAGTTCAAACTCCAGGAAGACAGTAGGATCTTTTTTTTTCCTGCTACCTCTCACCTTGAAAGGCATAAAAGAAAGAAACCCAGATAAGGATTAAAACTGACACCCATATCACTTACTTGCTGATGGCTGACAGTGGGCTGGGTGCTGAAATTAGCATAATTACAAGAGAATCCTCCACTGTAATCCAAATAAGCATGACCACCCAGAAATGTTTAATCTGTCTTACTTGAAAAAGTCAGCTGCCTTCATATAAGTTAGTAGTCTCTTACAAATAAATGAAACTGGAAATTTAAGGGATGAAGCATTCAGAAGGATTTTGGATCAAAGCAAGAATCTGTGTGAATGAAAGAAATTGTCACTTGGCATTACCGGGAAGGTTAAATCGGGGGAAGGAAGTGATATTCAACTGAGTTGGATTTATTTATTGATTTTGCTTAAATTACTAGATTGGGGAGAAAATTAAAAGCCTAGGATAAAACAATATTTGGGGTTCAATGATTTTTATATAACGATGCTGTTTTCAACTCCCTGCCATGGCAAATTGAGAATTACAGCCGAAATAATATTATTCTTAGTCCATTCAGGCTACTATAACAAAATACCTTAGACTGGGTAACTTAGAATCAAAAGAAATTTGTTGCTCACTGTTCTGAAGGCTGGGAAGTCCAACATCAAGGCACCAGAAGATTCAGTGTCTGGTGAGCGCTGGCTCTCTGCCTCAAAGATGGCACCTTTTTGCTTTGTCCTCACATGAAGGAAGAAGCAAACAACCTCCCTCAGTCCTCTTTTATGAGAGCACTAATCCCATTCATGAAGGTGGAGTTCTCATGACCTAATCACCTCCCAAAGGCCCCACCTCTTAATACCACCACAATGGAGATTAGGTTTCAACATATGAATTTTGGGGTACACAAACATTCAGATTGCAGCACATAATTAGATGCAAATATGTTTCCATCACATAGAAAAGGTTCAACTAATTCTAGTCCTTGTATAAAAGCTCCTTCCCTCCAACTTTGTATATATTTCCACTAGATTTTAAGCCTCTTTTAGGTGGGTTTCATGTTTTAGATGTCTTTTATCAAGCACAGTGCTTAACAAATACTCCCTGATTGAGTCACTAAATATTAAAATATGGAGTTCAGGAAGTGTTACTATATTGTGAGAAATATAGAAAAAACTATTATTTCCTTCTTGTTAGGAAATAACTTCTTGCCTTGTGAGACTATGGAGCATAAAGTGGCTGCTTCTAAATAACAATCAAATCAAGATGTTATTCAAATTTCACACTGGGGTGGAAATAGCTAATACCATTTTCCTTTGCATTCATGTATTGTTTGATTTTTTTTTAATTCAAGACGCTGAGAGAGTGGAAAGCAACAGACAGGAACCATGTCCTACTGACAAAAGAATGCTGATTTCTATTCCTAACAACAATGATTAAACAGAAAGATGATTTTGCTGGACTCTTATTCTGCCAGAAATTTCAGGGACTCTTGAAGTAGTGAAACATTTCCAGAATCAAACAATGAGAAGAGCATGGTCCTGGAGAAATGACAACAGCTTTGGTAGCATGTGAATTGATCTAAGTAAGCAGAAATAATATATTTTTGGGCTCTGAGATGAGTTATAGTAAATTGATGTGTCATATTCCTTATTAAAATGTACTTAATAAAATTATTCTGGAGTATGAACTAAGTAACATGGAGTAATCCTTTTCAGGAGAATAAAACTAGTAAATGAAGGTGCTTTCATTTAGCATTTAGCCCAAATTCACCCAACCATTCAACAATTAATTATTGAATGATTACTTTGGCAAAACACCCTTCTAGTTGAAAGAATAACATGTAGTCCTTTCCTTTTCAAAATCTAATTTGGAAAACAAGACATGGTAAACAGAATAATGGCCCCCCAAAAATGGCTATACCCTTATCCCCAGAACCTGTGAATATGTTACATTATATGGCAAAGTGGAATTAAGGTTGCAGATGGATTAAATTTGCAAGTCAGCTGACCTTACAATAGGGAGATAAGCCTGGGTTATCCAAGTGGGCCCAATGTAATCACAACAGTCTTTAAAAGCAGAAGAGGGAGGCAGAAGAGAATGGAAGAAATGGTAGTGTGAGAAGGACTCAGCCTGCTGTTGCTGGCTTTCAAGATGGAGGAAGGAAGCCCAAGGCAAGGAATGTGGGTTACCCATTAAAAGCTGGGAAGGGCAAGGAAATGGATTCTCTCCTAGAGCCTGCAGAAAGGAATGGAGCCCTGCTAACATCTTGATTTTAGCCTACTGAAAACCATTTCATTTCAGACCTCTGAGCTCCAGAACCATAAGATAATAAACTTGTGTTATTTAAACCACTAAATTTATGGTAATCTGTCATAGCAGCAATAGAGAATTGACACAAGACATAATCATAAATAGACAAATAACTATTATACTTATAGTAGTAACCGCCTAGCACCAAATAGTATACACCATACATTTCACAGGATGTTAGCACTCTGAAGGAGAGCCTCTTCTCCTTGAGGGACCAGAGGCTTGCAGACTGGGTGTTGCTGTTCTCAGACAGGATGCTATGGGAAGTCCTACTGCATTTGATCTGTAGCTCAGGTTAAGTGGTGTCAAAGCCATAAAAATTGTTAGAATATTCTTGGTGAACATCTTAAAAACACTGACTCCCAGTCTCACATGCAGATTCTGATCCAAGTAGGCCTGAGGTGGGAGCCCAGGATTTTGCATCTTTCAAATGCTTTCCCCACCTCCTAGGTGAATCCTATGACCAGCTGAGTTTGAGAAGCACCTCCTAGGAAATTTTTTGTAGTGTACCTAACCAACTTGGAGCAATTCACAAGCAAATCAATGCAGGGTTTATTCATTTTTAAAAACAAATGGTTGGACTACACCATCCCTAGTGACTTTTTTTGATTTATATAGTGAGTTTGACCCTCATTCTGCCTCCTATCATCCCCTAATCCCAAACTTCCCCTATAATCTGTCCAGTTACTCCTGTTGAGAGTCCCCAGATTTGCTCCTGCTCCTTGCCTTAGGCTTATACCAATTTTGACCTAGTCTTTCCTCACCTCTTTAAGGAAAACACCTGTTAGATCCAGCACAAATGAGCTTGCCCCTGCATCTCTACTCTCTGATCTATTTGTCTTCAATCAACATATTTAAGCATTAATTCTTGTCAGTTCCATCTCACTTGCTGGGAAGGAAATAGTTCGCCAGTAGACCAGCAGCCATTGTCTTTTTTAAAAGAAAGATGGTTACCTGGATAAATCGCTTTGAAAACTTTCTAATGACAGACTTCCTGGAAAAGAAATTAATGGCTAATGAGAGATTCCTTACCCGTAGAACTATATTAGCAGGATATACCTGATCTGTTTAGGATTGCATATGGCAAACAGTCCCAAAATCTACTGATTTATAGGGCATAGAAATGTCATCTAAGTCATATAACTAAGTAGAAGATGGAAATGTTTTGTGTCCGAAACAGTTCCCTACTGTATAACTGATATAGCAGCAGACATCATTTGGAGCCTTATGTTAAATCTGAAACAGAGTGCACCCTACATGAGGGTTCTGTCTCATGAAACGGCACGAGGAAGTATGAATGTCTCTACCCCTCTCCGTGAATCACCTGTGCTTCACATTATTTGTATTTTTGACATTATTAGGATCTTATCCATGTGAGTCTGATTTGATAATTCTTTCCTTTATGTTATCTCACTTGCTCACCCCAGTATGGGTACTGGAAGAAATTAGACAAATGAAAATGAGAAAGGTATTGCAAGAAAGAGCAGTGGCACAAATTCTGTTTATTAGTGGTGGTGGCAGGAGAGGTTAATGGGAGGGAGATAATAAAACTAAGTCAGCTGGAGGTATTTCAGGTATATAATAAGGTAACAAGAGACAATAGAGATCACATTTAAAATGGAAGAGACTGTTGAAAAGATTGTGCTGTGAATCCAGGCCCACCCCAAGAGAAGCCACGCCAGGTAAATTATTATTTAGCTGATAAACCAACCCATTCAGATTCTGCCCTGTGGTACTGGGGCTGGGACTCTGGGTACTACAGTCTGCTTTGTCAGCTGATCCCTGATAGGCTCTTTCAACAGGAGGCACTAGGGAGAAACAAAGTCTGGAGAAGGAAGACAACAGGACTTGCTCCTTCCAGTTTTGCTCTCCTGAGGACAGGCTGTCAGCATGGACTTCCTGTGCCTGGCACCTCAGCAGTACTTCATCCCTGCAGCAGCACGAGTTTGTTCCTGTGGCTGAGCAGTGCCCCTCCTCAGAAGTGTGGGTCGCAGAGACACCAGCTGCTATGGTTTGAATGTCCGTGTTCCTCTAACATTCATGTTGGAACCTAATACCCAATGTGGTCATATTGTTGGGGCTCAGAAAGCAATACCCCAAAATGAAGGCCTCAGAAGCAAAAGTTTCTCTCTGACCTTCTCCTGTCTTTCCGTCTCTCAGCCCCATTCTCCCCTGAATCCCTCTTTCCCAATGCAGGTCATAAAAATCAGAACCCATTTTCCCCAAAGCTAGCCATAAAACCTAAAATTATTCTGTGTAATAACTGGTGATAAAAAAAATTCTCTGACCTATCTTGGTCAGAGGTCATAAGACCCCCCACTCCAGAGAGTGCCCTGCTCCACACCCAGAAGGAAGGATGCTGCTCAGAGAGGCCAAGAAGAGTCTAGACAGAGAGGCCTTGCTGGGTTTCCCCAGTCTGTTAGCATTAGATCGTACTCTTTTTGTCTAATCATATTTCTACATGAGTGTCTATATTCTATTGAACCTAAGCATAAAAATGAACAATTTCCCCTGTACCTTTGGGTCTTCATTCTGAAGGCTCCTGTGTATACACATTAAACAAATTTGTATGCCCTTTCTCCTATTGATCTGCCTCATGTCAGTGATTTTCAGTGAAACTCCAGGAGCCAAGGGCCTTGGCCCCCACAATATTAAGAGGTGGAAACTTTTGGGGAGTGATCAAGTCATGAGCATTCTGCCCTCATGAAAAAAAACTTCAGGAGAGCACCTTAGTCCTCTTTTGCTCTTCTGCTCTGTGAGGACACAGCATTTGTCCTTTCTGCCATGCAGCAAGAAAATGCAGCAAGAGGCACCATATATGAAGCAGACAGTAAGCACTCACCAGACCCTGAATCTACTCCTTCCTTGATCTTGGACTTCCCAGCCTCTAGAACTCTGAGAAGTACATTTCTATTATTTATAAATTACCCAGTCTAAGGTATTTTGTTATAGCAGCAGGAATGGACTAAGACACTAGCTTTATGAGGGTTCTTCTTTTAATTTCTAAGTTTTAATAATTCTAAACTCTTCCCTTTGGTCCCTCAGCCTTAGAGGTGGTAGTGGCCTTTAGCAATGGCAACCTCTGCTACCTCCTAGAATTCTTCTTTTATCTTTTCAGTAGTTAAGAACTTTTTAATTTAATAACTCTTTACTTTTTTTAAATATTAACACTCTATTCAAATTGATGGTGTGGTTTCTTTCTCCTGACGGGACCAGGCTCAGCAAGAGTGGAATATGGAGAAAGGCTTAGAAAATAGATCATCAAATGGAATATTCTGCTCTTCGTCAGTTTGAATGTTTGATTGACACTCAAAATCTGAAGGGTGACAGTTAAGCTAAGTTCTTTGAAGGCACTGTATAGTGAAGGGGCTTCCTGGGGCGGATCTGAATTCTTTGTCACAAAGGATAATGCAGAAGTGTTTCCCAGGGACTAGATGTCAGCTATGCATTAGGGTGAGCTGGCATGGCATTGCTTCAATCCTATCCAAGAGAACCATTCAAAGGAGCAAACAGATCTTAGCAGAGAAGAGCTGGAGGCATTTCCAGATTCCTTGGGGCTGAGAAAGGACTAAATGGCCAACAAGAATAGATAACAAAACACCCATGAAATAAAGAATCAACTTTCCATCCCTGACCACTGAGGACACCAATGCTGGACCACTCTGGCAGTACAGACAAGGAAGGATTTTCTTGCATCTTTTTTCTTCTTTCTTTTCACTCTGGAGGAATCAGAAGCCATGGTTAGCAACCTAGTTAGCAACCTGAGAGGGGAGAAAAAGCCAATCAAGCACCATTCTCTGGCTGCAGACTTCCCGCCTACAGTAGGTCCAAGTCGAGGGCTTCATAATGTGGCAGCAAACATCTTAATTACTAAACTGAGCTTGAATTGTGCAACCTGAAGTGACTATAGGAATTTGTACTATCAAAGAATAGCTAGAAAACTTCAAGGACAAAAGAAAAAACAACTTCACAAGAACAGGCTTAAAGGATAAAAGAAGAAAAACTAAATTTGCTTTATGATTCCATCCCCTAGGTTCTTGTTTTACATACTGGTTATAAGTAGGTAATCAAAGGAAAATAAGGTGAGAAGTTAAATAATGCTTTGATTACAAGTCTGAGTTTGGACTCATCCCTTAAGGCAACAGGAAATAAATTCAATTTAATTCAAATACGTACTGAGCATTGTGCTAGGCAGTGAGGATATAAAAATGAATAGAACAAGGTTGCTACTATGTAGGTAACAGACATATACATACAGTTAAATTCAATACACTGATGAATGCTATGATCAATATGAACAGCAAGTGCTGAGTGAATGGTATGCACAAGGCGGAGTTTTATAAAGAGTAAATTGTAGGATTAGAATAGAGAATAAAGACAAAATAAATCCATAAGTAGATATGGCACACACATCTTTGTATTATAGGAGATTTAAATCTTTAAACACCTATGCGGAAGTCAAAATTCTTAACCATACTTTGAGCCAAAGAATCTCTAGAAAATTGTGTCAAGAAACTGAGATAACTGACAACCATTTTAACATATCAGCCCCCAATAGGAATCAGTACATCTGAGTTTCAGGCTGCCTCTTAGGTCCTCTTTGGCAGCAATGCATGGCCTTCCCATTGACAGACTGAATATGATGACACTCAGAAGAAGGAAGCAGCTGGCAACTAATCAACCCCAGGTGAGAAAGAACTTGACTTATTTTCAGCCTTTAAAATTCAAATGGCCCTTGGCAACACACATGAGCTGGAAAGGAAAGCTGGACAGCGGAAGCGCAGGAAATTCTAATTGTTCCACAAGAAAGCAGCTTGCTATTGACATATTATTCCCCAACACTGTAATAATCAGCACTGTGATATGCTGAGCCTGTTCTAGGATGCATACCCCAGCTGCTGGAATGGCTGACACGCTTGCCACTTGCTGTGTATGCTGTCCCTTTCAACACGGACAGATTAGGGTTTCTTGGGTTCATCTAGTGATGCCCCATCATTTGAGACACTTGAACTTCCAACAAAGCTGTTGTTGACATCCTTGATTACTATTTGCTGAGGTGATTTTTCCCCCTATGAGATATAGCATATGACAATTAAGAGCTCTTATATCCTTTCTAGAAAATGGTTGTGCTGTAAACAAGGCATGTCTGCTTCACTTATGGAAATAGTTTTAAGAAATACGACCTACAATAATAAATAGTTTGGGCTTTTCTTTTAAGATTTCAAAACAAAATCGTTGTGATTTTTGTTTTGTTTTCTTTTTTTGCAGGCCTTTTTTTGGCATTATGATTTTTCAAGTACTCATTTAATGAAACTTAATGGAGTTGAAACATAACTACCAAAAATCCTATATTTTCATGTTGACTTTCGGTATAAAATAAAGGTGATCTTCTATATTGTTAATATACTACCACAAAATGCATCTTTCTAAAGTGATGGTGAACACTGGAATTAATTTCAAGTTAGTGGTGGAGGGAAAAGCTATACTAAAAGTATATTAGTGTAATGTGAGTGTCTTAATGATCTAAATATTATAAAGAAGATAATGGGCCTTATCACTATCTAACAAGTCACTTGTTAAATAAAATTTATAGGAGGCCATTAGCTTGGACTGAGCTTCTGCACTAGGCCCAACAGATCAAACCAAAATGGAGTCACTCATGCTGAAGTTCCACATCATTAAGCTGAAACTAAGTTGTTTATCTGACCTTCCAAGAAATCAGGATAGAAATGATAGCCAAATCCCCAAACAAGCCATTTTCTAGCCAGCATGATAAGGAAGTGCCCTCTGCTTTAACCTCTACAGGAAAGTAATCTGAAATGACCCATCCTCTTTTTGTTCTGTTTCTGCTTTTCTCAGCCCTTTTCTGGCTATAAAGACAACCTCGTTTGCTCAGTTCATCAGAACACTCCTCTATGGTATAGAATGAGGTGTTGCATGATTCTAGAATTACACATAAAAGCCAACTAAGATCTTTAAATTTGTTGTAATTTTGTCTTTTGACATGCTCAATGACTGAAAGTCATCTTCAACCCAAGAAACCTCCTTCTCCTCCCCCACCATCCAATATAATATTTAATTTGTCACTAAGTCATACCATTTTGACCACCTCTAGCCCAGCCCTCCTCTCCATCAACTCTGACATTTACTCCCTTGGGCCTATGATCTGAGAAACCAAAATAGATGCCCTTTTATCACTAAGATGAACCCTAAGGTTAAGGAAACAAAAGTTACCTATGGGTCAGGGGTTCAGGATTTGGTTGGCATGGCAACTTCCTAAATTCCTATGGCTACAAGAAAAACCACACTCTTGCTAAACTCCCTAAAGATAGGAGCTGTCAGGCAAATTATTAGCCCCCTCCTAACCCTGATTTACAACCCAGACCACTACAACTCTGATTGGACAGAGGACCTGCCTTATGTTTTTTTCTGACAAGCAACTGCAGACATTAAGCCAGTTTCTGCCAGTTTATAGAGACTGGCCACAAACTGTCTTTGTGTCCTACAGTTCACCTTTTGATGTGAACAGCCAAATTCCATCTATTTTAATCCTAAAACCCTGCCCCAATGTGAACATGGGATGTATGTTACATGTTCACCTATTGCACATTAACTCAACTCCTCTCATAAATATGCATAGCTTTCCCCCTAAACCCACTCAATATGTTCGACTCTATTGTGTGATACAGATCCTGTGAGGCATAAAACCTAATCTGCCCTTTCCCTCCTCCAAGAGAGAGCCCCTTTGGCACACACTGAAGACCTTCTCTTCCCAGTTTGCAAACTAATGTCACCAATAAAGCTCTCCTTTCTACTATCTAGCCATCCTGGTGGTCTTTTGGATGACAGGTCTCTTTGTTTCTCACCTGGAGTATATCCACAGACTCCTAAAATAGTTTTTATTAAAGAATATGTCCTAAGGCTCCAACCCTCAATAACCTGTATTAGAAAATCCAGAAATGGGCCTGGGAGTCTGTATTTCTAGAAATCTACATAGGTGATTCTGATCAACCAGGTTTGGGAATTAATGTATTAAATGTTCGATAAATTTTAACTGAACAAAAGACCAACTGAGGGTTGTTTTAAATAATAAAAGATACTTCCTTAGGGTATATTATGGAGGAAACTTAGTTATAGGCCAGTGAAAGAGAAGAGAGGGAGGAAAGGTGTTCCAAGGCCAGAAGAAATCATCTCTATAATTGACTTTCAAAATAATGACTGTCAATTTACAGAAGATGTCAGTTTGCAAGAAAATTTGGAATTAGCAAAAAAGATTACTATTTCCAATCGGAAAACTATGGATCATTTAGAGCACAACCTTGTGGGTTATCTGATTCTAGCTTTTAGTTTTCTTTGAGCTATTTTACAACTCTATAAGAAGTAGTAACTGATAGCAGTGTAAAATAATTTTTTCCTTATAGGCATACAAAGAAAGTCTGTATAGTAGCAGTTTAAATGACTCCCTCAACCACACCTCTGGGGAAAAATCCAGTTTTGTGTTCATTTCAACATTTCTTTACTTCATTTAAATCAGTGGTTCATTAATTATACTTTGAACTAGTTATAATATCTTGTTGGATCCTTGATTTGATTAACAAGTTATATAAAATATTTTACTTTACGTGTTCTTTCTATATTTGTATGAGAGTCATGATTTTACCTTTTGTTAAAAGTTATCTTTTAACGAGTTCTACCCAGGAAGTCGTTAATCTTCAAGGGATCTACAGAGGGATGACACTAACCATTTAGCTCACCTAGCTCACTCTTGCCTATTTTCCATGGCTTTCCTATAAGGGAGAAAATATGCTACTCAGATAAAACAAGTATTCTAGTCTTTTTGAAAATCAGATTTCTCAATATAAACAAATAAATTGTTACTGTGATTATAAATTGGCCTCTTGTGGATATAAATAGTTAGGCTATATGTGTTTAAGGCTCACTGACTCTGGACACCACACAATTCTAATGTTTGAAACTACAAACCTGCAGACCAGATCCTGGAACATATGTTAGTAGCCAGCCCGCCTCCCTCCATGACAATTCTATCTTGATTCTAACTTTAACACTGAAAAAAAAAAAGATTTTAATACTCTTGAAACAGTCTAAGTTTATTTTCTGAAAGGCCAAGGATGAAAAAGAGAAAGAACAAAGATGTTATTTAAAACTGGTACAGAAGAATGTTTCAAAGAGTTTTCTATGCCAAGAGAACATATTGATAAAAGAGGAATTCTCCACAAGCGATAGAGTGTTAGGTTGTACTAGAGGCTAATTTAAAAAGTGCATACATTAATCATGGGATTGTAGCATCCCATGATTCCCATCCCATGAGAATCACACTAAGAGTTAACCTAACTCTATACTGACATTGAAGTGGGCTCTTCTCGTTACTATATTCAGTTTTTTCTAGGTCTGATTTTATTATATTTGAGTCGCCAATGTTCTCTAAAGAAGTCCTTACTTCTCCAAACCACATACATCTTTAATTAAATTTATCATATATCATCTTTTGGAAAGCAAGAAATAGAGTACAAAGTCAGGGTGGCCTCCAGTCCCAGTGGGTGAAATGGAGTGCAAATAAGGAGAACGAGCAGAGCAAAGCACCTAGTTCTAGCTATGTGGAGAGCTGGCGGGCTTGGGGACGGCCCTGACTTCGTGGCTATTCCAGAGGTCAAGCATATAGCAGGCAGTAAGAATCCTAGAGCTTATCTTCCAAAGGGTGCTCTGACTGCCTACCTGTGTCAGAATTGATTCCACAACTTGGCAAAGGTGAACCTAAAATACAAAGTCCTTGGGGCTTATAGCTGAGAGAGGCTGGAAAGACCAGCCCGACCTCTCCCTCCTCCACAGCCCCTTACTCATCCTTCAGAAATCTGGGCTCAAAAGGGGACTCCTTTTTCTGCCATACTTTTTAGAATCTTCTTGTAGTATAGTGAAAAGACTGAATTTAATCTTTTGGAAATTTATTTTTGTCATTTGTGAAGTGAAATGACACCCACTCAGTAGGCTGTGAGGTTTAAATGAAATAAAGTTGATAAACTACCTAAGACCATGCCTTGCCAATTCTTAACAGCTTCCTATTGCTTTGGTCTAAATTTTTGTGTGCCCCCAAAACTCATATGTTGAAATCCTAACCCCCAAGGTGATTGTATTATAAGGTGGGGCCTTTTGGAAGGTTAGGTCATGAGGGTAGAGCCCCCATGACTGGGATTAGCCCTCATGACTGGGCCCTTATAAGACAGGCCCAAGGGAGCTCATTCACCCGTTGCACCATGTGAAGACACATCAAGAAGGTGCCACCTATAGGAAGTGGTCCTCACCAAGCACCAAATCTGCCGGCACCTTGATTTTGGACTTCCCAGCCTGTGAGAAATATTTAATAAATGTTTGTTCTTTATAAGCCACTCAGTTTATGGTATTTTATTATAGCAGGCTAAACAGACTAAGACACCTATTCTTGTTATTATTGTCATTATTTTGGGGGGAGAGGTTTTAGACTTATCCATAGTGATGAGACTTTCCTACTCTGCTAAAAAGCCCCCAAGGACACCAACAAGTTCAGGAACAAATATCCAGTGAGAAATTTGCAGTTCCTACAATCAATTTACGATTTTCTAGTAAGGGATACAGCGATAGAGAACAACAGTGCAAAAGTGTAGAACACTATGGCAAGAGCCCAGGATGATATCAGAAAGGATTTGTATTATTTTATAGAAGTTGTAGTCAGCTGATGGTCAGAATGGACCATAGTACTGAAAAATGTGGTATTAAAAAAATTAACCTTTCTTCCTCTCTAACTGCTACACAAAGATTCCCCTGCTCTTAGTTGCTTTGTTTTAATTAAGCTTTCCACATGAAAAAAAGAAAGAAAAAGCAATTTAACCATGATTATTTTTAGGAGGTGCTAATAGGACAACCTGCGAACACCCTCTTAGCCACATTGCTCGCTCATTACTGTGTAATTCATGGCTCCCCGGCACTTCTTTGTTCGCCAGTGTGAAATTTTGTACACACCAGATTTACTGACATGGAAAAAATATGTAGTATCTTTTTCAGTTGCAACTCTTGCATGCAGTTTTAAATAGTTCACCCAATTCTATCCTCAAAGTACTTTTTTTTAAATTATGTTATATATTTGCATGTGTTTAATGCTAAGTTTGGTTACTACTTCTTCCCCAAAAGAGAAGTTTAGTGTTTATCTAACAAAGCAAATTCTCTTTAATTACAAAACATATAAGTTAACCAGATTGAAGTCAACTAGTGTTTTGTAATTAAAGAGAATTGCTTTATTAGAGAAATGCTAAGAGGTTTGTATTTGTAAATGTTTCAAAGATATATACTGACAACGATATCTAACGCCTGGAAAAAAGCACAAGTTAAGAAATTCCTCCATCCTTTTAATCTTCAGAGGAAAAGCTTACTACAAAGAATCACTCTTCTTAACCATATGACTTTGAGAAGATTCATAAATAACCCCCTTGTTTATCTAGGACAAGGCCAGACACAGACCCTCCAAATTTCCATTCATTTCCATGAAGGATTAGCCAAACTGTTTGTACTCACTGACCAACCTGGACAAAATGCCTGCTAACAGCACTGAAATGCGGAACAACCAACCACCATGAATGGCCCCTCACAAGAATAGATGGACCCTCAAGGAAAGCCATTTCCTGTTCATCCCACTACCCGTATCTGGTTCTTCCTAGCCTTGTTTACCCATCCTTGTAAGAGAACATTCCTTTCTGCCTGACCTTTGAGATGCCTGCAGAACTTGTGGTTGGACCATTCTCCCTATTGCAATAATCCCTTGCCCCTTATCACAATAATCCTTTTGAATAAAATCTCTCCTTACCTAAACTGGATTTGATTTTTGCTTGACAATGGAAATCTGGGCAAAAGTTTTAAATAGTTCCATGGTTACGAATCTTAGACTCTTAAATTCCATTGTCAGAAAATCCCACCCTGAAATGGGACATCTTTAATGAGACTTGTCTTCAAATTAGAGTTTTAATGCTAGGTCAATAGGTACACAAAAAAGCAGGGTTTAGAAAAATAAAGTTTTCCTTCTTTTCTCTCCCTTCCCACTATTTTTTTCTTTTCTTAATCTGTTTGGGATGAAATTGACAATAAAGAGCTTCTTGAAGAAAGAAGGATATTACCAAATGATAAAACAACAGATGTAAGTAGGAGAGGGTAAGTGAAATTCAGTTTTAGCCTATATGAAAATTAAAATGATACAATGTATATTTATGGCCATGTATAGATAAGCTTCAGAGGGTTGAGTTGGTCTACTTATTTCTTCTTATTGGTTTTATACTAGCATTCAGACCCATCTTGTTAGGTCTACTCTGAGCCCCACCCGACAAGGACAAGCTTCAAGGTGATGCTGACGGTCCCCACCTTCGGTAGCACTGGCTTATTCACCATTCAGCCATCCTCAGTCAAAAAGTCCCAAACCGGCCGGGCACAGTGGCTCATGCCTGTAATCCTAGCACTCTGGGAGGTCAAGGCGGGGGATCCCTTGAGCTCAGGAGTTCAAGACCAGCCTGAGCAAGAGTAAGATCCCGTCTCTACTAAAAACAGAAAAAAGTAGCTGGGCATGGTGGCATATGCCTGTAGTCCCAGCTACTCAGGAGGCTAAGACAGGAGGATCTCTTGAGCCCAGGAGTTTGAGGTTGCTGTGAGCTAGGCTGATGCCATGCACTCTACTCAGGGCAACAGAGTGAGACTCTGTCTCAAAAAAAATAAAATAAAAAATAAAAGTCCCAAACCACACTAGCCAGGGCAGCCATTGCCAAGGCAGGTGTTGGCGGAGAGAAGAATTCCCAGGGGAGGGTGCTATAGGATCTATGGCCAGGGTTAGCTTTTCCCCTCCTACAGTCTCTAAGACAGGAGGAAATGCAAAAAATCAGGGTCAAAAATTGAGTTAACTGCTTCCATGTCAAGCATCCACATCCAGAGATGGCAGGCATTGGCGGGACAGCAGCCAGTTCCCACTGCCTATCACGGATTACAACTGGGCTCCGGGAAAGGCAGAATTGGTTTTGCTTCCCTGGGATGCAAACTGCCGCATCTGGTGATAAACTTAAGGAGGAGGTTATCCTGATAAATGCGACTTTCCTGATACAGCTCCAGCTGTGATTTAACACTCCTATGCTGCTGTCCCAAGAAATGTTGATTTTGCAGCTTCAAGAAATAAAAGTGCCAAACTTAGCCTGACTGGAAAGGAGCCTGCCTCCCGTTATTCCCTTAAAGGTCCCCTTAGAGGGATAAGCCTCCCACAGCCCCTCGTCCACCCATATCACTGACCACTGGCCATGATATTCATGAGAGCAGGGACAACTCATCTGTGAGGTGTAGGAGGCATAGCACCTAGGGCCCAACTTTGTGAACATACTAAATACCATTGAATTAGACACTTAACTTAAAATGGTGAATTTTATGGCATGTGAATTATATCTTAATTTTTAAAAAGAAATAAAAGTGCCTTTAACAGTTAGAAGGGGGAAATGGGAAGATATTGGTTGAAGGGTACAAAGTTGCAGTTATGTAGGATGAATAAGTCTAGAGGTCTAAGGTACAGCATGAAAACTATAGTTAATAATACTGTGTTGTATACTGAAAATCTGCTATGAGAGTACATTTCAGGTGTTCTCACCAAGAAAAAAAAAAAAGAAGCAGCAGCAACTGAGGCAATGTATATGTTAATTTGCTTGATGGTAGTAACCATTTCACTATGTAAATGTAGGTCAAGGCACCATGTTATACACCTTAAATACATACAATTTCATTAATAAATAAAAAATTTAGTCACATAACCTAAAAAAATCAAAAACAAAAATGAAAACAACTTATTGCCTTCTGGGAGTCTAAAAGTTGAACTTGGCATTGTCTCAGCCACCAGGCAACTCACAGGCAAGTAGAGAGTCCCCAGATTCTGCCAAGCCGCAGCCCACCCTCCCCTGTCAGACCACTGGGTCAATGTGATCACCCATTCAAGCAACCATCTTTAGCCATTTGAGCATATCCCTCCTGACAGCTATGCCTATGTCTTAAAGGTTATTTCATGGCCCTTCTCCAGTGAATGCCAGCTGGAAGCCTCTTAAAAATCCACTTCTCTCACCAGTTAATCCTACAGTGGAAGAGCGAACAAAACTCACACTAGAAATAGTAGCTAAAAAGAGGCCACCCAAATCCATCAACCCTATGAAAAGTCGGCTTGATTTTATTAGACCTATGCTAAGGATTCATGATTCCAGTGTTATCAGGCACTGTACACATCACCAACAGAATTAATACAACTGAATAGGGAATATTTTCATTTGTGTACTAGACACAAATTATTTTACCATGGGTGAGAGAAAAATAGCATCTGATGACTGGGCCTCTGACATTTTGGGTTTAAACTCAGGTTTTGTCATTGAGACTCCAAATCTCAGTTTCTTTACTTGTTAAATGGCAATACTGATAATTACCACCAAAAAGACTTAGATAAGGATGTGAAAATTCCTGTCACTGATTCCTTCCTGCCTGGTACTGAGTGCTTATTCTAAAGTCCATTTGAAGGCAGTTTGAGCCCAGGTTGCACTCGCCTCCCCAACCCAGAGGATGCTGCACACAGCGATCACAGTCCTAGCCCAATCACAGCCCTCACCGAGCTGTACTTTACCTCAAGTGGAATTCTAACAGCATTGGTCTCGCTTGAGAATCCTGGAAATCAGAGACATTCCAAATAGGAGAAAAGAGGAAAAGAAAAAAAATTCCATTTCCCCTTTGGCTCCATTCACCAACACACACACACACACACACACACACACACACACTTTTGTAGGGTTCGCTCTAGACAAATTTTGAAACTAGCAGATTTGTCTTTGGAAAATTGCCACCTCCTGAAAGTCTCCAACTTGGATTAGCTGTTCTAAGCAGTCTTCCTTCTTCTTCCACTTCTCGACAGACATGTGCTTGGAAAGTTTCAAGTTACTTTTTTGTTTTCTCCACAGGACCCCCAGAACAGGAATCCCTGAAGCCCCAAGAGGGAGGAAGGGCAAGTAGGAAAAGCACCTTCTTATGAGACCACATGGGACAGTCAATTCATGAGGGGATGGCCATCTTGTATGCACACAGCACAGCCCACACAATACAAAACCCAGACTAAGCTAATGTTACTCATTGCCATTACATTTATCACATTAACGGGACCACAAAAATAGAATCCATACAACAGCCTCTTCTCAAAGTCTCTAATTTTGCCTTAAGTCAGAACACACTAATAGCAAGTGCCCTAAAGAACCACTAATTCCTGAGCCAAGGAGGAGATTCTAGGAGCTTTAAGGAACATCTCATTAAATTCTAGCTAAGTAAAACTCTCATGTGATTAAACTACAAATTTCCAAATCTATCATTTGGTTTTTGAGGAGGCAGGGAAAATGTTGTAAGGATTCATATGCTCATGATTGCTAGAGCATTAAATATTTTCTTTCAAATGTTATATCAAGATGCTACATTAAAACCTTAATTGGCCAGAATACCAGGGACTATGAATAATTTACTGATTCGTTTTATTTCAAAATAAAATTTATCAAAAAGCCTTGGTTTTCAACACTTGCTGCTGAAGATCTCTCTAAAATATATTTTTCTAATGGCTTTCAGGGTTGTTTTTATCCACAATATCCTTTTGTCCAACAAAATCCTATGGTGGATGCTAATTGATGATAGTGGTCAAGCAGAGCTGTTGAGGTTGAAACAGGTATTGCTGGTTCAGGCCTTTCCCCTGCCCCTCCCCAAGAGCTCTGAGATTCTCCACCCCAGGCATAAAGAGGTGCTTCATAATCTACATGTCTCATAAATATAGGCTGCTATAACCATGTATCATAGACTAGGTGAGTTACAAACAACAGAAATGTATTTCTCCCAGTTCTGGAGGCTAGAAGTCCAAGATCAGGGTGTCAGCATGGTAGAGTTCTGGCGAGGGCCCACTTCCAGGTTGTAGACAGCCAACTTCTCATTGTGTCCCCACATGGCAAAAAAAAAGAGTGAGAGAGCTTGGGATCCCTCTTATATGGGCACTAATTCCACTTTAAAGGGGTCCACCCTTAAGACCTAATCACCTCCCAAAGGCCCTATCTTTTTATACCATCACGTAGGGTGTTAGGATTTCGTTGTGTGAATTTGGGGGGTGGGGGACAAAAACATTCAGTTTGTAACACCAAAGAACACAGTAAGGCCCAGTTTGAAAACTGTACTATTTATTAGCCAATTTCCCCTCCCTTATACAGAGTTTCATGAGGATTGCTACTTATGTTTTATTAACATTAATAGCTAAAATTACTGCAGGTTAACTAAAACACAATTCTGTGATAAGAGCCATACTTGTTCAAATTGTCTCAGTGAGTCCTAACATCCACCCAATGAGCATTTACTTACAGCCAATATACCATTCTTTTAAACAGGGTTTGCCCTGACTCCAGTTCATTATTTAAACAAGGAAAAATTGTGAACTAGACGAAATAGATAACTTTTGCCTTCACCTCTTATGTCTGCTTTCTTTGTTCTTTCCCCTGGAGACTCAAGCTTCAGGAATTAACTGTCTTTATGCCAACATTTTTTAGTACCTATTCACCAAGTGTTCACTTTATATCAGGCACTGAATCTACCAAGATAAATGAGACAATCCCTGACCTACAAGAGCTCAATCCAGAGGATCTTGCTCAGAGGTTAGTTTACTCTTTTTAGGAAATAGCTGTGCTCACAGTTATGACACAGTTCAAATTTTCTTGGGGGTGAAAAATCCCAATTTCAAATATTCAAATAAAGATCCACCATCTCTTATCTGAAACTCTGAGATCAGATCTGTGTCAGAATTCAGAATCTTTCAGATTTTAAAAAGGTAAGGTGGTATAATACATATACCCTTGTATCTGTCAGGATAGGCTAGCTTATGTTCCAGTAAAAAATATCCCCTATATCTAAATCTAAGTTGGTGGGGGCTCTTCTCTGCATCTTCTTCCAGGTCCCAGACTGTCATAGTGTATTACTGAGGGTTCTCCAGAGAAACAGAACCAATAGGATATATAGAGATATATGTAAGAGGAGATTAATTATAGGAGTTGGTTCACATGGTTATGGAAAATGAGAAATCCTACAATCTGCCCTCTGCAAACTGGAGAACCAGAAAGATCAGTGGTATAGTTCAGTCTGAGTCTGAAGGCCTGAGAATGGGGCTGGGGAGGACGATGTAAGCCCCTGTCAGAGTCTGAAAGCATTAAGAGCCAGGAGCATGGATGCCTAAGAGCAGGAGATGAGGTATGTTTCAGCTCAAGCAGAGAGAATTCACCCTTCCTCTGCCCCTTTGTTCTATTTGGGACCTCAAAGGATTGGACAGTGCCAACTCACATTGTGGATGGTGATCTTCTTTACTCAGTACACCAATTCAAATGCTACTCTCTTCTGGAAACATCTTCAGGGTCACACCCAGCAGTAATGTTTTAACAGCTATCTGGGCATCCCTTAGCCCAGTCAAGTTGACACATAGAATTAACCAACACACAGAGCAAGCACCATCAGGAATGTTGCTGGTCAGAGTTCCAGCAACTCTGGAGAAAGAGTTAGAGCTAATCGCAAACTGCCTCCTGAAAGTGCTGCTTGGAAATGACATATTCCACATCTGATCACATTTCATTGGCCAAATCAAGCCATATGATAATACCTAACTTCAAAAGGGAAGGGAAATGCAACCCTACAATGTGCCTAGAGGGTGGAGGGTTGGAAATACTTGGCACACAGCACTTTGGATCTCCATAGCCACATATTATAGAACAGCCCTAGCAGAGTTTGCCACAGCAAGGAGTAGGAAACCACAAGAACTATGCCACAAAAAATGTGACTATTTAAATTATGGGGAGTACAAAAAAATTATGCACAACTTCACATTGGTTCAGTTCAGGTTTTGTAGGCAAATGACTTCTGGGGCCAAATTTATGAAACTCTTTTTCAAGCTTTGGAGGATTTCAGAATTGAGATAAAGGATTGTAGATACGTGCTGTGCTCAAAGATTTACATTTTTGCTCTGCTTTATATTTTATTATAATTTGATTCTTTTCCATGCAGGCATCATCCATTTGCAAAACTAAATGTACAGGCTGTGTAGCTATGATCTTGAACCCTGGGGAAGGGCCCCCAGCTCTGCCACTTATTTCCTGTGTGTGACCTTGAACAAGTAAATTAACCTCCCTGCACCTCAGGTTCCTTTTTAGTACTAATAGGAAAATAATAATATTTCCCTCATAGGTTTGTTATATGAAGATTAAGTGAGATAGTATATGGAAAGTACTTAAAATAGTGCCTAAATTTGAGCTATTATTTATTAATTAAATAGGACATAATTCTGATAGACTTACATTTAAAAATCTTATGTTCTAAGACCACAATTATACTCTAGAGATTCCTCATGTCCTCTCCAAAGTAAAAACGTTTTTATTTTAAAAAACTGTTTTATTGATAAATAATGTTTATACATATTTATGGAGTACATGTGATATTTTGTTACACGAGTAAAATGTGTAATGATCAAGTCAGAGTATTTGAGGTATCCATTACCTTGAGTACTTATCATTTTTATGTGCTGGGAATAATCCTACTTTTCTAGCTACTCTGAAATATACAATACATTTTTGTTATCTGTAGTCACCCTACTGTCCTATGGAACACTATAACTTATTCCTCCTAGTAAGTGTATGTTTATACCCATTAACCAAGCTCTCTTCATCCCTCCCTCCACCCACCACACACGCTCCCTTCCCAGGCTCAGGTAACTATTACTATCCTCTCTACTTCCATGACATCAACTTTTTTTATCTCTCATATATGAGTGAGAACATATGATATTTGTCTTTCTGTGCCTGGCTTATTTCACTTAAAATAATGACCGCCAGTTCCATCCATGTTGCTGCAGATGACAAGAGGTCATTCTTTTTTATGGCTGAATGGTATTCCACTGTGTATACACATTTGCTTTATCCACTCATTTGCTCCATGTCACATCTTGGTGTCATTTTAGTACTGCTGAGGAAAGTGAGCTAATATTAAATACGTAAATCCCTTGGGAGAGGCACCCCCAGACATTTGCTCTTAAATAGGATACAGCAATTCTCAAACTTGAGTGTATACCTGAATTACCTGGAAGGCTTGTTCAGATACAAAGATTTGGGCCCCTTTCCAGTTTTTGATTCAGTAGATCTGAGAGGGGAGGGGGCAAGTTTCCACCAAAGAAGTTCTCAGGTCATGCTGACGCTGCTGGTTAGGAGGCCATACTTTGAGAACCACTGAGGAATGCTTGGGATTACAGGTAAAACGGTAGTCAGCAGTCGTATGGGGAGACACACTGCAGCAGAAAGACATCCAAGTAAGGCTGTGCTTTGAAACACGAGGTTTCAACCTGGCTGTGCACAGGAGTCACCCAAAGAGCTTTACGGTGCCAATGACTGGGCCCCGCCCTCTCAGAGTTTGATGTCAACAGTCTGGAGCGGGGCCTGAGCATCAGTTTTCCAAGCTTCCCAGGTGATCCCAATGTGCAGTCCAGTCCTAAAGCTGCTGCTCCAATGGCATTTCCTTAAACATTGAACCAGCATTCTCTAATTGGAAGAAACAGTAGATTGCTTTCCCAGCTCTCTTTCCTCAGCAACACTACCCTGAGAATAGCTGTGGTTTGCTCTGGGAGAGGAAGGGAGGAGATTGTGGAGCATAATCCCAGTTTGGGAACGTATGTGCTGCTACTCCTGCTTCTATTTGGGAGCTGCTGACTGAGAGTGGCTTCCTGTCCTATTTGCCACCATTGCTTGAGGTCCCAGGGTGCACGAAGTAGCATCTGCTCTTGGTGGCCTCAGTTCTCCCCCTGGTGGGCACTCAGAGAAGCTGCAGCCTTCAGATTATCAGAGCATGTTGGGCTAATGCTGGCTGGCCCCTCCTTGGGAGGGCGGTTTTTCTCACCTGCTTTTTGCAAGTTAGCCTCCTACACTGACTGCACTGCCTAAAATCTATGTTCTATTAATTTGACATGAAATCACAAATGCTAAGATCCCACCCATTACTGGAAATAGATTTCTAGATAAAGGCTGAAATGACAGTGAAATTTATGTCACAAGAAAAGAAAATGAAGATTAAAGGACCCAAATTAGTGGGACCTTCAAAAAGGTGATACAGGTAAAATAATGTAAATGGTGTGTGGTATCTGAGTCCAATTACAGAAAAAAGTAATGGAAGTGCCGACCTTTCATACCTTGTGCTACCTTTTGTTGATAATGCTCACCTGTAGTATCCAGGTAAAGATGATCGAAGAAGCAAAACATTCATTTACTTTTACTCCTGAAACTCCAGTAAAATGACTATAAAAGCATTAAAGATATATAATTTCAAAATAATAATTGGAGAGGGGACAAACAACAGCAACAAAATTTTAAAAGCTGGAAAGCAGATGGATCAGAGGTCAGGAAGTTAGCCGACCTAAGGAGGCTGAATCCTAAATGGGCAGTGGGGAAAGCCAGTGTGGCCCAATTCATGTCATAGACCCCTAGGGGGGTCAGTAAACAAAGTTTTATTGGAACATGGCCATGTCCATTCATTTACAAATCATCTATGGCTGCTTTCCTGATACAACAGCAGAGTTGAACAGTTGTGAGCAGCTGTAATTTGATAGCTGAGCAGTTGTATGGATCAAAAAGTTTAAAATATTTACTTTTTGGCCCTTTAGAAAAGAAGTTTGCTGATCCCTGCCACAGATTACTCAAAAGCCTCTGGAACTGGCAACATCAAGTACCCCAGGGAGCTGGGGAGAAGGTGGGATTGTAAAAAGGGGGATTGGATGAAAGTATGTTTAAGCGGCAAGTAGATTTCTAGTTTCCCAGATCTGTACAAAAGAAACATCTAGAAATTAAAAAAAAAGAGTTCTTAGAAATTAAAAATAAATATAATAGCATTGAATAAATGTCCCAAAAGTAGAGGGGAAAAAAAAAGACAAAGGATCAGCCTAGTCATGGTTCAATCTCAGAATGTAATAAGATGTCCATAAAGAATAAAAAGAAAATGATAGACAAGAAGTTATTGAGGGAATTATTTTTAAAATTTCAGGTACTGAAGAGCATGAATGTTGAGACTGAATGGGCCCAGTGAGCACCCGCAAAATGGATGACCAGAAACCCAAACCAATACCCATCAAGATGAAGGAGCAGAACAAAGAGAAGACCCCACCAGCTACTAGACAGAAACATCAGGTCACAAAGCAAGGGATCAAAAATCAGAACAGCTTTGGTCTTCTCAACAGCAATGCTGGGACCGAGAACACACACATGAGAGCACTGCCTTCAACATTCTGAAGGAAAATGGTGCCATCTTCTGCTTAGCACACAGAGGTATTCAATAAATGTTTCTTAAACTGCATCAATTTACTAACTTTGTTCCTGATTTGTATCCTCTTTGTTTCCAAGCCTCATAAAAGGATATTATATGGACAAAAGAACTCTTTTTTCTAAAATCTCTGGATGTTCCTTTTGTACAGGATCTGAGAAACTGGAAATCTACTTGCCGCTTAAACATACTTTCATCCAATCTCCCTTTTTACAATTCCACCTTCTCCCCAGCTCCCTGGGGTACTTGATGTTGCCAGTTCCAAAGGCTTTTGAGTAATCTGTGGCAGGGATCAGCAAACTTCTTTTCTAAAGGGCCAAAAAGTAAATATTTTAAACTTTGTGATCCATACAACTGCTCAGCTATCAAATTACAACTGCTCAATAATAAGAACATGCACGCTCATTCCATTTTGCCTGGCACAGATGTAGGATTCAAGAGACGACCATTGTATGAACAGATGTATCTACGTCTTGTCCAGGCCACCACTATCACTTACCTGGGACTTTTCATTACCCTCCTAACTAGGCTCCCTGGGTCTACTCTTGCCCCCTTAATCCTATCTCCTCACAGCAGCAAGTGGACTTATTAAAAAATAAATTGGATCAAATCTCTCTTTACATGAGATACCATCCAATGGGTGGTCCTTGCTTTTATAATAAATTCTGTCCCTTGGACTATAAACTCCTGTTATGATTGGGCCCTTAGCTGCTTCTCCAGCCTTGTATCACTCACTACGTTTCTGGCTTTTTCTTAGTAGAATACGTGATGTTCCTTCTTCCACAGTGCCACACTGTACATGCCATTCCTTCTACCTGGAACTCTTACATGCCACTTTTCACAGGGCTGGATTTTTGCATCCTTCAGATCCTAGCTTGAATACGACATCCTCAGAGAGGCCATTCCTGAACACCCAGTGTAAAGGAGCTACCCACTTCAATTATTCACAGTCATAACATGCTGTTATTTTCCTTCGCAATACTTATAACACTGTGTGGTTATATATGTGCTTATTTATTCCATTGCCTGCCTCCATACAAGGGTAAATAAACTTTGTGAGGGCAGAGAAAACACCTGCTTTGTACATCATGGTGTCCGTAGTGTTGACATGCTCAATAAAGCTTGTTTGCAAAACAAAGAAGGAAGGAAGGGTAGGAGAGATGGAGAAAGTGGAGGAATTCTCACAGCTCAGCATGGGTAATTTCAAGTACCTGACTGAGGTCACTGTAATGACTGAAGAGTCCCCTGTGGAATCTGCCTAAATTTCTGGTTCTGGGACACAGGAATTCACATGAAATTCCAGGCTTTCATCTACAGTACCTATTACAGCTATTCTAGTACTCATTTCTGCTCAGTAATCCAGAGCCTCCTATTTGTCCTTGACTTGGGGTATAGCCAGCTGGCAGAAGGAAGAGCCCCAGATTGTAAAATCCAACCATTTGCTTTTATGCCACTTATCAAATGATGGCTTTGGCTGGCTTGGACTTTACCCTTTTAAAAAATTGATTTCATTTATATGAAATATCCAGAACAGGTAAATACAAAGAGCAAGAATGCAGATTTTACTGGTTTGCCTAAGTCTGGTACTTGGTTGCTACAGGTTGGGAAGAGAGGGAAATGGAAAGTGACTACTTAATGGGTACAGGATTGCCCTTTGGGGTGATGAAAATGTTCTGGAACTGGCTAGTGCTGATGGTTGCACAACATTGTGAATGTACTAAATGGTCCTGAATTGTATACTTTAAAATGGTTAAAAGGGTGAATTTTATGTATATTTAACCACAATAAAAATTGATCTTGTGTGCTTTCCTTTTATATATTCTAAAAATAAGAGGCCAATATTATGGAAGACAACCTAATCCTTAACACTCATTTGACAGACAAAAAGTCTGGTCCTAAATGAATAACAAATGTCACTATATTTGGGGAAAGTTCTACTTTCTCATTTCCAGTAGATTTCGTGAGGTAGGAAGTAACTACTTCTCCCTTAATTCTACTATAAGTGGAATTTTCCTTGTGCTTCCTCTGTGTCTATTTAAGTAATTCCACTTTTATTTAAGTAATGATAAATTTTAAAATGCATCTTGCAATCAGAAAAACAAAATTGCCCGGGAAATTTCCACAGGGTAACCGTTTGAAACAAATTTACTACTAAAATGTAAAATCTAGCATAAATTTCTGCTAAAATATAACTTTTTTAAAGATAAGTTTACACTGGAAGGGATAAGTACAGGCCTTTACCTTGCTATTTTACATGCGTCAAAACCAGAAGCTAATTTGTTTAGCCTTTGTCCGTCTTCAAAGATTTAACATTTACAAGCATCTGTGTTTTCTTCACGTCTCCACTGAATATGTTCTTCCTGGAGCCTCTGATGACAACTGATGAGTAACGATTGACAAGACTCCTACTAGCCTCACAAACACTGGCTTAGAAGCCAGGGTTGCCTCAGGAAGGAGGAAGAAGACCTCATGTTTTAAGCACAGCAGAAAAGCCTTCTCAACTTGCAGAGCGATGAAAGTTCCTCCACAATTTCAGCAGTGCTAAAAAAAATTTCCATGCCTTTAGTCTCCCTTGCCGAAGTCTTTTAAACTACGGGATAAATCTAGAAGCTTGTTTGAAGCCCACTGGATTTCTTCAAACTTTGAACACTGGACTTATTCCAACAAATGTACTGCTCTCTTTAAGCTTTTAAATACTTGAGGCTGAAGTATTTCTTAAACAAATTTTGGAATAAACCATTGTATATGGAAGCTGTTTTTCTTCTCCAGGAGGGAGTGACGTGTAAGAAGTACCTACAGATATTAAGTGGCATATGGCTAACTGTGGGGGAGAAAGGGCAAAATGCTTCTATATTTCACCAAGTGCTAGGGGCCGTGGAGAATGCAGTTGCAAGTAAATACCAGAATGACCTACAGGTAAACATATGGCATTTCTCATAATAATCACCTCTTAAAACCTCCCAACAGTACTGTAAAAAAAAAAATCACCAATAGTTTATTATACTACTGGAAATCCAGTGTTACAAAAAGCCAAAGTTTATGGACAAACTGGTATATGTGAAAGACCTTGACCTTCAACAAGAAAAGACCAATTGCATGTAATTTGTCTTGCCCATGTTTTTGCCGTTTACATAATATGGTGCAGGTTCCTCTTCCTCTACAAACAAATTAAACAACGACAATAACAAATGATCTTGGGTAGTAACTGCTATTAACTTGAAGGACATCATTCATTCCTTCATCATTAAAGTTATAAACTTATTGACTCTCTGCAAGGTGTCAGATCCTGTTCTAGATCTTGAGGATAGAACAGTGGGAGAGATAGACATTGTTCATAACTTCAGAGAGTTTATAATATCAAAGGAACACAAATATGTAAGTAATTACAAACAGGTGATTGTTCTAGAAAAGACAGGAGCCTCCTTCATCAAATCAAGTTATCATCTCAAAATACTAAATGTCACCTAATTATATTTGTAAAAACACATGACTTTTTCATGTAGGAACTGAAATTGTTCCCCCAAATGCTCTCTTTACATTTATGACAAAGGTCAGTCTTATCATGAGTTAAATAAACTACCCCTACCACAGAGACTTTCCTGGGAGTGGCTACAGCCTGGAAATTACTGTCTCAAGCAGCCAGTGGGATTTTCTCCATTTCTCAATCACCCAAATATTGGCATTGTGCTTGGGAAGTTGGGAATCATGTGTTCCTTCCAGCCCTAACATCCTGCTTCTATGTAGAATGACTGTCACTGGCGGAACAACTTAGGTGAGAACTCAAGCACACTCTCCTGCTCTAAGAGTTAGGGAGACACAGGAAAGGCAAGCAGACAGACAAAACCCCAACAACTTCAAGTCTTGGTCCATAGTGCCATGATCCAGTAAGCATACAGAGGTGCTCCCATCTCCTAAGCATAGTAGACTAAATCCACACCTCTTGCTTGGAATTCTCTGGAACTGAAATTATCAGGCATTATCAAACCATCTTGATAAGCTCAACAACCTTTTAAGTATGACTGGCAATGGGCCAGGAGAGCTGGGTATATACCATGAATGAGCCAGGACTATTTAACTGAAATAAAAATTCTACACCTTAAGCTCTCTTCTGAAGAGTTCAATTTAAAAAGAAAATTAGCACAAAGGCAAACATAAACGAAGGAGCAAGGTTATTGCATGCTTAGCATCAGATTTATCAACCGAATCATAATTAGACACCCTGCCACTGAAATAATGCAATTTGATGCTACATTTACTTTAGTTAGATATTGATCATCACTAAAAAACCACAAAACTAACCTCAATAACATCACCAAATATTTTGAAAACTCGGTTTCATTCCAATTGTATGTATCCAATGCATATAATTATTCTTCCCAACTAGGAGTGGGTACAATTGGCTCCTGAAATAGAATTGACAATGGAGGTACTGAGAAACAATGACATTTTTGATCCTTTGGAATTTCTGGGCACTTGTTTGGATGTAAGAAGAGTTGGAAATCTTTTTTCAGCAATAAAATAAGATGTTTAATTTTCCTGGCTGACTGCTACTCCACACATCTGGAAAACTTTCAATAATCCAAATGAAGGATATTTCCAACCAATCATCTGAGGCTGCAGAGATAGTTTGTGACTTATAATACAAAAAAGGAGGGCAGCCAGTGTTGGGGGTGGGGTGTCATGAAAGGTAGGAAGCCTGTCTTCATGAAGAATATTGCAAAGGTATGGTTAGTATGAAACAATAAATACCAATGATGAGAAATCTTTAAAGAGGGAGAAATAATTCTTTTTTTATGATCCATAAATAATGAGAGCAATCTGGAACCAGCAGCTTTTTTTCACAATTGGTATAGATGTCTCCATGTACAGAACCTAGGGCTGGGACCTAAATCAGCAGTGTTTGTCTTTCTCTTTTGTGGAAACGTGTACCTAAGTCTGGAGTGTCTGAGCCCTCGTCTCCTGTGTATTACACTAAGCTGACATTTGGGGGCTTAGTATTAGGAGTAATTCACAGATATTTATTGAGCAACTGCTATGTGTCAGGCACTGTAGGGCTGCCACTGAGAAATTAATGTCCCTGCTCTTCGTGGAGACAGACAAATTATAAACAAGAAACCAACAACTCTATGTGCATGCCACGAAGAAACTTAGAATAACAGGGCTGCTATTTTAGTAAGGTCAGGAAAGGCCACTCCGGTGAGTGCGGTGGAATTTAAACAGGCTTCTGAATGGAATCAGGGCCAAATCCTGCTGAAGATGTGTTCCTAGACAGATGAGGATGCAGGATGTGGCCAAGGAAAGGTACCCAGGAACAGATTTGTCAAGTTCAAGGAATTTTTTAGTGTTTCTTATTTTATTCTTTGGTCCTCTCATTTGTTCAAACAGGAGAATGGTACTAGTACTTGGTTTGGGTATTTAATACCTGGTGCATGGTCTGACACGCCCAACTGAAAGAAGTGAATGCTGAAGAATCACATCATACAGCATACAACTGGTGATTCCTGCTTTAAAATGGCATGGCCACTTGGACAGCTGATCAACCTCTTAATTTGAATAACATCTTCCCAAAACGTACTGGTATTTTCCCTCAGCATTTTGATACGATTTCTGTATGCTGCCTGAATCATTAAAGTAATTGTTAGCATTTAATTTATAATATTAAAGCAATAGTAGTACCTTAAGTTAGAAAACTTGTAACTTTCAGGATTCCTAGCATAGGAATGAGAGAAAAGTAAATATTAGGAAAAGTTAAACAAAGGGAATAACATGATTTATGAATGAAGAATTATTCAGTAAAGATGAAATGCGTATATTGACTTAAAAGCTTTTTAATTTTATGAAGTTTTTAAGTGAATAGCTCATCTTTCTTAATTCATGCCTGTAGTAGCTTTATCTGCTAGATTATAATTCACAAAAAAAGAAACTCAATATCATTAATATTTCTTTGTAACAAGTCTCCTACCTAAATGGCAAGGGAATGGACAATCACAGAGTCTTCCCCGTGCCCAGCATTGTGGTATATGTATCTATCCTGCAGTTAGTAATATGATTTAATTAATAGCATCACTCTATGCTGACATTAAGCTCTTAATCAGACATAGAGATTTTCTCTTTTACTTTCCTGATCTAACTCTTTTGTCCTTGCTATTAGCAAATCCTCTTTTTAAGGTGCCTTAGAAATTCTAAAACATGACCAACTCTTCTCCATGTATGCATTCAGGTATTCATTCAATCCATTCATCAAATATTTAAAATATTTATTGAATACCTGCACTGTGCCTCCTCCATTCCCATTTGTTCTGCTTAAGGAAAATGGCAAAAGTGCAACTTTTCAAAAATAGCCTTGAGATGGACTAAAGATGGCTGCCAATTCTTTGTCTTTTCCCATCAAGAAATGGAGGTTATTTCTCCTTCCCTGAATCTGCTTTACTATGACTCCTTTAACCAACAGAAGCAGAAGCAAAGCTGTCCCAATTTCTGACCCAGCTTCTAAGAGTACTAGCAGTTTCCACTTCCTCTCTCTTGGAATTCTCCCATTTAATCTCCTTAAACCACCATGTAAGAAGTCCTGCTGCCCTGCTGGAGAGACCACGTGGATAAGCCACGTGGAGAGGAGAGGTACTGAGACTACATGGACAGGGGGACAGCCCCAGCCATCGCAGTGTCCCAGGCGAGCCTCCAATGGCTACAGACCTAGCTGTTATCGGACTGAACTATGGGAGCCTCAGGAAGGCCAGCAGGAAAGCTGCACAGCTGAGCACAGTCAATTCACAGAACTAGGAGAGAGAAGAAAAGGACTGTGTTTTAAGCCACTGAGTTTTGAGGTATTATGTAGTAATAAATAACTATAACAAACCTCAGTGGAATTTGGGGGCTCACCAATGGCATCCCCCCCACACACACACATATGCACTGCACTAGAAATATTTCTGAGATCAGTATTCCAGAAGAGGCACCGTATGGCCAGATGAATACAAGATTTTTGCTTTTTTCACAAGGAAATCACTGAAAAGGATTCTTTCTCTTATCTCTAGTGATGAATTTGTTATTTAGGGAGCTGGATAAAGGAAGCTCATTAAGTATCTTCTGAGAGGGTTCTGGGGCAACCCACTGGTTGAGAAGTGACTACAGAAGCTTGTGGCCAAGGCAGATGCCCAGCATCATCCCCACTGTACCTCAAGACTCACTAACTCATCATCGTCCCATTCCCCAAGCACAAGCAGACTGGCAAGAACTGCCCGATATCCTCCAGAGCCACCAGAGTTGCTTTTCTGATGTCCAAAGCAGATCATATCAGTTCCTTCTTAAAGATGATCAACATTGCCTCCCCTGCCCATCCCCTGCTCCCAGGATGCTGTCCAAACTCCTTGGCAAGACACAGAGAACAGACTCTTCATATCCTCACATATTAGTTTCCTGTGGCTGCCATGACAAATTACCTCAACTTCATGGCTTAAAACAACAGAAATTTATTCTCTCACAGTTTTAGAGGCCAGAGTCTGAAATCAAGGTATCTATGAGCCTATGTCCCTCTGAAGGCTCAAGGGTAGAATCCTTCCTTGCTTCTTTCAGCTTCTGGTGGCCCCAGGCATCCCTTGGCTTATGGCTGTATCACTCCAATCTCTGCCTCCACCTTCCCTATGTGTGTGTGTCTTCTTTTTTATAAGGACACTTGTCACTGGATTTAGAGCCCACCCAGATAATCCAAGATAATCTCTTTTGAGATCCTTATTAACTTACTTACATCTGCAATGACCCATTTTCCAAGTAGGGTCATATTCACAGATTCCACGTAGACATATCTTTTGGGTAGCCACCATTCAACTCACTCTCTATGTCCTTCTCTATTTCATCTCTTTCCCCCCATCCCTGGTCCAATGCATGCTATGATCTGGACACCCTTTGCAACTTGCACTTCCCACAATGCACTGTACTTGTTCTGTGTCTCTGTATGATGGTGCCCTTCTGTCTAAAATTCTATTTGCCATCTTCTATTTTCCAGACTTCTTGAAGTCTTTGGGGCCAGCTCAAACGTCACCTCTTCCATACAACCTTCTCAATACCTTACAAGCAAAATTAGTCACTTCCTGCTTCCCATGGCACATTGCACAGGGCCTCATATGGAGAGTGTCCAGGGCATGCCTAAATGCTTAATGAATACTCACTGAACCAGTTGAGTCAAAACTGGCTTTCTGAACAGATGCACATGGCTTCAACCCTCATCTGTCAGGAAGATCACTGGCATTTTATTCCTTTGGGGCTCACAAAGCTTTCTGATCTTTAAAAGCCCTTTGTTAAAACAGACATGTATCCAACAGTTTATGCCAAGGTCAGTTAACACCCTGGGGGCGTTGTTAACAGCGGGAAAAGAAGACTCCTCTCGGGAATTAAATATTGAAAATAGGCACTTATTCAGAGGACAGCTAGATGTTCACCAGTGTTTCCTTTTCCTAGCCATTCCACAAAACTATATTTCTAAGCCTCCCCTACATTTAAGTTGGGACCACAGGATTCATTCTTATCAAAGAAATGAAAATGAAGACAGAGTGATACACTCCATTTCTAGACCTGTCCACTAAAATCTCCCAAGAAATCATTGGCTCTCTCTTGTTTCCATCTGTGTGGCTAGAAACAAAGACTTCAAGATGACAGAACCTCATGATACAAGAAACTCAGATTCCTGAGCCACTACTTGGAAAAAGAGACAAAAAGGAGAGAGATACCTAACCTGGATCAGACTGTCACTGAGCAAGAAATACATTTTTATATTGTTGGGGTATCAGTTAGCTTTTTTTAGCTTATGTTGTAGTAACAAACAGGCCTAAAAATCTCAATAGCCTATGACAACAAAGGTGTATTTATAGTTTGTAATACATGTTGCTATAGTTTGGATATTTGTCCCCTCCAAATCTCATGTTGAAATTTGATCCTCAATGCTGGAAATGGGGCCTGGTGGGAGGTGTTTAGATCATGGGGGAAGATCCCTAATGAATGGCTTGGTGCTGTCCTCAAGGTAATGAGTGAATTCCCTTTTTCTTCCTCCCTTGCCATGTGATATGCCAGCTCCCCTTCACCTTCCATCATGAATGGAGGCTCCCTGAGGCCCTCACCAGAAGCAGATGCTGGCACCATGCTTCTGTATCACCTACAGAACCATGAGCCAAATAAGCCTCTTTCCTTTATAAATTACCCAGCCTCAGATATTCCTTTATAGCAACGCATATGGACTAAGACACATATTAACTGCTATTTGGCTGTGACTATGCTCCTTATGTTTTCTTTATTCCAGAATCCAAGTTGAAGGATCAGCCTCTATTTGGGGCTGTTTTAGTGGCAAAGGGGAAAATGGACAAGCAACAGAGCCACTATGCAAGGCTCTTAAGCTTCCACTCAGATGTGACACCATTACATTTGCTCAAATTCCATTGGCCAAGCCTCGGTCGATGGGATGGAAACTCTGCTTCTCTCCTATTATGGACTGAATCATGTTCTTCCAAAATTCATAGGTTGAAACTCTAACCTTCATGTGATTATATTTGGAGATAGGACTTTTAAGGAGGTAATTAAGGTTAAACAAGGTCATAAAGGTGGGGCCCCAATCCAATAAGACTAAAGTTCTTATAAGAGGAGGAAGAGATACTTGGAGTACACATGCACACAGAAAAACGCCATGTGAGGACATGGCAAGAAGGAAGCTACCTGCAAGCTAAGGAAAGAGGCCCCAGGAGAAACTGAACTCACCAGCACCTAGAGGTTGGACTTCTAGCCTCCAGAACTGTGAGAAAATAAATTTTTGTTGTTCAAGCTACACAGTTTGTGGTACTTTCTAGTACAACCCCACAGAGAGGCATGGCACGGTACACAGCGGTATATGAGGATGAGAGTCTTCTTACATAGTAGAAGACTAAACAATTGGGGACAATTAAACCACCTGCCACATTACAGCACTGAGGTTGGGGGATGCTTGTTAAAGTAACTGGTCAGCATTACTCTGACTTTTCAGATACCTTGGGATTGCCTAGCTAAATGCAGGTAGAAAGGAAGTTTGGGGGACACCACAGGTAAAATGTCCTTCTCTTCTCCATTTGTCCAGGGCTTCCTGCCTCTGTTCCTAGACTTCCTAGAATGAGCAACCGCTGGCCCCAGTGGAAAGAGCTGGTTGGCGCAGCTACAGCTCTTTGTCCTTGGAATCTGATTTCAACATCTATTAGCACTACAGCCTTGGGCAAATTTCACTAACTCTTCGAGTTTTAATTTGTTTATCTGTCAAATAAGAATACTGCTAACTGCTTCCCAGGGTTGCTGTGAGAAGCAAATGAGAGAAAATTCTAGCGCACAGTAGGTTTTCATTAAATATTATTTTGCTTTCTTCCTACATTCTTCTTAGGAACTGAAGAAGTTCATCCTGAAGGGAATTTAAAGCTTAGCATGTCTCAGTCTTATCAAAAGAGACATTCCCCTTTGTTCCAAAAGTCATTATTTCAAATCAGGGCACATCTTACAGGACTAATTACCGTATAGAAGATATTGTGATTAATCATTTGGGAACTAGAGAGAGATCGGGGATGGGAAAGTCAGGACAGAGGTTGTATGGGGCCAACCTGCAGGCAAGAAGAAAGGTTCACTACATTGATTTCATAGGGCCACTGTGCAGCTAACCTGAGTTGACTTGACGTAACAATATTGGCATTTAAATAAAGATGTTAGCATTAATCATGGATTGTGATTAAAGCCCATGGTTACTGCCAAAGCTCAAAAGATGCTAGGCCTTTTTTTTTCCTCCCTTATTTTTCCCCTGGTTCTAGCAATACAGAATCTCAATGGCACAGAATAAAAATTTTCTATTTTTATTAGAAACCAAATGGGGAGGGGAGAGGAATCTTAGAAATTATATCAGGAATTTAGATGGTAGGAGGGAGGAGAGTTCGGTGTGTTTGCCTGATGTTTCATAAAAGGATGCCAGCTGTGTTGTTTTTAATTTGGGAATTACAGGGCTAAAAAGAGACCTACTCACTAATATCTATTCCCTTGTTTTTCATTGCCATATTGTCCTACCTAATTTATTGCTGATTCCAGAATAGTTTAATACTCTCCCAGCAGATAACATGCAGTGCTGTCGCAGACACTGAGCTCTTTGCTGTATATAAACCGACAATCTCTGAAGAGCAGCAAGGAGGAGAAAGGAGAAATTTTGTAAAGATGCTCTATCCTATTCAGGCTTTAAAACCTAGAGAATTGAGTACAATGAGGCAGTTTCACTTAATAGCCCTGAATCTGAAACATAAACTAGTTTTTATGATGGAGCTCCTGATTTGGGGAACCTTTTCCCCAAACACTCATCCCCAAAGTCATCTCTCAAAGCAGGCAGGACTCCTCCAATTGATAACCACCAAGAGTGATTTCTTAGCATCCCCATTGACTCTCTAGAAGTTCTCCAAAATGTCCAGACTAATTGTTCTCTTGCACACAGCCTCCCACTCCCCATGGGCACTGTCCTCCCCCCATCCAATCTGTTAGGCTCTTTCATGGGTTCTAATGGGTTCACCAATGATTCCTAATGGATATTTGTGGAGTCCCTGTTATTCGCTCTTCAGATTTTGGCATATAACCAAAGCCTTTATCTAGAACAGTAGTTCTCAACTGAGGGCCAGTTTGCCTCCCAGGGAATATTAGCAATTTCTGGAGATATTTTTGGTTGTCACATTGCAGGGAGGGGATGTACTACTAGTATCTAGTGGGTAAAGGCTTGGATGCTGCTAAGCATCCTACCATGCACAGGAAAATCTAAAATGTCAACAATACTGGCATTGAGAAACCTTGAAGATGGCCTAGAAGATGATAGATAATGGCAAGTCCATAACAAGTAGCAGAAAAGTTGTTTTTTATCTAACTAACTTTGTTAGAAAAGAACGGGAGACAGAGAAGAAAAGGCAGGTCACTGGGAGAGAATTGACAAGACAGATGCCCATTGTCACTCTGTGGACAGAGAAGAAACCCACCATGGTTTCTGGCATTGCCACCTCATTCTTCCCTTTGTGTCTTCCCTTTTTGGCTTCCATCTCTTTTCCAGCCTACTTCCCCTCATGACTGTCTCTATGTGCCTTTTTTTCTCATTCTCTGTCCCCACTCCTATCAAAAAAATGTAGGATCTGTGATCAACACTTTTCAGAATTTACATATGCATGCTCTGCTCAGCCGGCCTTACCTCCCCACAATGTCGATTTGCATGTGTGTGTGACTAGGACATACAAATCTATCATTTTAGTGACTTTTTCTCCCCTGAAATCCAAATGCACATTAATTCTGGCTGTGTCCCTTTCTCTATCTGAGATACGTCAAATCAGTCAAAACTAAACTCATCTCCTCCCTGACATATACAACTCCTAATGAATAGCTTCATTTTTTACAATTTAACTTAAATAAACATTTTATAAAACACTACTATGTACTTGCTGCAGTGCAAGCACTGGGCACACACCATCCTTTTTTCCACTGGGGTGATTTCAACTGAAGTAAGACAACACCTATTTAAAGGGGGGGACATGAAGATTCGGGGGCAGAGGGAGGTGTGGGGAGAAGGGCAGCTCCAAGTTTAGTCTAGAGCCTCAACAATATCAGGGCTCAGAGTCAGCTTCTATGATCTATTCACCTTTGCCTCTTTGGGACAATAGGGCAGCCACAGCTCTAATTATGACATTTTCACAGAACAGTGTCTTAAAGCATGAGGGGGCAGGAAGCTTCCCATCCAACTCTCTCCTGTTGGGGAAGAAAGTCTTTGCCCAGCCCCAGTCCCAGTACTTCCGCAGTTCACATTGGCTAGGATCAAATCATATGCCCATGCCTTAGTTGCAAAGGAGGCTGGGATTGCAAGGTATCTGGCATTTTAGTGAGAGGGGAACTCTGCTGGCAAGAAAGAGGGTATGAGAGGTTCCACAGAATGGCACATGAAGGTATAGACATGGTCTAGTCCTCTCCTCATGGAATCACAGCCCACCACAGGGAGAAGCAGATTAGCATGAGGCAATGCTGGTGGCTGCTGCCACCTAGAGCTAGAATGTGAGACACAAATCAATGAGCTGTCAGCACTGTCTGGAGAGGTCAAGGAAACCTTCATGGGAGATGAGATGCCCAACCCTTTCTCCTGAAGTCCCACCCAAGTCCTCGAACCCCCTTTCTACCTCCCCACATGTAATTCATCCCCAAGACTTATCAACACTCCTCTCTCTCCCACCTCCATGCGCTCTCAGCCTGAGGTCAGGGTCTCATCATTCCCTTTCTCTCCTTTCTGATTACTGGACCCGCACTTTAATCCATCTTCTACAATATCGCCAGAGTTATCTTTCCAAATCTTGGATATGGTCACGTCAGAAACCTTCACTGGCTTTGTACTTGTTTATATGAAATCTGGCCTCCTCAGTCTGGCATGCAAGGCCCTACATAATCTTTCCTCACCTGCCTTTTTAGCCTCACCTTCTGCATTCTGCTTTCCACAGACAAACTGGGTGACTTGCCGTTACCCAGATATACCATGTAATTTCAGGCCTCCATGCCCTTGCATAGACTGCTCCACATGCCTGGAATACCCTTCCTCTTCACAAACTTCCCTTTTTCCCTTGTTTAAAATTCATCATTCTAGGTCCTACTTAAATGCCACCATTTCCATGAAGCTTCCTCAGCCTCTCTGGGTCAGAATTAATTTGTTGCCTCTTCTGAGTGTTCAGAATGTCCTTTTGAACCTCTATTGAGGATTAGCCCCACTGTGTCTATTGTACACTTCCCATGGGTCAGGTACTTGTAAAAGTATTTTATAGGAATAAATTCATTTAATCCTCACAGCAGCCCTCTTATGACTACCATCCCCACCCCATTTTACAGATCGGGAAAACTGAGGCATAGTGATTGCAAGGAACTCTTTTAAGGTCACACAGCTGGATTTCAAACCCAGTCAGTCTGACTCCAGAGGTCAGTTCACGACACCAGCACTGTCCAGTGGAACTTTCTATGATGACAGATGCATTCTATATCTGTACCGTCCAGTACAGTAGCCACTAACCACATGTAGCTATTGAGCACTTATAATGTGGCCAGTGAGACTAAGGAACTGGATTTTTAATTTTAATTAATTCCAACTTAAATAGCCACATGTGACTAGTGGCTACCATATTTGACAACACAGCTCTACGCCATACGCCTCTCCAGATGAAGGCAGAGACTTCCTTGTTCATCGGATGACCCCAGGACTCAGTTTAGATGTTTGTTAGATTGAAACAGGCCTATTTCCTTTCCTACCATAAAAAAATGTAGGACAGCTTTTCAGCTGAGGGACAGGATTATTTTGCTGAGTTCCCATTTTGTAGCACGGGCTGAGCAATCCCTATTATCTGAAAACTCGGTTAACCACTCTAATTGAAAATGCTTCACACACACAAAAATCATTTTATTACTTTTTGATACTAAAAGCTCACAAAGCAAGCTTATGTAGCTTGGAGGAGAATCTGACCTCTGTGTTCAGAAATACAATTTCACTTATTGACAATTCTTGTTTATATTTACAAGGTCAACAAATAATCATATTTATATGGTCAGCACGCTGTGCCAAGGAATAGGAAATAAAAGTCAACTCCAGTAAAGATAAGTACATCCTGAAAGCTCTTTGTTTTGTGTTGCTAGAAAGTTCTTTTTTTCTTTTATCCCTAAAAAATATATAGCCTATGGAGATTTATGCTTAGAAACTTTGGCATATATCTGTATCAAGAAGTTAAATAAACTTAAATTTCTGAACACTATTCAAAACTCAATGTGAAAATGTCTAAGTGACAAAGGCAACATATGTTGTGTCTACACCATGTTATTTCACGTATACATGAAAAAAAGTTGATTTTTCTCCCCATCCGGCACAGTACACAGAGAATAATAATATCCATAAAAATAATTTTTTCCCATATGTTTAGCCACAGCTGTTACAGTTTAAAGAACACATGGGTTTGTTTGTTTATTTCCAGTTTTGTTTTCTTTCTCAGGGAGAGAAAAGAAACAATGAAATGGCATGTTAAGAGCTATAAAGAATTATCAAATAATTCAAGGGATTATAACTTTAAAGCTCTACAATACAAGCCTATAAGAGGACACCGATTGGTTTTGTTTGGATCAGGAGTTGCAATGTGCGGCCCTTGGATGTGTTTTATTGAGCCTGCACAGTGGTTTTTAAAACGTGTAACTGAATGCCCTCAGACGGATTTGCATGCCCAAATTGTCCACGGTTCCCATTGTCCCTTCTTGTTTTCCATCTGCTAGGTACCCCTTTCTAGTTTACTTGTCTGGCCCCCTGTGGCCATTTGAGTTTTCAACCTCCGGTTAGGCAGTATTCCAATAGGAACTCAGAGCACTCAGATGCTTTCCAAAAAATTGTCATACTCCTACCTAGTTATTATTCAAATGACATCATAATTGAAGGACACTGCAATGAACTATTCAGATGCAGCATGTCATTAGTTCGCCATGCTAGATGTATTCATCATTTAAACAAAAAGGACAAATTCATTTTCTGCATCTAGGAACCTTCTATAAACCTGGAATTAATTCATCCAAGCGATATTTGTGGAATACAGAGTTGTAGTTTTAGACCATGTTCTTCCAGTCACAGAATTCTAGTTTAACTAGAATTCTAGGGTGTATTGGAACTAGAATTCTAGGACATATTGGCAACTCTTACTATCCAATGTGGTTAAAATGACTACGATTACTAAATCTAAAAATGCTGTAATTCTCTTTCCTTCCTATCTGTTTTCTCCAGAGTTTGCTGGTAGCCCTATCAAAACAGGAAACTTGACCTGGCATGGAGCCCCTTCCTCTGCTCACTCACTCAACTGTCTTTACCCCTTGCCCTTCTTCCCTTATTCCATTTCATAGCTTTATAGAAATTCTTGATCTTCATTCAACAGGAAGTGCTCAAACAAAATCAGAAAATATTGTGTTTTTCCTTATTTGCCAAAGGAAAATGATATTTAAAATTTTAATTCTAGAAAGAAACCATATATAAGATATTTGGAATTTTTACTTGAGAAACTGAACAATGCTTTCAAAAATGTCAACTAGTTTTCTTCTAAGAGCCAGGTATCTGAAAAACATCTTGAAAGTGAAGTCCAATACCTTATATTTCCATGGAAGAACAAAGACTACCAGTGATCTTGCAGTTACTCAATGACAAAACTGAGACCAGAACTAGCTGGACTAGAGATTCACAATCCTCTCTGTCCATTAGAATGACCATAACACTGAAGGGGCGGGACTTTACATTTAAATACTGATGCCTGGGACCCACCCCAGAGACTCAGGGGTAAGGTGCCAAGCATTGGTATTTTGTAAACCTCTAGGTGATTCAATGTACAGCCAACATGGAGAACCTCAGGTCAGTCCAGACCAGCACTCCTCCAAATATTGTTCTCAGGTAGCCTCACAATCACGAGGCATGCCTGGTAAAATGGGACATCTTGACTGTACTCACCAAAAGCAATAAATTAGGATCCCAGGTGCTGGGGCCCAGGAATATGCACATTACCCAGCTCTCCCTGAAACACATAGGCTCACTAAACACTGAACCACAGGCTAGACAGAGTAGACAACCTCAAGGACGACTGGCTGTGGAGGCAGATATGGTTATGAATCTCAACTAGGCCCCTTAGAAGCTGCGGGCCCCCTTTAAGAGTCAGTTTCTTAACTTACTTTAGCCTTAGTTTCTTTATTTCTAAAATTCAGTAATGGTAATGACCTCAGTATTAAATGAAATAAAATGAAATAATAAAACTACATCACCCAATCCCATGCCTGGGGCAGAGTTGGTGATCCACAAATTCCCTTCCCCATTTGTCTATTGTCTAAAAGAAGCCTCTTTTTTGTAATCCCATTTATTCTGCTATAAATATCAGGAAGTATGCCACTTGTTCTTGTGTCCTACAACTATGATTGGATGACAGAGTGCTTCCACATACTTTAAAAAAAAATTACAAGTGTGATGGGGCTTTTCAAAGTTACCTGTTTGACCAAAAGGAAAACCACAGGCAAAGTTCCAAATCTTGTTTTGTCACTATGTACACATAGCATTTTTTTTCCTCTGTAGGTTGAGATAAGTTCACTAGCTAATCAGGCCAGCAGGTGCATCCTTCAAGTGGTGTTTTTGTCCTTGGAGGAATTTGAGCCTTCATCTTTCTTTTATGTGTTATTATCCCAACAAGCCATTTGCTCTCTAACTTACAAAAGTGATATTAAACTAAAACAATCTGTTCATGTTTTCAATCATTTAGATGGAAGAAAGGGAGGAAAATATCCTTCCAATAGATGATCTCCTTTTTGATATCTGAGAAGAGGGTAATAAAGTTTGTCCTATGTTAAGCATGAGTTTCCATCTCTAAGGGTAAAAGTTCAAGGCTGAACTACATATAAAGATGTGAGACCAACCTGGTTACACTACAACTTTCAAACAGAGAGGCAAAGCAAAAGAGGCTTGGAGTGGCTTCCAGAAGCTCACTTCCCCTCCAGCTGCCAACTTCAGTTGACAGGACTAAGGGGCATGTTCTTCTTCCTCTTCTTTGGTGGCTTCTGTGTAGGAGGAGTTAGCACCTGCAGCTAAAGTAGCCTGTGAAAGCCTTCTTTTCTCTCTGCACTGCTCATCTCTTCCTGACAACCAGCTAGGCAGTTAAACCCACAAATAGTGTCAGGATACCATCTCGTTGCTACCATCAAGGGAAAGTGCATAGGTCTTGCCTGCCTATCTTCCACTCTGTCCACATCTGGCTGTGGCACCACTTTGGCTCACTCGATTATTTCTTCTGATTGCTTAAATACCTTCTGGCTCAACAGCACTCACTTACAAAGCATCTGGACTGAAGTTCCTTACTGTCCCTCCTACCATTATCAGCACAATATTTGTCAGTGCTCAAAAGGATGCTTCTTATGTGTCCACAAAAAATGTCTACCAGCTGCAGTCCATTCCAGATATCCACTTTGTTCTCTTTGTTTGCTCTTGTTAACCTGGTCTCCATCCCCTGCCTACTCAGTCTTCAGGAGAAGCCTGCCTGCCACCAGTACATATCAGGTCCCACCAAAATTATGCCAAAGAGGCTCTCTGTGGCTGCTCTCCAAAATACCAGAATGGAATTGGAGTCCATTCAGAGGGAGAGAGAAGCCCTTTGCTGCGATGCAGTGTTACACCTTGGTGGCCACCCCCACAAAGCTCCTGTAATTGTACCCAGGGTCTTCTAAAGTTCTTTTTGAACGATTCTGTTAAACTTGACCTCCATGTTATTTTCACTGTAAGGAGTTCAAAACTAGCTGAAGTGGCCATTCTAACTTCTTCATTCTTCCCTGAATAGAATATCCTCTCTCTCAGGTACCAAACATATCTACAGAGACAAACAAATTCAGTGTTTGAATTGAGGGAGGGCAAAACAGGGGTTTGTCTACACCAGGGGTTAGCAAACTATGGCCTACAGGCCAAATCAGGCCCACCATATGTTTTTGTAAATAAAGTTTTATTGGAGCACAGTCATGCTTATTTTTTCACATATTGTACATGGTTGCTTTTGCAGTACGACAGCAGAGTTGACTAGCTGGGGTAGAGACAGCAAAGCCTAACCATCTATCCTTTCACAGAAACTATTTCCCATCCTCTAGGTTACATTAACAATGAGCTAAAAATATGCTGTTATAATACTTAAGCATAATAGACAATCATTCTACAGGGATTCTTGGCAGATTTTATTTGAGGGTTACATTTTTCGCTTCTTTGTAACAGCAAAAACAATTCCATCTCTTAAATGATGAAAATGGTGATTCTGAAGGTCTAATGGAGATATTTAATATTAATTCACAAAAGACATGTTTAAATCCTACCAGCTGTCACCCTGTGTTTTGATGTGTCACATATCTATGAATAAGACTTGATACTTTGGTAGGAGCACCACATTAAAGATGAAGTCCCGAGTTCTAGTCCTATATTACTGTAAATTATTGTGTTATGTTTATACATGTTTTGATGTGGGCATTAATGAGATAATAAATTTACATAGTAGTATATGGTTTATAATGCTTCTTCCTAAATTATTCATTTTGATGAACATAACAATGTACTGAGATGGGAAGAGAGAATCAACATTTTTCTTCTAGGAATCTTTTCCTAAAAGAGTATCAGCATTTGCATTTTAAACATTAAAAAACTGAGTCCCATAGGCTTAATGGGTTTGTCTACAATCATTGGGCTAGTGAGTAGAGAAGCCTCACATATTTAATATTAAGATTTCTTGAAATGGAAAAATCAAAAATTACAGTTGGAGGTTTCAAATATTCCTCTCTTAGAAGTTGATAACACAGACAAGCAGAAAACCAGTAGTGATATAAACGATTTTACAAACACTACTAACCAGCTTGATATGACATTTACAGAATGTTCCATCCAACAACAAAAGAATGCACATACTTTTCAAGTATATATAGAAGAAGAACATACTTTTCAAGTATATGTGGTATGTATTCACCAAGATAGACCCCATTCTGGGACATAAAACAATTCTCAATACATTTCAGATGACTACTTAAAAATGTGTTCTCTGAATGCAACAAAACTAAACTGGAGATCAATAAGAGAAAAATACTGGGAAAATGCCTTATATATTTAGAATTTAACACACTGACTGCCATGCTAGAAAAAAAAATTTTCCTTGGGGCCACGATGTTTTATTATGAAAACAGAATACAAACTTTGAAAACAAAATGACCCTTTCTAATTTAATGAAAAATTTGTTATTTTTTATTGTTTTCTATGCATGAGCTATATGCAACTTGAAAAATAGCTCTCATGGCTCCCAAGGTGAAGAGATGTGTGAGTTACAGATGCTTCATGAGGCCCCAGGCTCAAAACTAGTGTGAGTTAAATACAACTCCCATGGCAGTTAATGTATTAAACACCACAATTCTAAATAAATCATGCGTTGAAGAAAAGATCACAATGGATATTAGAATATATTTTTGACAGAATTTTGAAAATGAAGACACAAGTTATCAAAATTTGTGGGATGCAGATAAAGCACTGATTAGAGGAAGAATTATAGCATTGATGAATATATTAGAAAAGAAGAAAGGTCTCAAATCAGTGTTCTAGGCTTCAACTCAAGGAAACCTGAAAAAGAAAAGAAAATGAGACCCAAAGTAAGCAGAAGGAAAAAAATGAATAAAGAACAAAAATCAATGAAACGGAAAACAGAAAGACAATAAATAAATTCAAAGAAACCATTATTGAAAAGATAAATAAAATTGGAAAAAAATTTTAGCCAGACTAATAAAGAAAATAAAATGAAATACACACACCAACACTATCAGGGATGGAAAAGGAGGCATCACCATAGATCCTACAAACACTAAAAAATATTAAGAGACTATTATGATGAATTTTATAACAAAAAATTTCAAAACTCAGGCAAAATTGACAAATTTATTGAAAGATACAAACTGACAAAGCTCATTCAAGAAGGAATGGACTACCAGAATAGTCTATATTTATTAAAGAAATTGAATTTCTAGTTAAAAACCTTCCTCAACAGGAAACTCCATATCCAGATGCCTTTAATGGTGAGTTCTACCAAATATTAATGTTTAAAGAAGAAATAAGACCAATTATACCCAAGCTTTTCTAGAAAATAGAAGACGAGGGAATATGTCCAGCTCATTTTATGAGGCTAGCATTACCCCGAGACCAAAACAAGACAAAGATATTACAAAAATAAGGACAATAGAAACCAATATCACTTATGAACAGAGAGAAAAAATCCTAATAAAATGTTAACAAATCAAATATAGCAACATATAAAAAGCATAATATGTCATTCCCAAGTAGGGTTTAGTCTATGAATGCAATATATAACATCAAAAAATAAATCCATGTAAAAAAAAACTTTCATTAATAGCAGAGTAAAGTGGTCAGGAAATCTTTTGCCAAAACATAATTATAAAACTGGATAAAACCAACAATAATCATTTCAAGGCTCTAAAAATAGATGAAAGACAGAAAAATTGAGATGTATTTATTCATGAAAAACTGGTGAAGTTTGAGTAAAACAGTACTGTCTGTGATATTCTTGCCTGGACCTGATCACATACACCCCTATCCACCTACCCATATTAATCAACAATGTAGTGCCACTTTATAATAGCGTCAGATGAGGCTGGCACTGTAAAGGAGAAGATTTGCCTCTAGATGGGACTGCCTTGATTTGGAGCAGAGGGTGAAAAACCCATGACCAGTGGTGTTGCCAGTAAAAATAGCAAATTGGATGGGAAACAAAAGGGGAAAGTCCATAGCTCTGTTAGCCTGAGGTTATAGTCCCACTGGGAGTGAGTGGCAGACTAGCTAGAAAGTCAGAAATTTAACAGGGAGATCCTGGAAATTAGAGATCCATAGAGGGTCTAGAAATGCTCTACACACATCCCTGAATAATCAGGAGGCTAAACACAGGCACAGTAGAAACTTGATAAAGTCACTAGATGAGGTTGGCAGCAGAACTGAGATGGCAGAAGAAAGAATCAGTAAGCTTGAAATAGATAATAGAATTGTCCAATTTGAATATCAGAGATAAAAAATTGAAGAAAAATTAGCAGAGACTTGGAGATTTGTGTAACAGTATCAGGTATACCAACCTACATGCAATGGGAGTACTAAAAAGAGAAGAAAGAAAGAAACAGAAATAATATTTGAAGAAATGACTTTTGCGACCTTCCCAAATTTGATAATACACATTAATCTACAGACCCAAGAAACTTAACAAGCCCCAAGCAGAATACACACAAAGAGATCCACACCTATAAATATCACAGGAAAGCTCTTAAAAGCCACACAAAAAGAAAAATCTTGAAAGAAGAGAAAAATAACTCCTTACATACAGTGGGAAAAAACCAATACAATAAAAAATTGACTTCTTATCCAGAAATAACAGAGGCCAGAAGGCAATGAAATGATACTTTCATGGTGAAAACAAAACAAAACAAAACAAAAAACAAAAAACTTTCAACTAAGTATTTTATATCCAAGCAAAACTAACCTCAAAAATGAAGGGGAACTAAAGATATTGATTTTACATTCTACAAAAGGCAAGAGGACAGAATGCAGGTCAGTGTTTGCCAGGATTATGAGATCTGGGGAGAAGGCTGGTATTTTTGGAATGATGTAAATATTCTATATCTTGATTTTGGTGGCTGTTACACAATTATACATGAAATTTACACTTCAAATTGGTGAACTTTATTGTTTGTAAGTTATACCTCAATAAATTTATTTTTTTTAAAAGAGTATCTTCTGTTCAGAAGCTTTCTATGTGCCTCACAAAATGAAGTCCATGACCCCAGTTTTGGGGCTCCCATAACATTTAGTCTATAACTCCATTATTATACTTGACTCGTCGTACCAAATTATCTATTTAAAGCTGATCTCTCCCACTTATTTGCAAGATCCTTTGGGGTTAGGAGCACATATTATCAACCCTAACATCCCCAATATGTAGCACAGTATCTGATGAAAGTAGGCATTCAAATATAAGAATTCTGAGACTAGAACCAAAACCTGGGCTAATTCAAGGCTCTTTCTAAATAGGCTATGCTTGCTTCTACAAAGTAGAGTAAGTAGATGATTTGTCCGAAATATACAACAAAATCTGACTCAATTAACAAGGTTTCTTGTTGAGGAATAGAATTATCATCAATGACTTGAACAATAAATATATTTTATTGTCTCAAAATAAAAGAAGGTAAGGAATTCCTAGCTCGATGCCTTAGATCAACAATATCACCAAGGTTTCAGGCTCAATTTTATCTCTCCACTTCGCTATCCTCAGCATTTTGCCTTAAGTTTGTAATCTCATGGTTGTAAAACAGCTGCTGCAGATCTAGACAACACATCTTATAAACACATTCAAGGCAGGATAAAGGGGAAAAGTGCAGTGCAGAGGTGGTGGTGTCCTTCCAAACTCTCTTCTGTCAGGCAATAAAGTATTTCCTAGATGTTTCCCAGCAGTCTTACCCTTATGTCTCATTGACCAAAAGTCACATGGCCATCTAGTTTTCAAGATGGGATGGAAAAGGGAGTATTTGTATACAAAAATGGAATACCATAAACTGATTTGCACCACCAGTTTAGACCACTGGTTTAGATTCATCCCCTGGTTCACGTGCATTGCCACCTAAATAAAACTGAGTTCCTGGTGGCAAGAAAGAAGGGGAAATGTTCTTATGGACACAATCAACTGTGTCTGCAACAGAAAGTAATAGCAAAATCATACTCTTGCTGTTTGAGGAGCTATTTCCATTTTTACCAAAAATAGATTTCCATATGTCAATAATACTGTGGTACCATTAAAATAATCATCTCATAAAAGCTCAAGGACTATGGGTGCAAGGTCGAAACTTCAGAGTCTTGACATTAAAGTGAGAACAGCAATCAAAGGATCAATAATGACACTGTTCTAATATGGTCATTGTCAATATTCCTAAAAGGTGGCTGATGAGTATTGACGTCCCATGGGTCTTGGAGGTTAAGGCTGATGCAGAGTCAATTCCGGCTTGCTTCCTGAGAAGGGTAAAAGGGAGGAGCAAGACAGGAAACCCTATATTTGTTTCAGCTAATTGTGTAAAACCACTTGACTCGATGTTGGAGGGACAAAATGAAATGATAAATTTAAAACCCAAATCAAGTTCTTGCCTTCCCTGCAGCCAACATTTTAACAGTGTCCTTTGCCCTTCAACTAAGAGGATCAAGGATCAACAGGACTTGATGAAAAAGGTGTATATCCATATCCCTCCTTAGCCTCAAGCTTAGTGGCAAAGTCCCTCCTTGATTATCCGAGTTCAGTGAGTAAGGTAGCACTTTATGAGGTATACCTTTAATTATGGAGAGCTCTGTCTGTTTTTTTTTTTTTTGAAATAGATACTGTAAAAATAAAAGTGGCAATGCTTTAAAACAGATGACGACTATTTGCACCCACCCATTTGAAAGAGAAAGACAGAGGGGATAAATGTGGCCATTTCAAAATAAATTGGCAATGCTTCCACAATACCCTGATGTTTCACTTGATATTCTCAAAATTAGACTAAAAACAGCAGGACATATTAAAACTCAAATAACACAGGATTTTACATAACATTCATTTTTGGAAAAGACAAAAGAAGGAGACTTCACTAGCTGAAGGGTTACAAAGAGAAATTTCTGTGGAATTTTGGCTGGAGAACATAGAATCTAAATTTACAACTATGATTCAAGTATTGGGTTTCTGATATAATCTAATGACTTTTAAATTTGTAATTTAAAAATGTCTTGGCTTCACACAAAGAAAGCATGGAATTTAAAACATGAAACTTGAACAAAATGTAATTGTGATTTGGATTTAAATCAGAGAAGAGGAAGTAGGGCTCTAAAGAACCAAGAATGGGTTTTCGTGTAGTTTATTAATCAGCCTCATTATTCGATAGCTACACTGAATATGTTGATGTTCTGGCTCAAGGAATTTAAACTGTATATAAATGTGGACTGCTCTTTAATTTGCTCCTCAACCAAAGTTTGATACAATTTGTTCTTCAACAAACGTATATTAGCATAAATATTAAAACTGGAAATATTATCATTCAGAAAACTCAGGCAACATATTCCATTTGAGGCTTGAAGTCTGTACTCAGTACTAGCACATAAACATATAACATTTACCCTTCCTAGCATTTTTAATTTACTGGAAAGATTTGGAAAATGTCCAGCAGTAGATTAGACTAGTAATCACACATGAAAACTGTAAACAAAATGGAGAACGGCAGCTGTCTCCTGCTCCCTGCCACTTCATTCTGCCAAACCCTGCCTTCCTCAATTTCTCTACTACTGGCTTCCAAGAACATCCTGGCTATTGACTACATTCTTCCAGTTACTCAGGTCAAAAATCTTAGAGTTATTCTTGAACTACATCATATATTCATCATCCATGAGCAAATCCTGTTAGCCCTATATTTAAAACATATCCAGAACCTACCCATCTCCCACCAAGCCCACAGCCAGCCCAGCAGTCCCAGCCTCCATCATCACGCTCCTGGATTACTGCAATAGCCTCTGAACCAGTCTCCTGGCCCACACCTTCACTCTTTGTTCTGCCATTCATGTTCCTTCTGAGTATTCTATTTCATATTGCATGAGATGGAGGTAAGAATACCCCACAATTCCCATTTTAATTCCATTCTAAGAGATGATTTCCCATGCTGGGTATGAGCAGACACAGATCAGATTCCTGAGGATGGATTTATATAACAAATCTCACTGAAAGGCAATGGTTATAGACTGAATGTGTCCTCACAAAATTCATGTTAAAGCCCTAACCCCTAATGTGATGATATTTGGAGGTGGGGCCTTTGGGAGGTAATTACATTTATATAAGGTCATGAGGGTGGGGCTCCTGTGATTAGATTAGTGTCCTTATAAGAAGAGAGATCAGAACTCTCTTTCTCTCTGCCATGTGGGGACACAATGAGAAGGCAGCCATCTGCAAGTCGGGAAGAGCGCCCTCACCAGGAACCAAATCTGCCAGCACCTTGATCACCTCCAGAACTCAGAGAAAAAATAAATGTCTATCATTTAAGCTACCAGTCTACGGTATTTTGTTATAGCAGCTGAGTTATCTAAGACAGCAATTTGATAATTTGTTATTAAAAGATACAAATATTAATTATATATCCTTCATATAGAATTGCTTACAGTTGAAGGAAAAAGCAAAAGAGGAACAAAGACATCACCTCCTGACAGATCTGAAAGGAACTGACATACAGAAAATTGTTCAGAAGCATGGCCCACTGAATCACAAATATAGCATTTTTCCAAAAAGCACATTAGGACAATTCGTAAATACCCAATACTTTTGTATTATTGTGAGGTTGTGGTAATAGCAGAAAATGATTGAGGAAAGAATGATGAAAAGCAGCAATACTATCTAGTTGGAATCGTGCTCGCTATTGGCACAAACAACCCAGTAGCTGGCCATGGAAATTCTTTCACATACAGTTAATTTAAGTGAATGTGTACTTATATTCAAAACTCCTTATAAAAATGAAAGTATTATTGGGAACACAGCAACCACAGCTATATAATCATGATCATTTTATATTATCTGTCATTTAAATCTTAATCCTTATCTCTCATGAGAAGAAAGAGAAAGATGTCAATGGGGTGACAATAAAAAGCAAAAACAAACAAATAAATAAAAGGGAGGTTGGCAGCACAAAGTGTCAGCTGCAAAGAAAGTCAACATCACTCCTGAGTCACAGCAAGTGAAAATAAGATTAGGATTGATGTCAGGTTTTAGTCTACCATAAACTCTTCAGCCATTTTCTTCTGCAATAACAAATTATTCTGCAACACTCCTCTTGCTACAGTCACTAGCCACATCCTGAAAAAAGCAAATACATTCTCAATCACCCAGGTGCATTTTAGGCATGACAAATTAGGATGCCACCGAGAGGAATGTAGAGCATATTGCCATTAGCTGCTAGCATCACACAAAATGCCCTACAAATTTGTAGTTCAGATTTCTTGTATTCCTCAATACCTCTTCAAATTTGCTTTGACAGAAAAGCCATTTTGTAGTTTTTAGGAAGCTATTGCACAAACATAATGTCTGGCTTTAAGGAAGTTGGATGTTAATGTTCACTGCAGAGTGGAGGGTTTGTGAAACAGCCTTTCATCCTTACTCAGACACCCCAAGCAGTCTTCCCGTTGCAAAGGCAACTGTATCTTTCTACTTACTCAAGTCCAAGCCTTAGAGACATCCTTTACTCTCCGTTACTCTCACAGCACACAGCCAGTCAGGAAATACTGCCAGCTCTACTTTCAAAATATTTTCAGAATCTGACTTCTTCTCCCTACCTCCAGAGCTTCCACTTGGTCTGACTCCCCCACAGTTTCTCACCTAGATTGTTATCATTTTCTTTTTATGTTTTTATTAATATTATTTTTAATTGAAAAATCATAATTATGTGTATTTATGGGGTAAAATAAATATTGCATATGTCAAAACAAGATGTTTTGATCCATGCATGTAACCTGAAATGATTAAATCAAGCCAGTGAACATAGCCATCACCTCGCTTACCCCCCATTTTCTATGGACTCACCTAGATCATAGATGGAGCAGCTCAGAGAGGCTCCTCTGAGGTGATGCCGATGCTGCTGGTCCAGGGACTGCATCTACAGTGTGTTTGTTTCGAAGTGAAGGATATTTGAGAGGAGGGGAGAGACAGGAAAAGAGGAGGGTATCCTTGGCTGTGAATAATAGGATATGGAGTCATCCACATGCAGCACATGACAGAAGACCTGGGGACAGACCAAGTGAATGCAGCGACTGTCTGCCTGCTCCCCTCACCTCAAACCCTTGCCCCCAGAGTCTATTGTCAACACAGCAGTCAGGTTGCACCATGCTGCTTAAAACCCTCAATGGGCCTCTACCTCACAGGAAAAGCCAAAGTTCCTATGACAATTGATCTAGTCCCACTGCCACCTTGACCACCTCTCTTACTCCCCCCCAACACACACACTTACTCAGTCACAAGGACCTCTTTCTTTGTGTTTGAACCTGGGACTGCTCCTGCCTGAGGACTCACTAGTTGTTCTTTGCCTAGAATGCTCTGTCCCCATTTGTCTGCATGGACTAAATCTCTCACTTCCTTCAGGACTTGATGCAAATGTCATCATTTCAGGAAGGCCTACCCTGAACACACAGCTCCTCAATGAGCCCTTGCCTGTCTGACCCACTCTTCCTCCACTTCTACTCCCCTTAGCCTGTCCTACATTTCCCATGGTGCTTATGTCTAACCTACTATATAATGTGTTTACTCATTGATTTTGTTAATTAGTTACTATCTGTCTTCTGTACTAGATAGTAGAATTCAAATGCCAGACTGTAGGGTTTTTTTTTTATTTATTCTTTGAGTCATGCCCAATACCTAGCAGAGTGCATGGCACACAGTACTTGCACAATGAATGTATACTGAATTAATGAATGAATGTAGTCTTTGGTAATAATATTTCCTACATTCATAAAAAGCTTTCATCATGAGAAGAAACATTCCAGATAAAAATCACCTTAAGTTTGTGTTCTGGAAATATTCACATATATACACAAGGTCAACGAAGGCCATGTACTCAACACCCAGCTTCAACAATTACTAACACATGGTTACTCCTGTTTTAGCTATATCTCCACCCTTTTCTGCAGCACATTAATTTGGAGCTAGATCTAGGAATTGTATCATTTATTTGTAAATATATCATTATTATGTCTATGAAATAAGGACAACTATTACCTCTAACAAATTTAGATACAACTAACCTCTGCTGTCAACCACTGATCTCATTTTTTCACTCTAGATTGGTTTTGCCTGTTCCAGAATTTCATGTAAATAGAATAAAACTGAATGTACTATTTTGTGTCTGGTGTCTTTTCCTCAGTATATGGTTTTTGTGATTCATCCATGTTTCATACCAGATTTTAAAGGAGAAAACTGGAACAGTAGTTATCAAGGTTTTCAAAGAAATCAGAGTGATGTGCATGTTAGGTAATTTACAACCAGATAAATTCATATACTGAATTTAGCAGTTTTCAAACTTCTAAACACAAGATGAGTTTAAGTCCTCACTACTCAAAGTGTGGTCTGTCCCAGAGACCACATCTGCATCCTCTGGGAGCTTGCTAGAAATGCAGAATTCCAGCCCTTATCCCAGACCTGCTGAATCAACGCCTGCATTTTAATAAGATGTCCAAGGGATTCATGGCAACTTCCAGTTTGAGAAGCACCAGCTCAATACTCTTTGGGGAACAGGTCAGTGGCTCAATCCATGGGCCACATGCTGACTGTTGTGCCAGGGCTCAGCCCCAAACACATTTCACTGCTGTGGTCATATGATATGAACTAAGCAAGGACTCCTAATATTACCTTTGTGCTTTAGTCCATTCAGGCTGCTATAACAAAATATTAATATCATAAACTGTGTGGCTTATAAACAACAGAAATTTGTTTCACACAGTTCTGGAGGTTGGGAAGTCCAGGATTAAGGCACCAGCAGATTTGGGGTCTATTAAGGGCTCACTTTCTGGTTCACAAATGGTACCTTCTTCCTGTGTTCTCATATAGTGGAAGGGGTGAGCAGCTCTCTGGGGTCTCTTTTATAAAGGCACTGATCCCATTCCTTAGAGCTCTTCCCTCATGACTCAATCACCTTCCAACGGCCCCCTCACATTGGTGATTAGGTTTCAGCATATGAATTTGGGGGGATACAAACATTCAGATCACAGTACAAACACCACAGGTTGGAAATAGGGGTGAAAAGATAAGGAAGGAACACTGCAGGAGAAAGTAACTACTGTGGTCGAGTTCGAATTTCCTTCTTTAAAATACTTTAATATGCCTCTGAGATTCAGGAAAGCTAATTGAGTTATCTGAAACTATGATAGCCTGAAGAGCTCAAGAAGGGTGTCTGTGCAATTACACGGGGGAAATCATTCAGAATTCAATGGCTATAAGCCTAAAATTGAGCAATCACATTGAAGAGCATAATAAGGAATAGCTCCTTTAAAGGAAAGAATCCTTGAGCCCTTATATATTCATCTAAAGCTGAAAGGGTAGCTAGATTAGAGAGGATAAAAAATACTAGCAAAAGAGTTCAGGCGCAAATATAGTGATTTTTAAAATGACTATAAAAGCTCAGGATGCTTACACAACTCTGTCAGAACCATAAACATTGACCCAGCTACAGGAAGAAAACAACTTATGTGAGGTGGAGCTCTACCTATTACACGGTTGAGAGGTTTCTAGAACAACATGGTACTCAGACCCCGGCTAGGCAGCTAATAGAAGACTAAAAGGCAGAAGACATCCCCAGTCTTAACATAATGTAAATGAGCCTGCACATTACAATGGTTTATCTTTTCATGCCCTTGTCTCTGAAATAAGAGCAGGAGCAGCAGCAGCAGCAAGAGAATCCCATTTCCATCTCCTTTAACTATTCAATTTTGAATTTCAAAAAATTATTACTGATTTTGATAAGGTAATGCTTGTTATAGTGGATGAACCCTGGGCCTATTGTCCTCCTCATTTCCTTCTCCCCTTGATCAAGTACTCTCTGTTCTCCAAGGTAGTAATTATATCGATCATTAATTCTTGCTTCCTAACAGTTTTCATTAATCTCCAAACACTTGATCTTGGACCTTACTGCAACAGCCCCACACCCAGCCTGGACCTTCCCATCAAGCAGGGGACTCCACTTGCTTGGTCTGTCTCCAATGCTTTCCCTCATGTGCTGCATGTGGATAACTCCATATCCTACTACTCACAGTCAAGGATACTCTCTTCTCTTGCAGTCTGACGCCTCCTCTCAAATATCCTTCACTTTGAAACACACTCTAGACGGTTGCGACCCATATGTGGTCTCTGGACCATCAGCATCAACATCACCTAGAAAGAGCTCTTACAGATGCAGAATCTCTACCCCAACCCAGATCTACTGAATTAGAATTTACATGTCAACATGATCCCCAGGTGAGTCTTACACACATTAAAATCTGAGACATGCTGCTCTAGTCTAAAGCAGTGATTCTTGAATTTGTCCATGCATTGGAATCTGATGAAGACCTTTAAAAAACACTATGTCTGGGTCCCACCCCCAGAAAGCCTGATGTAACTGGGGTTCACCCTGGGCATTAGGTTTCTACAGCTCCCCACGACATTCTAATGTGTGGCCAAGGATGAGAACCACTCCTCTGGATTAATAATTCTTGTAATGGTTGATACTGGCTTCTTTTGTTTCTACATTCCAATGCCTATACAACAGCTGGTGTAAAATAGCAATCAAGAGCTTGGCTTTGGGACTAAAGTCCATGGGTTTGAATCCCAACTGTCACTTACTGATCATGTGATCTTGGGAAAGTTATTTAATCTCTTTGTGCTTCAGCTTCTCTAGATGTAAATGGGAACAACTATCTCATATGATAAGGGTTCCCATCAGTTGGGGTTCAATTAGAGCAGAAGAACCGGATTATATATGAATTTATTACAAGGAATTGGCTTATGTAGTTGTGAAGGCCACTTATCAAATTTTATTTCCAGGGTACAGGTGCTCAAGAAGAAAAGATCACAGGCAGGCTGCAGCCCCATGGGTACAAGTTTTAGGTTGCTGTCCATAGGCATCTCTTGACTCAGGGAAGCCTACAGCCTCATTTAAAGGCTTTTGGCTGATTAGGTCAGGTCCACCCAGGATAATCTCCCTTTGGATGAACTTAAAATCAACTGATTATAGATCTAATCACATCTGCAAAATCCCTTCACAGCAACATCTAGATTAGTGTTTGATTGAATAATTGGGATAAGATGTGTGTGCTACAAAATGGTCACCACCTCCTTTTCCTCTTCTAACTCTCTAGGGAATATCCCTTGTAGCCTGTCCTAACTGGAAACAGAAAACCCTAGAAGGGAATCCTTGGATGGTAGTTGAGCCTAGGCAAGTTGACACATCAAAAGCCATCACAGAGTTAAATACCTTACTACATTTAACTCACTGAAAAAAGTACCTCACTCATAGTTAGCACTCAGTAAGTGTGATTATTGCCCTTATCAAAGTCACAAAAAATTATTTAGCTAAAGATTCTTATACTGAAGTATTTGTTCATATAATGCATTTTGATATGGTCAAATCCCAATTTCAACTTTATATTGGCTTATGTTATAGCCAAGACATATTTTCAATCTTAACTCAAAGTAGGTTATTGGTCACCAAATTGTCACAGATACTTGACAGACAGTAAGAAATCTTAAAACCTTTAAGAATTCAAGAAAAATACATGTGAAAACAAAATTTAGGCCCAAACACCTCCACAAGAAGAAGGATCTCTTAATAGTGGTGCCCTTCACAATCAGAATCTACTTGAAACTCTTAAAAGGTAAATGTACTCTTGGCCAGTATTCCTTAAGAATGTCAAGGGCATGGAAAATAAGGAAAAACATAGAAACTGACACAGACCAGAGAAGACTGAGGAGGCATGACAACTAAATGTGATGTGTTATCCTGGATGGGATCTTGGAACAGAAGATGAAGTAGTAGAAAAATTGGTGAAATCTGAATAAAGTCTGGAGTTTAATTAATAATAATGCAGCAAAGTATCATTGAAATCTAAGGTGTTAACAATGGAGGAACTTGAGTGAAGGCTACATGGAAACTATCTGTGCTATCTTTGCAAGTTCTCTGTAAATATAAAATTATTCTAAAATAAACATGGTTACTTAATAAAATAATAAACAAATAAACCTAGTATGCAACCCTAGGACTTTGACAAAAATTTTAAGGTCCAAATGTGTGTATATTGAGAAAGCTCTCCCTGAGGCTGAAGCAAACCTCAAGGTTGAGACCCATCCCAAGCTTCACTCCTAAAAGAATAGATTATATTCCCAATTGTTGTTACAAAATCATCCCTTCAGGAAACACAGGATACCCTAGGGACAACAGAGCAACCTATGCCTAGGATCCTTGCTGGACTCCCTCAAACTCTGACCAAAGGCAGCAGACTCCTAGGAAATGGGAGATCAGACTTCTTTCATCATTTGCCCCTTCTTGAACTGTGAAAAATCACCTTGGTTTCACCATCTCAGAACTTAATTATTGAGAAGAGCATTCCCTTCCCTGTCCAGCAGAGTTTTTATGTACTGATTCCGGGGCTTTCTGCTCATCTTCTCTTCCTTCCAACATGTGCAGAGGCAAAGGAGCTGGTGGTTGTCAGACCTCCAATAGGCCAAGTCCAAGAGGGCTTCCACTCCCATAGACCACTCGCTCAACCAAGGAAGACTGAGGAATGACTGTCCTGATGCCTAGTTTGAATTACAACAAAAGCAAGTATATTGTTGAAAGACCATCTTTAGAGCAGAAAGGCTATACCATTTCACTTGGCAAGGACCTCGGGTCTCTATCCATGTTACTATTTTGCTTTACTGTGAGCATGAAAGTCTTCTATTTATAATAGATATGCTCAGGACAGGATTTTGACATCAAAGCCAAAATAAGAACTTAGAAAATAAAGAAAGGAAGGAAGGAAGAAGGGAAGTTCAGTCCAGGAAAAAAAAAATGCAGTGTCATTTCTGACCAACTGAGTAGCACTTGGAAGATCTGTCTATCCCCACATATAGACATACAGCATATACCTGCTATATATGCATACACACACATACACAATCACACACATGGAAGTGCTCAACATCTAAGCTATTGAGTCCTCTGATGAGGCACAAAAAATAACTATTAGAGTACTTTAGAATTTGCTCACTTGTTCATTCATTCATTATATAATTACTGAGTATTACTAGGCACCAGGAACTGTTCTTAGAGCTGGGGATATAACAGTGGACAAGACAAAGTTTCTACCCTCACAAAAATGTTAACATTACTAAACATTTACCAAATATGTAATCCCTTTACACGTTATCCCATTTATTCCTCACAGCAATTACTCTCATTTTTCCAGATGAGAACCCTCGGGCTTAGCAAGCTCAAGGGACTTACCCAAGGAAAGTGATAACACATAGATTTTAATCCAGAGAGGGTCATTGCAGCACACGAGCTAGCATAATGCTGCACAGCCAGTGTGCGGTGTCAACTATCAATCTATCTGTGGTGGCATAAAGAGCTAACTGGACCAAAGGAAACATAAACATTGCTCTCTATACTCCAATGCAGAAGCATTCTCGAGCTTGCTTTCTTGGCCCCCATCTCCTCTCAGCTTCTGGGTCTAGGAAAAGGAGTGCCCTTGCCTTGCACTTGTTCCTCATTCTTCATCCCTTCCTCTCACTCCTGGAAGGGAACAGTGAGGAGGAAATTGCCTTTCCATCCCACGCACAGCTGTTACAAGAAAGCTCTGGCAGGTGCCGAGCTCTCCCAGAAGAGGAAATCCAGGAGGAGCCGTCCCCTGCCCCTTCCCTTGGCTTCCCTCATTTTTGGATGAGCTTTGTCCACATGCCACCTGTTATATGCAGCTCAAGGTCTGGCAGTAGCTTCCAACCAGAGCCCAAACAGTGCTCTCTATCCCAGGGGGGATCCAAGGAGCAGAGGGAAGATGTGTGCAAAAGGGGAATCAGAGAAAATGCTGGACTGCACTCTCTGAGCAATGGCCCTTGGAGACACCCCAAGCGGCAGCTGCCCAACTGGCAAGGCTTGTGTCAGGCAGCTGTGTGCCCAGGAACAGGGAGCAGCACACATACGGCAGAGCAGGCCCATACCATCTGTCACACGCCCGTGCCAGCCTCTTCACTTCAGGCAAGTTAGGAGTGGGAGGCATCAGGAGAGAAGTGACAGCTCACCAAGCCAGCCACATGCCGTGGCTCCCCTCTAATGATTTCTTCCTCTAAACATTTAGACTCCTTCGCCGCTGCCATATGGCAGTTGCCAGTGGATATGCTACCATAATTAAGAGCATGCAGTTTGGAGTCAGAAAGCCCTAGGTTTGAATTTGGGTTCTACCTGTACAAAGTGTAGGTGACCTGGGTAGGTTACTTAATGACCTGTCTTTGAGCATCAGTCTCCTCTTTTGTAAAATGGAATTACCCATCAAGGTTATTGTGAGGATTAAATTCAAAAATATATGTGAAGAGCTAAGGGCAAGGCTTAAAAAAACAACATAGTAGGCATGAAGTAAAACAACATAGTAGGCATGAAGTAAAACAAAGCCTTTTCCATGCTGAGTCAAGTCCCTGACTACAAAGCAGTCTTCTTTCATAGGTGGTAGATCTTCTGTCTTAGCTGTGGAAGTAAAAAGAACAATGGAGTTTCCCAGCACACTTCAATATGCATTCAGAGCCCATGGGGATCTTGGGAAACGCATATTCTGATTCAGTAGGTCCTGCATGGGGCCTGAAGGTCTGCATTTCAAATAAGCTCCCAGTGGTGTTGATGCTACTGATCTAGGGATGGCACTTTGTGTGGCAAGGGTCTAGGAAACCTGCTGTAGTACCTTGGGCAAGCCATCTCACTTCTCTAGGCTTCAGCTTTCTCAGATGCAAAATTTTAAGAGTTTATCTAGATAATTTCATATTCCTTTCATACTAACATGTTTTGATGGTAGCATTTACATTTTTGCAGATAATCTTTCTCCTCCCTCCATCTCACCCTTCTTCTATGTGACTTTGTCCCTCTTCCCATCAAGAGAAGGAGCCCATCCCCTTGAATCTGTCTAGTCCTGTGACTTGTTTGGACCAGGATAATGTGGCAGAAGTAAAGCTTTGTGACTTCCAGGCCTATGCCTTAAGAAGCGTGGCAGCTTTCCTTTTTTTGCCTTCTTGGGATCCAGCTGTCATGTAAAGAAGCTCAGGCTAGACTGCTGAAGGAGAAAAGAGAGAGTGGTCCAGCCAGCCCCCAGGACTACCAAGCACCACGATTAAGATGTCAGACATATGAGCATAGCCATCTTGTACATTCCAGCCCCAGTTAATCCCCTAGCTTTCTGTGGCTACATAAGAAATCCCAACCAAGATCTCATGCAGCAGATGAATCACCCTGTTGAACCCAATCAACAGAATTATGAGAAATAATAAATCCTTGTTGTTTTAAGCCATTACATTTTGGGATGGTTTGTTATATAACAATTGATAGCTGATACACATGTTCTACTCACATAGGAGATAACAGAAATTTTAAAAACCACTTGGAAGAATTATAAAGAAACATGACTATCAACTAGAGGCAAGAATATAGGCTGAGAGCTGACTTTTACATCTATAGAGTTATTAATGAAGACTTCTCTTCTGCATTCAGCTCAATTCAATTCATACAGACAATCCCCAACTTACGACGGTCCAACTTAGGAATTTTCAACTAGTCTAATTGAAATGGTGTGAAAGCAATATAGGATCAGTATACCTTGACTTATGATGGGGTTATGTATGGATAAATCCATCATAAGTTGAAAACACACATTTGACTTATGATATTTTTAATTTATGATGGGTTTATCGGGACATAACCCCATTGTAAGTTAAGGAGTACCTGTATTTATTCGAGATTAGTGGGGAATGTGAGAAAAATTGGGAATGTAATTCCAGGAAATTTGCAATATATTTGGGAATGCTAGTGTGTTGCAAAGAAAACAACTAGAGAACACACATCAATTAATAATAGTATAGGAAACATATATTTGAGACTCAAAATATTTTGGCATCAACAATAAAACTCTATGGATGCCTAGAAGGTGCTCAGTTGGTGTAGTCTGGAGTTATCAGAGAACAGTTCAATAGACAAAGTACAGGCATACCTCATTTTTATTGCTCTTCACTTTATTTCACTTTATTGTTCTTCACAGTATTGCATTTTTTACAAATGGAAGGTTTGTGACCACCCTGCAAGCCCATCAGTGTTATTTTTCCAACAGCATGTGCTCATTTCATGTCTCTGTGTCAGGTGAGTGCTAGCATTTTTTTTTAACAATAAAGTCTTTTTAAATTAAGGTATATACATTGTTTTTTAGACATAATGCTAGTGCACACTTAACAGACTACAGTACAGTGTAACATACCTTTTATATGAACTGGGAAACCAAAAAATCTGTGTAACTTTCTTTATTGCAATATTTGCTTTATTGTGGTGGTCTGGAACCAAACCTGTAATATCTCTAAAGTATGCCTATATAACTTAAACCTGGATAGATGGAGGTGTAAAAAGAAATATGCAATGGCTGAGTAATGGTGTTCAAATATTTTGTACAAAAGTGAAACAGTAAACCCTATTGACAAATACATTTTAGACAGTCTCAAAGTCTTTTATACAGAGAATGACAATTTTAAATAGGATCTTTAAAATTATTATTTGCTATAGCACACATAATTACAGTAAATTAGGAAATTGTGAGGACACAAGGATATTGTAGAATATATGGTATAGAAATAGACTAGTAGAATTTCACAGATGTAATACAGGTAAAATTTGTGAAGGTATATGACAACATAGGACTTTTAAGGTAAAAAGTTTACACAAAATAGAATTGGGAAATAAATGTAAAGGATTTGATGTATGTAGTGATCATCTTTAGCCCTCTCATCCACATCATACTTATAGCATGTTTCATTTGGAAAATATTTTCTATTAAGTGATTGCTGCTGAAGCTGTCTCTATAAAATCAACTGAAACCAAGGAGTTAAAACTTTGCTAGAGGTCTAAGCTTGACAAGATACAGCTATAGTTAAAAATTAACCAGTTTCTGCTCCTAGCCTGCTTCCCTATAATTGTTGACTGCTTAGGAGTTTGGTCATAGATTCATAACTTCCCTTAATTACTTATATTGTAAAACCTAAGACTGCCTTTTGAGGTGTTTTCCAAACCCTGCGTTCCTACGGATCCACTGACACTGGGGAACTGACTCAATCATTCCTATGTCCTCCATCAAGGAACTGGCTCAGCACAAGAATGCAGTTTCTACATTTCTATGATTTCACACCCCACCCTGACCCAACCAATCAGCAGTGCCAATTCCCTAAGCTCCTTGTCCACCAAATTCCCCTTAAAATTCCCAGCCTAGAGATTCTCAGGGAGACAAATTTGAGAAATTCCTCCTGTCTCTGCATTGGACTAACAACTAATAAACTCTTTCTGTACTGCATCCCTGCTGTCTCAGTGCATTGGCTTTTCCTGTGCAGCAGGCAAAAAGAACCCAGTTGGGCAATAACACTATTGGTAATGCAAAACCTCAGAATTAAAATTTCCAGTGATGTTCCAGTAAAATGAGATCAATAGTTAAGAAGAAGATGTAAGAAAAACATAATTATACTTGTTTTTATGATATTCTTTATAAGTGTTTTCTGTGAGGAAATTATGTACTTACAAATCATGTTTTGACTGTACTGGATAATAAATAAATCCACTTTTTTAGAACAGGAAATTAATCTTGTAGGCACCTTCTCAAAACTCCATTTATCTATGTTATCATTTTGCTACCTCTTTTCCATGAAAATCCAAGGCGAAAAACACACTACTGCTATAGTGGCAACGTGAAACCTCAGAATAATACCCATTTTAGATGGAAGTTCCAACCAAAAATCATAGTCAAGTGTTCAAATATTCTCAAAGAGACAAAGGACTAGCTTAGTAATAGTACAACGATACCTTCCCACCAGCACATAGATCATCCCTAGGTACATAGTTAGCACTCAATAAAGTCAAAAATGAATGAATACCAATGCCTATAAACTTTCTCAAGGATAGCCTTGGGTAGAGTAAGTAAGAAGAAAGTATATGGCATTTTTTCAACCTATTATAGTTAAATCTTCCTTGAACATTCCTTCATCTATTCATTTAACAATGAAGTTAAAAGGCCAATATTGAGAAATTTACAATAACCTAAAATCAGAGTAAAGGGATATTCATTGAGTACCTATATCTTGGTGGGGGAAAATGAATAGACAATAAGCAAACTAATAAATTCATAAGAATGCTAGATGATTATAAGTACAATGTTGAAGAAAACTAAGGTTGAGTCAGGAGTAGAGCAGAGAGCACGAACAATATTTAGGTGAGGTAGTCAGGAAAGCTCCCCCTGGAAGAGACATTTAAACAGAGACATGTAGGAGAGAACATTCCTGAGAAAGGGAACAATTAGCACAAAAGTCCTGAGTCAAAAAGGAGGGTTGGTATTAAGGTATGACTATCAGATAAAAATAAAAATTGTATAACAAAATAGAGAAATAGAATAAGCAATAAAACCTTAAACAAAAAAAATAAAAGATATGATTATTGGAGCTGGCTTTGTGTGTAAGAGTATGTATGCATCTTCCTCGCTTTGGGGGTTTGAGTTCTGTATTAGTAATGGGAGATGGTCTTCCTGGGCAAACATACTAACGACACAGAATTTCCAACCCATTAGCTTCAGTCCCCTGGGAGAATTGTGTTAAATCCAGTCAGCAATTATCTGTAATACTGGATAACAATCTCTACCTGACAGTGAGTTTTGAAAGGGCACAGCACAGTCACTGTCAGAGAAGCGTCCTTCGGGTACATATCGAATTGCCTGGGGAAAGACCTTCTGACATCTCTGTTTGCTTTTCAAAGCACTGACTTTGTCTGTGCTTTGTAACCAGTGGAGAAAAGGGTTTGTCTAAATTGATCTCCTTTCTGCAATTCCGACATATTTCCTAGCTGTTTCCTTCTAGAAATCCACTTTATTGAGACAGTGGGAAAATCCTCAACTGTCACCTTAAAAATCTTCAAAAAATTGAGGTACATATTGGAGGAAAATTACCAATAGAGAGTAAAAATTGATGGAGTTTGAAGCATTAATTACCATTAGTTACACCTTCTTGATTTGTGTGGGAAAAGCTGAGAAACTAACAAATATGATTCCTCAGGGGCATATGCAGCTCTGCAGAATAAAGTACACTCTAAACCAGGCATCTCATAGGGGCACCTTGGTTTTATAAGTATTAGGCCATAAAATCATCCCAGCCACTAAAAGTATAGATGGAATAATCAATAGCCCAAATGAGCCTTAATAAGATTGTGCTTTATTTAGGTATACATTCAACTCAAAGCTTTCAAATAATGGCTTTTATGCACAGTTAATTTAATAAGGTCTATTGAATAGAAACAATCTATTGGGCAATGTTTCTAAGCCTTTTATAGGAAAGGTGAGAGGGGGTGATCATATGCCCCTTTGAGAAACTAAAAAAACATGATGGGCCCTTTCTTTTTCAGAAAAATGCTCAAACAGATAAAAACTTGCAATTAGTATAAAGGAGTTCGTGGATCTCCTGGATCTACCGCTGAAGCCCCCTACCTTAGAGACAATGAGAGACAAGAGAATGACAATAAGAACACCTCAGGTCTGCACGACACTAGAAAAAGAAGTTTTAAGTTTATAGTTGACATGTACACCAAAGCAGGGTGTGTTGACACAATGGCTTTTTTTCCTACATTTAAAAAATGTTTAATTATGGTAAAATACACATAATAAAATTTACCATCATAACCATTTTTAGTGTACAGTTCAATAGTGTTAAGTATATTCACATTGTTGTGCAAAAAAATCTCTAGAATGCTTTTCTTCTTGCAAAACTGAAATACCGTATCCACTAAGCAATGCTCCATTCCCGACTCCCCAGCTCCTGGCAACCATCATTCTCTGTCTCCATGGATCAGACTACTCTAGATACCTCATGTAAGTGGAATCATACAGTATTTTTCTTTTTGTAACTGGTTTATTTTGCCTAGTATAATGTCCTGAAGGTTCATCCATGTTTTAGCATATGTCAAAATTTCCTCCCTTTTAAAGGCTAAATAATATTCCATTGTATGGATAAACTGCATTTTGCTTATCCATTCATCCATTGATGGACACTTGGGCTGCTTCCGCCTCTTGGCTATTATGAATGATGCTGCTATAAATATGGGTGTATAAATATCTCTTTGAGACCCCGCTTTCAGTTCTTTTGGATATATACCCAGAAGTAGAATGACACAATGGTTTTGATGTGCCCATTTTGATGGGCCCTTTGGATGCAAGGAATACGATGACTCAGCAATTGCAAGTCAGGTCCCTTGGCAAAAGAGACCCACCAAAACGTGAAATTGGTGTTTCATTACTAAGTCATACACATGATAGACAGCCCTGATCCTTATTCTATACTTAACCTCTCCTCAATTATGTAGATTTCACTTTTTACTTTATTCATGTCAGTATATTTTTAATTTTTACAAGTATGAATTAATCTCATAATAAAAAGGCAATAAAGATCTCTTTAAGTCTGTTAGAACTAAGTCTCAAAGGGTGTCTCAAATATCTCTTAAAACCATCAATTCAAAGGAAATTTATAACACAAATATTAGTGAATGAATTATACACACACACACATACACATACACGCACATACACACATATTAGAAGAACTGTTAGGAATTAATTCATTTAAAGAATTTCTGTGCAGTACGGAGCTCAGAGTAAGGACACATAAATTCCTCCTCCTCCTTTTCCAAAGCATTCAAAATAACACTATCAATAAAACTGAGTGTAACCAAGAAGCCTTCAAAATAGTGGGCTGATAACCAGAATCTATCTAGAACTCAAAAAAATCAACAAGAAAAAATCAAACAATCTCATCAACAAATGGGCAAAAGAAATGAACAGAAACTTTTCAAAAGAAAACAGAATAATGGCCAGCAAACATATAAAAAAATGCTCAACATCTCTAATCATTAGAGAAATGCAAATCAAAACCACAATGAGATATCACCTAACCCCAGTGAGATTGGCCTCTATCAAAAAATCCCAAAACAACAAATGCTGGAGAGGATGCGGAGAGACAGGAACACTCTTACACTGCTGGTGGGACTGCAAATTAGTGCAAGCTCTGTGGAAAAGAATTTGGAGATACCTCAGAGAGCTAAAAATAGAAATACCATTCGATCCAGCAATAGCACTATTAGGCATCTACCTGAAAGAGCACAAAACATTCTATGATAAAGGCGTCTGCACCCGAATGTTTATGGCAGCACAGTTCACTATTGCAAGGATGTGGAAACAACCCAAGTGCCTGTCAATCCATGAGTGGATTATTAAAATTTGGTATATGTATATAATGGAATATTACTCAATCATAAGAAACGACAGTGATCTAGAACCTCTTATACTTTCCTGGATTAAACTTAAGCCCATTATCCAAAGTGAGGCACCACAAGATTGGAAGAATGGGCTCCACTTGTACTCGCCATCAAATTGGTACTAACTGATCAACACTAGGGTGATCACATGGCAGTAATACTCTCCAGGGATTAAGGGGGCTTTGGGGGGGGGGTAAACCCACAACTAAAGGACACGGGGAGCATTGTAGGGGTGAAGGGCATGCCTCTAACCCTTGCTTGGGAGAGGCAAAGATATAAAGTGTAACCATAATGTTTGTACCCTCATAATACCCTGAAATAAAAAAAAAATAGCAGAGATGTCTATCCCCTCAATGAACAGATGGAAAAGGAAGTAAATTTTTAGTTGAGGAACTATAATTCTTTATTGAATGTAAAAAAGTAGAACCTTTGTGATTTTAAAGGTAAAACTAATTAACATGAGATGTAGATCATTCATTCAAGGTGTCCATGATGTCTCCAAGAAGGAGCATTCAGCTAAGAATGATGAAAAGTCCTTCAGGAGCTGAGGACAAGGTTAGCGCATGACTCCCTGTCATGGGTAGTTTGCCTGCCAGATGGCGCCTGGACCCTACCCACTCACCACCCTACCTCTGAATCCCACCTTGTCCCAACTCCATCACAGGGGAGGTGAGTCCTGAGAAGGAGAAAGGACATCCAGTTGTTTACTTCCTAGTTATCAGGAAAGCTGGAATTTTAATGATTTGGTTTTGGGCCACATCAATATGGTGGCGTCAGTAGGTACTTGAGTCACAAGAGCTCTAACAACATAGCTGGGTCAAAAATTATTTCATTAAGACAACCTCTTCAAAACACCATATACCCATCTGCATTATCCCAAGTCAAACCTAAGGACTTGGCCTGGGTCATTCCAAGCCACTGTGGATTCTGGGCATGAATAACTGGCTTCAGAACATATTCACTTTTGAAGTGTCCTTGACTCCTGCTTTACTGCTCTGCCTGTGCAAATGTACTAGAAGATTCAGTCTCCTTGAATTCAGCCTAGAATTTGTTTGTTTCCTTACTGCTGTTCTCAAGCACCATGGACATTTACAAAGTGTAGAGAGATGATCTCTCCCTGTAGACTCTTAAGTGTTTTCAGACCAGGGACCAGGTCTATTTATTTTCCATCACCCCATCCACCAGAGCTTACTATAATGTTCTGCATGTCAGAGATATTTGTTAATTTTAAGACAGTATCTTCTAGAAAGATTAGAGATCCCTTTACCAGAATTTCACAAAAAAAGAAGCATGGGTAGACGAGCACCCTTGAGATTGTGGCATAAGCTAGATACATCGCTCCTGTCACTAAGGACCAGCCCTGATAGCATATCATTGAGAATGGTGGTGAAAAATTAGATTTAACCAACTTCTAAGGCTCCCATTTCTATCTTTATGCCAGTGGTCCCAATTCATATTTTCAGCCCAGACTGCCCTTCATAGCTACCATCTACTTTACTAGGTGCTGTTAACCTGGATGTCTCAAAGGCCCTTTACATTTCAAAATTTGCCAAAGCTTAGCTGATTTCACTCCTATACTGCCTCTGTAAGAGCTGGACCTTTGTTTTGCTCATTGTTAGATCCCCAGGGCCTAGAATAGTGCCTGACATACAATGGGTGCTCAATAAAGAGTTTTAAATGAATTAATGATGGATGAGTAAATGAAGAGACCTTCCCAGTAGGCAGTCTTCCATTAAAGCCACACATGTTGCCAGAAAGTTCTCTAGCACTTGACGGCTAAGACCAAATCCTACACTTCTTTCCACTGTGTTATCCCTCCAGCCTCCTCTCTCTTTTATCAAAAGTCCCTCTCTGGTGCCTCATTCCCAGCAGCCTCAAAATATGCTTAAAATCTACCACAGGTTGAATATCCCTTATCCGAAGTGCTTGGCACCAGAAGTGTTTCGGATTTCAGATTTTCTCAGATTTTGGAATATCCACATATATGTGAGGTATCTTGGGTATGGGACCCAACTCTAAACACAAAGTTCATTTATGTTTCATATATACCTTATACACATAGCCTGAAGGTGATTTTATACAAAAGATTATGTTTAATAATCTTGTGCATGAAACAAAGTTTTGACTGCAACCTGTCACATGAGGTCAGGTATGGAACTTTCCACTTGTGGCATAATGTCAATGCTCAGAAAGTTTTGAATTTTGGAGCATTTTGGATTTTGGATTTTCAGATTAGGGATGCTCAACCTATATCACAAAACCAAATGTTCTTTTATTATACAACGTCAAGTTCACAGTCTTACTTCCCCAGCCCCAGCTCACACTTTATACTCCTATAATCTTGAATGCCCTAGAGCTCCCAACTCACACCCCATTCTTTCACTCCTCCATGCCTTTCTCAGGTAAGGGATGATTTGCTGAAATGTCCTCCCTGTTCCCTAGAGAAGCCCTCTCTTGCCTTATATCTCCCCCTTATCCTTTAATTCCCAGTACAGGTGTTGTTTCCTCTATGAATTCTTTCCCTGGGACCCCTCTCCTCCCAATCAGCTAGGCAAAGTGTCCCTCTTCTATGCTTTCATAATATCCTGAGTCAGGACTTTTTCCAAACATTTTTTTACATCTTGGCATACATAGAAAATGGCTGAGGATAAATGAACAAGGCTGTGCATGGACATAAGCAATTGGCTTGGGTCTCTGGCCCTGACAAAACTTGTGCAGTAACATCTGGGTATAGCTGTAACTCATTTGTTGCATACCAGCATGGCATGTCATGCTGGTTGGTGGCTCTGCTCTTAGCATGTCTTAGTCCTAATCACTACATTGACCCCACTGTACTATAATTATTTGTGTTTGTCCCTTCACTGGACCTGTGAACTCCTAAAGGGTAAGAAATTTGCATTCTTATTTTTTGTGTTTTAAATGATCATACAGTAAAATTGGATTTGGGGGTATACAGTTCTATAAATTTTATCACATGTATAGATTTGTGTAACCACGACCACAATCAGGGTACAAAATAGTTCCATCACCCAAGGTGCTGCCACAATTTCTTCCCTCTCCCAATCCCTAACCCTTGACACCCACTGATCTGTTCTCTGTCACCATAGTTTTGTCTTTTTGAGAATGTCAAATAAATGGAATCATACAGTATCTAACCTTTTGAAACTGTCTTCTTTCACTCAGCACAATGCCTTTGACATTAATCCAATTTGTTGTGTGCATCAGTAATTGATTACTTTTTATTTCTGAGTAGTATTCCATTGTGAGCATTTAACACAGTTTGTTTATCCGTTGAAGGATATTTGGGTTGTTTCCAGTCTGGGAAGATTTTGATAGGGTTGCTGTAAACATCTGTGAAAGAGTTTTGTGTGAACATAAGTTTTCATTCCTCTGGGGTAAATACCCAGAAGTGGGATCAAATGGGTCTTATGGCAAATGTATGTTTAGCTTTATGAGGAACTGCCAAACTGTCTCTAAAGTGGCTGTACCATTTGGTTGGTAGATTGTTATAGCAACGTATGAGACTTCCAGTTGTTCCACATCCTTGTCAGCACTTGGCATTGCCACATTTTTATTTTAGTCATTCTAGTAGGTGTGGTGTGGTATCCCATTGTAGCCTTGTCTTTATCTTTGTACTTCAGCACTTTGCACAGTGGTTAAGTTGTCAATAAATATTTGTTGAACTGAGAGAAACTCACCTCATTTGTTTTTTTCTTCTTTCTTAAAACCCACCAATAATAGTTCCCATTTTCATTATACTTTCTACTAAGCTTTGTGTTTAAAAAATAAAGAAGTTGCACAGAAGTGTTAAACTCCCTCTTACCCTTCTGTACTCATTCCTTTTTCTAAGTCCTAAATGGATCATTCTTCCTATTAGAATCTTAGTAAAGCAATATAACCCATAACTTTCACTCAAACAAACTGAACTTGAAGGCTTGCAAACAAGATTACTTTTGAAAGGCTCTGCTCTCACTGCTACTGGTACTAACAATAAGAATCATCATCAAGGCCAGGCATGGTGGTTCATACCTGTAATCCTAGCATTCTGGGAGACTGAGGAGGGAGGATCACTTGAGCTCAGGAGTTCGAGACCAGCCTGAGCAAGAGCGAGACCCCGTCTCTACGAAAAATAGAAAAATTAGCCAGGCGTGGTGGTATGCACCTATAGTTCTAGCTACTAGAGAGGCTGAGGCAAGAGGATCGCATGAGCCCAGGAGTTTGAGGTTGCAGTGAACTACGATGACGCCACTGCACTCTACCCAATGTAATAGAGCAAAGCTCTGTTTTAAAAAATAAATTAATTAATAAGTTAAATTAAATTAAAAAAGAATCACCATCAATAAGTAGATAATTGGATGAGCTAGACATTGTGCTAGGAACTGTTCCTATAATAACTCACTTATCCCTCCAACCCTATGAGGTAGGTATTATCCTCATTTTACAGATGTAGAGACTGAGGTTTAATGAAGCTGACAAACTTGCCCAAAGTCACACAGCCAATAAGTGAGTGAAGGCTATAGGGTGCATACCCAGATCAGGCTGGTTTCAGAAAACACGGCACTAACCATTCTGTGTGCCTGCTCTACTGGATAAAGAAACAAGCAGCTCTTTAGTCAACAGCAAAAGCAACGAAAATAGTCTCAAGTCATTTTAATTTTAGAGAGTTATAAGACTTTAGGAAAGTAAACCTTTCTCTTTACATCAGTCTTATGATAGCTCCTTCAGATCAGCCGTGAGGCACAGGGATGGAGGGGAACGAGGACCCCTCCCTAGTCTGAGAAACCTCGACTACCTGATTAGAAGACAGGCTAAGGATTTTAGATCTTACTCCTGTGAAGCTAGCAGCATGAGTGGGACTCAGTTGAGCAATCTGGACTAACATTACTTGTAGCTCAATGGTAATTATCCCCATCCCTTGAATCTTGATCCAGATCTACATAGTTCTATGCTTGAGAGCATCCTTTACTGGTGGCCTGAGCTGGTTACAATAATGGTTGCTTTTTATGTTGATTTGTAAAAATAAAAGAGTATTTTATATATAAAAAATAAAATTAATAATATAGTAATGTGGATCATCTAATGACTATCAAATGACTTAGTGCCTCCAGGCATAACAAACAACCTTAGTTTTTGGAGACATATCTAGCACTAATTCTAATAAACAAGATACGATCTAATAACAAGATACGATCAGACCTTTCACTAGAAACATGGAGTTAAAACTATAGCCAACAAATTATTGAACTGGAATTCAGTGCTTCAGCCTTAGTATTTTGACTTAAAATATTTCTTATCTCTTTTATTACTTCCTCCCAAACACATAAACAATATGTTTCAGAGAGTTTAGTGCTGGATCTATTTCTTTGAATCTTATTGACTGGGAAAGACAAGAGGCACAAATCCCAGGATCTCATGTCTTAAGAAGTCACTTTCCAGAGCCTAAATATTCAGTTATTTCACCCTCAGGTATGAAATCAGGAGGGAAATGTGGGTGCTAAAAAGAAAAGTCATCCAATGAAATTATGTCATAAGCCAACAGCACATTTTGGGGATCAGAGTAGCTAGTTCCAAAACATGAGACTATTTTGTGTATTTCAGTTCCATAGAATGACAACATTGATTTCAAATTTTTCATTATAATGAACTGCATAACAGAAAGAAGTTTCTTTTGCACTTACTTCAAAACAGTTCTAAACAAATAGTGAGACCAAGTAATTATCATCATGGACAATTACGGCAACTCTAAAAAATATTTGGCTCCAAGTCCCAAATAGTAAAAGTCAAGGGCAATGATTTTTATTAATTTGGAGAGCTTCTCTTAGCCTGTGGCAATTCCTCTATACTTGGGCCTGCACATAATGTTCTTATCTCAATGCTTAAACACTCAATAATTATAGAATCTACTGAAAGAATATCATTTAAACAAATTTATAAGTGGCTTATAATACACAGTGCCAGTGATTAATGAGAAAACATTAAATAGCAGAATGACTGGAAACTTTCCAATCAGTATTCCAAAGAGTGTGCATCACTGATGAATTTCTCATAATTGAAAGTTAGACAACCCCAAGAAAGAATTACATATTTACATAAATCATAAGCCACTCAGCAACAATTTCAACTTTCTGTAAAATTGTGGTATTTCTCAAAGGAGAAAAATGTATTTATCAAGACCACTGAATATAAAGAAGCAATTAAATACAAACCAATTTGCATAGCCAACATAGCATTCTCTGTTTAAAAATCAAAACTTTTCATCCTGACAGATAAATTTGTCACTGAGAAGAGACCATTTTAAAAAGAAAATAAACACAGCACAATCCAATTTCCCTTGCACAAAGTACAGTCAAGAGTTTACTATGAATTATAGCCTATTATAATCCACATATATGAACAAGCAGCTAAAATCAGTTTCTCTGTTCCCAAAAGTGCCTCTGGACATTTATTCTTAAGGAAATAAACAACCAAAGTAGTACATGGCTTTGTCCTTTTATTTTACAGAGTAATCCTGCCTCACCTCTAATATTCTTTTTAAACACTACAATGAACTGAACAAAACTCAGAAGGACCTTATCACTTTTCTATCAACAGCATTGCTCTTGTAATAATTCTGAGACATGGCTTTCAACCTTTGTCCAAACAAATTTGCCCTACTGAAAAGCATGAGGTCATCTCAAAAACGACAATAAGACCCCTCATATTCTTACTTGAAGACCATTACTCACTGGCAAATATGTTCTCCTTCATCCTCGGCCGCCCTGCCGAAGCCCCAGGGAATGGAGAAGGTCTGCCAGTTTTCTCCTCCAAGGTCCTCCTCCATGGTAGGAAGCCAAAACAGCCCACCTTTTCCTAAGGATGGAAAGAAAGAACCCTCTGCTTAGTCCTTTTATAAGAAGAATGACTGTATCGTAACAAACAACTGCTATCCAAGAAGAACGAGAGAGAAAGGAGAAGAGGAATCGATGCTGAGAGGCCAATCGTATTTCATCACTCAGCTACTTGGAAACCAGATATGCTTAAACAATCACGTGCTCTGAGAGATTTGAGGATGCAAAAGAGGAGTGGCTCTGTCTTTTGTAAATTATTAACAGGGACATTTTTCCTGACCGTGAGCAAAGATGCACAGGATACTCATTTAAGAAAAAAGCAATCAGGTTTGGCATGGAGCATAAAAATGGACAAGTCAAGAAACAAGATCTCTGATCACAGTTCTGTGCTGACCCCTCTGAATCAGGACAACCCAGTGCAGTAAGAATGGAAGTGCTATCACACTGGGAATGAAGTGGCACCTTCTGAAGGTCTGAAGAGGCCATAACTGCAGCTTCAGCATCTGCCTCTGACAGAAATGTGTGTTTGCTCCTCTCCATCTGAGAACTCATGATGGGATAGTTGGCACTCTGAGCTGGAGTGAAGCTGCCTGCACAGTTCTCACATCCCTCCTAGATTTCAAAGTGCTGCTTAACTTCTCCCATGATTTTCTTGTGTTTCATCCAAATTTGAGATTTAACATGTCTACCTTCAAGCTATTCGAGAGTTGCAAGTTTAAAAGCTAGATTCCATCCAGTAATTTAAACTCAGTGGGAAAAAGCTGGTCCAGAAATCTTTTCGAAAGTGTTGTGTTCCCATGCCATAGACAGGGCACATTTGGGGAATATTCTATTGGGTGATATGGAATGTCTCTTTTTCTCTAGACCAGGATCTCTTAACCTTGGCATTACTGAATTTTTGGACTGGATACTTTGTTGTGGAGGGCTGACCTGTGCGTTGTAGAATATTTAGCAGCATCCTGGCCTCCACTGAGTAGATGCCAGTAGCATCTCCCCAGTCGTGACAACCAAAAATGTCTCCAGACATTGCCAAATATCCCTTGGGAAGCTGAATCAAACCCAGTTGAAACCACTGCTCTAGACCCATTTAAGTGAAGTTGTTCGAAAGAGGAAGAATGTCATTTACATCTGAGATGGGCTCATGCCAAAGACAGACTGTAGGTAAACAGTCAAGGCTTTGGGTGAAACACAGGACTCATGTGCCCAAGTACAGGTGGCCAATTCAATTTGTCACAATGGAGACACATTTAAAGAGGGCAAATAACTCTCCAATGACATCTGCCAAATCTCTCACTGCCACAGTTTCCAAGTTTCCAAAATATGCTATTTGGAATATGCTCACTTTTCTCCTTAGTCACATACTCTTTATTTTACCTTGGTTTATGTCATCCCATTGCAAGAAGGGTTTGTTCTGACAAACTATTCCTAGCTGATCTTTGACAGCAAAACCAACCTAGGCAGAGATAATGAGGACATAAATCCCTTGCCCAATTGTGTAACCTTAACCTTGCAACGGGGATGTTTCCCTAAAAGCCTTAGATTGATGCAAAAAAGGGTGGCAGAAAAGTCTTTTAATTAAATACACTAACAGCAGTCTATTTAAATTCAACATTGAGAAAATTAGGTAGATGCTTTCAAAAGCAAAAGTGCAGTTCAGCAAGTCCACAGGTGATAGTGTCTCATTAAGGAGAACGGTATGCTGGAGGGAGAAACAATGCAGAGAGCAAGTTGTCTTGGGAGGAAGTGTGATCAAAGGAAGGTGCAATCCTCAAGTGGTAAACTGTGTCACCATGGCTTTCTGTCTCCTCTGGGGATTATTTTGGAGATTAGTTTAGAGGGCACAGTCACCGAAGGGCTGGGGTTTGAGCTTTGAGGTTCCTATAAGGAAGGGTATTGAGTGGGCAGGAAAGAGAGGTGCTATGTCCCATTTCCTTTGGGATAAGAAGGGAGAAAAGAATTTTTAACAAATAAGCAGAATGGTGTTCTGAGATAAGTGAACTGTGTCCCCTTCTAGGGACTGGATTCCAGAAGGAGGAATTCCAGGTTCGCAGTGTGGCCTGGATGGGGGAGGACCCTCCACTTGAGATCTGGGTCCTGAGAGCAAGAGCTTCAAAAAACAAAGCCTCTTTTTTCCAGCCTATTTCCCAGATCTATTCCTTGGCTGTAGGTTGGGAATTTTTGTTTTCTAACTTGCAAACTTCTTTTTTAACTTGCAAATGCTCGTTTCTTAATAATGTTGAGAGCTACCAACTGGATCACTGCATTTTTACATCATAGCTGGTTACACCTATCAAATGGCCTGCACAATGGCAAATACAAAAGAATTAGATCCCATGTCCCTACCCTCAAAGAGTGTATATTCTAGGATTATAGAGAGAAATGATAAAGAAAACAGCCATGAACAGGAGATTTGAAAGATTTCATTTCACATTTTCATTTTATGTTTTTTTCTTTACATAGAGTTGGGTAATTTTGCCTACTTTGAAAAACTAAAGGTACACTTCGAGTACCTTTAAAATTACTTATCAATATGATCATCTTTTCTGACTGGCCAAGAAAAAAATAAGTAAGACTACTGCTTTACAGTTGAAAAAATAATTTTATATCCCTCTAAGGAAGGTTTTGAGGATTATTTAAAGTTCCTCAGATAAAGTTCTTAGTCCTTGTCTGACATTCAAGGCCTCCCCTCCTCTTTCCAGCCTCCCTTTTTGGTCCTTTCTCCCTTCTGCCCTTTCTCATACTTTCAGCACCAATTATATTAACGAATGCAATGAGCTACCTGTGATCTCCCACCTGCAAACATTTGAGGTTTTTCTCTTCTTTCCCACTAGAACATCATTTCCTTTCTTCCTGACCAAGACCAATCCTTCCTCAAACACCTGAGATGCCTTCCACTTTCTCCCAGGAATTAGTCTTTCCATCTCAGTACTCTAAAGGACTTTGTACTTCGGTAAAAGCAGCTATCACCCTCTGCCTTCCATCGCAGGTACCTGTGTTCACTACTTCTGGCAGAGTGCAAGCTCCATGAGGGTAAAAGTTTTGTCTGCAGTCACCAGTCAGTATCCATGGGGGACTGGTTCCAGGACCTCCCACAGATACCAAAATCCAAGGATGCTCAAGTCCCTGATATAAAATGGCTTAGTATTTGCATATAACCTCCCATATACTTTAAATCATCTCTAGATTATTTATGATACCTAATACAATGTAAACCCTATGTAAATAGTTGTTGTATTGTATTGTTAAGGGAATGATGCCAAGAAAAAAAGGTCTGCACGTGTTTGTACAGATGCAACCATATATATTTTTTTAAATATTTTCTATTCGTGGTTGGTTGAATTCACAGATGCGGAACCCATGGATGCAGAGGGCCTACTGCACTTTGTTCATAGATACAACCTAGAAATATGGACTGACCCACGGCAGGCTTTCAATAATAAAAATTGAAATAAGTAAATTGTTTTCTCTCCTACTAGATTGTAGGATCTTCAAAGGCAAAATAACTACCACATCATGCAGTGCTTAATATGAGATAGAAACATAGTAGATAACTCGGTAAATTATTACATAAAATTGAAGAAATATGTTTATTTAAAATACATGTATACATATATATTTTTCAGTTTTACCTTATTGCAGTTGAAAAAAATTAAAGTATGCTTTCCAGGTGGGCATATTAACTGAGATTTTACCTCCCATAAATACAGCTGTCATTCTGAAAGGATTCATACTGCATTCTTCAAAGGGAAGATTTTCAACAATTTTTTTTCTTGCTTTGTAAAATGAGTCATTCATGGCTATTTCTCCCAGAACTTTCATGAAAGGAGATGGTGCTTTCATCCTTATTTAAAAGGCAGGGGCAATGAAAGTTTATTTTTAGAGCTTAAACAGTAGCAATGGCCACTAGGCTCATTGGCAGGGCACCCAAAAGTCATGGAACTAGAAAGCATTCATCTTTATCTCAAAGGAGAATTGTTTTAATATCTGGAAATTTTAGAAGGATCTCTGGTGGTCCTCAAGTTAGTTTCTTATGTCACTTGAGTTTTAGTGTAATTATTACAGGCACCTCCCAATTTACAAACACCAGACTTAGGAGCATACTTTACATACACTTCTTCCTTGTCCCCAGCACACCTGAATTCCCTTGATGATTCTCTTCTCTTTTTATCTTGCTATTTCAGTTACTTTTTGTGTGTATTTGATGTCCATATATTTTCTTTCATGAAGTATTTTTTATTATTCAGTTGTGTTCACATTATTGAGTTGTAAAAGCCTTTTGTGTATTATAGACACAAGTCCTTTGTCAAATATATGCTTTGAAAATATTTTCTCCCATTTGCCTTTTCATCTTCATAACTGTCTTTTGAAGAACATCTCTTACAATTTTGATCAAGTCCAATTTATCCACTTTTTTCTTTAATAATTCCTACTTTTTGCATACTATTTTAAAAACCATTGTTAAACCCAAGGTCACTAAGATTTTTCCCTATGTTTTCTTCTAGAAAATTTGTAGTTTTAACTGCTACATTTGAGTCCCTGTTCCATTTTGAGTTCATTTTTATATATGCTGTGAAGTATGGATGGACATTCATTTTCCCGAATATACCTATCCAGTTGTTCCAGCATCATTTGAACAGATTATCTTTTCCATGTTGAATTGCCTTGGCACCTCTGTTTCAAATTAATTGACCATATATGTGTGGGTCTATTTCTGGACTCTCTATTTTGTTTCATTAACCTATATGCCTATCTTTTTAGCAAGAACACAATGTCTTGGTAACTGTAGCTTAAAAGTCAAGTAGTATAAGTCTTCCAACATTGTTCTTCTTTTTCAAAGTTGTCTTGACTATTACAGGTCCTTTGTATCTCCATATGAATTCTACAGCTAGTTTATTAGTTTCTATAAAAGAAACTGCTAGTTTGTAATTGAGATTGTTTTGAATCTATAGATCAGTTGGGAGAATTGATATCTAAACTAGATTGAGCCTTCTTACTCATTAATACAGTATATCTTTGTTTATTTAGGTCTTTTTTAGTTTCCCTCAGCAATTTTTTACAGTTTTCAGTGTATAGATGTGCCACATCCTTTGTTGAATTTATCCCTAAGTATTTCATATTTCTTGATGTTATTGTAAATGCTATTCTAAAAATTTCACATTCACCACTATAATGACCTTGTAGCTATAATTTTGCTAAACTCACTTATTGTTCTATTAGACTTTTTGTAGATACTTTAGGATTTTATACATAGATGATCACGTAATCTGCAAATGCACTCTGTTTTACTTCTTCCATTTTCGGTCTATTTTTTTCCCCTTGCCTAATGTACTGGTTAGAACCACCAATGTAATGCTGAATAGAAGTGGTAAAAGTGGAAATCCTTGCCTTGTTCCTGATCTTAGGGGGAAAGCATTCTTAATAGTCCAAAGAGTTGATAAACTGAACTTTATAAAAATTTGGAAAGTGTAGTTTTCAACAGCATAGAAGGTGGAGAAAATATTTTTGTGTTTCTGCAGCATGGAGGTTTTCTAGCATTTACCTGGAGTAGAATTGCTGCATCATATGGAATTTCTATGGTCAACTTTTTGAGGAACTTCCAAACTGCTTTCCACAGTGGTTGCACCATATTACATTCCCACCAACAATGCACAAGGGTTCCAGTTTCTCCACATCCTCATCAACACTTGTTATTTTATATTTTCCTTTTTTTTTGTACTTTTGTCAGCTCTTCAATAATTTTAAGATTTTCTAAAAATATTTTATCCATAGAATTGGTCTGAATAACTGACCCTGCCCTGATAGAGATTTCTGCCCTCTTCGTGTGGCTGATACAGTGTTAACACAGAACATTAAAAACTACATCATCCACAGAATAAAATGATGTCAAGTTGAAACTACCCTTCAGAGAGCAGCCTGCTTGCTTTTTTATAAAGCAAAAGTAAAATCGAGGAAATGTTGGCTCTCTTTTTGTGTTATCTACATCCTGCCATTTATCTTTCTATTTCTCTCTGTTTTCTCTGTAAAAGAGTAAGGAAAATACCATCTGGCTTGCTGAGAATAAAACTAATCTTTTTCAACTTTGAACTTATAGTTAATAAACATAGAATGAGATTTTATCGTCCCTTTCAGCCTTCCTGAAGAAAGAAAAGGAAATGTCATTAAAAACGTAAATTGATTAGTCTTCTGAAATTGGATGGGAAATTTTCCGCCCAAATTCTTTCTCTCAATCTAAATGCTTCAGTAATATTGTTCAAGGTTCAGATAAGTTAGCTATTAAGTAAATTAGCTTTGAACATACAAGTGGCATTCAAAAACCTGTCTAGCCATGAAAGATTTAAGTTGAATTGTACCTGCAATGAAAAATGAAGAAAGAATTAGAAAAGCTCATTACTTAGAAGTCACATAGCAATTCATATTTTCTATGCATTTATAATCAGATGCATGTCATTGCTCAAAAAGGCCCTGCACATTTTTCAGTGGGTACCATTTTCCATAAAACTCACAGTGGCAGAATTTCATATTTCCATCAATCTTCCTTGCCTACCACCCATTCAGTGTTTACTGAGCACGAAAAATGAGTCAGGCACCATGCTAGGCAGTAGGGATAGAAAAATGAATAACATCTGTGAAAGTTCAGTCACTTCAGCCTCTCCCTCCCCACAATGTTTGAGGCCGCTGGTTGCAGTTTTGCTGTGTTATACCTGGCTTTTGTCTCCCTGCCCAAGCCCTCTGAATTGATAATTCCTTATTCACCAGCCCATATCCATCTACCTTTGGTTCTTGATCCGGCTTTATCCCTAGACTTTGTTACTTAGGTCTGCCTCACTCCTTCCATGCTGCATTTTATAAGCCAGTCTCAATCTACCCTCCCTTTCCCCAGCTGTGGAATTCAGGCTAGTTGCAATGCCCAATTCCCCTCACTGCCCCCAAAAGAGTTGGGATTAAGGATGACAGATAAAATACAGGACACCCATTATGTTTGAATTTCAAATAAACAATTAAATTTTTAGTATATCTTGTGTGATATTTGGCATGAGACCTATTTACACTAAGAAATTATTTACTATTATCTGAAATTCAGATTTAACTAGAGTCCTGTATTTTTATTTGTTAAATCTGGCAACCCTTGTGGGGGCTAATAAAATACATTCCTCAAGGAACTGCCCACTGTGAATTACTGTGCACGCTACTATTAATAGATGAATCACAATAGAATTTGCTTGGGACTGGTCTTCAGTTGAGTTCTCCCAGATACAGACTCTGAGATAAGGATCTGAGTGCAAGTGGTTTATTTGGGAGGTAACATAAGAGAGGAAGGGCAGGAGGCCAACCCAGTATGCATTATCCAATAAGTTAATACTATGGGTAAGTGAGAACCAACTTCAGAGGTATTTACCCAGGGAACAAGGATGCTATGGTATCTTTCTTCAACTCACATTTGGCATTAATTCGCACTGTTCATGAAGATTTTAACTTCCCTACATTTCTAGCTAAGCATCTCTCGTCAGCTAGACAACAGCCTCTGGCAGAATCATAGGTGCTTGCAGCAAAGGCCAGCAGAAATAGTGAGTGTAAAGCGGACATGAACAGGCACTGCTGTGACAGCATTTGCTATTGCAATATTTCTGGAGCATGAACAACCCAGTATAAACAGAGTTAATTTGGGGGTCAAATGTTAAGTCCAAAAACCATGGCAAGTAAGAAGTGAGTAAGACCTCAAAGATAATCTAGCACAATGCCCTTATTTCACACATCAGGATGTTATGGCTCAGAGAGAGTTTCTTGCCCAAAGGCAAAAAGTTACCTATTGGCAGGTTCAACATGCTATTTTTATTTCTCTTGGGTCATCATCAAATAGTGACCTATGATTTGCAAAGAATTTTCACACTTCATAGACACCTGGTCCTACCACTCCATATCGCAAGAGAGAAGCACCTCTTTGAGCTTGGTTAGGAGTGGGTATTTAGCAAATACCAGAATTATCTGGGCACAATGTAGACCCAAAGGGGCCCTTCTCATCATGAGCTGAAAACCCAGCCTCCTGCTTGTGTCTGGGAGGCAGAGCAGCGTGGGAATTAGCAATCAGGCCTCTTGCATGCAGAGGTTGTCCTGCCCAGTGCCATGTCACTGTCCTCTTTCTCCGCCCCATCCTCAGCTCCACAAAGTGCCTGCCCTTCCCCATCCATGCCAACATTGCATGTAAAGAAGCTCATCTGTGGGAGGATGGAGCATCTCTAGACAGCGCCAGCCTGGGCTAACCTCTCCACCCTGCTACTCTGGGATTCCTCCAGGAAGGTCCCACACAAACCTGAGGACTAAACAGAAACCTTGGTCTGATTCTCTCCCGGACTTTGTGGTGATAATCAAGGGGAATCATGGTATGAAATCTCTAGATTTCTATAAATCTGCAATCTATAGCAGTTAACATAAAACTGAGATATTCCAGCTCCTGACACAGAACTGCCACATAGTAGATGCTCGATAAATGCTTAATGAATGAGGGTCAGAGTGCCTAAATTGCAACTGTTTATCCTCAGACAAAAATTCAATGTCTTCTACTTACTTTTGTACAGTTTGTTAGAAACCCTTGACTATATGATCTAAGGGTGATGCTCACATTCTGTGGCCTATGATACAGGGTGCAGTCAATAATAATAGGAAAGAGGGTGACAAGTACAGGAAGAAATATCCAATGCAAATCTTATGATCTGAACAAAATTTTTGCAGATCTAATGATCTTTAATAGGTATCCATGAGGCTTTTATTTACTAAAGTATTTATAACTTTAACCAAAATAAGAAAAATCAAGATAATATAATTGATTCTAACTTAATCAAGACAGAGTTTTCTTCCCAAACCAGGGTTTTTCTCCTGTGATATGTTATTGACTGATAATTTTCTTATCTGGCCCATAAATGACCTCACAGCAAGGCAAAGAAATTCAGTTGGGTTTTGAATGTTATATTTAACATTATTTTTTCACATCTTTTTAAATTAATATAATTTTTGATTTCCAAATCATAATTGTGTACATTTATGGGGTACAATGTGATGTTTTGACATATATACAATGTGACATGATTACATCAAGCTGATTAACATATCCATCGCCTCACTTACCTATCATTTTTTACGGTGAGACATTTGAAATTTACTACCTTGGTTATTTTGAAATATACGCCAGACCTACACTTAAAGCATTATAGATTGTAAGTGAACTCATTTATCTAGAGTTCTCAGAGTTACTTTACAATTAGTAAAGCCCCTGGGGAAAGCGGCGGGAAGGGACTAAGCCGCATAATAACTCTATTGCTCCAAGCACTTAAATATCAAACCACAGAAATGAACTCAATCTGGAACGCTCCAGATGTCTTTGAGATATATGTGGTAAAACCTTTATGTCCATTTGATGAGAACATAACTTTTTGAAATCATATGTTTTCTGAGAAGATGATGAGTGTAACCTTAAATCGGTATCACCTTGAATTTCCTTATGGATGCAATGTCTTAGATTGCAGGGAAACCAAACACGAGTTCTGAAAAGGATCTCAGACACCATTAAGTCCAACTCATTTTACAAAGGACAAAATCAATGCCCAGAGAAGTTAAGTGATGTTCTCTAGCCCAGGAGTCAGCAAACTTTTCCTGTAAAGGGCCAGATAGTAAACGTTTTAGGCTTTGTGGGTCATACAGTCTCTCACAACTATTCAGTTCTGCTGTTGTAGTGCTTAAGGCAATATTGAAATGAATGAGCATGACTGTGTTCCAACAAAACTTTACTTATGAAAAGTGGTGATTGCCTGGAATTGGCCTATGGGCCAGTTTACCTGAGGTGGATTGCAAAACTGAATAACATCAGAGCCAGGCCAGACCAGCCTCCATGACTTGCTATGTGTATTTATTTATTTATTTATTCACTGAAGACATGAGGCAGGATGATAGGGGATTCTGTTATAGCTGATATAGCTGACTCCAAGTTCAGACTGTAGTATTTATCTACAGGGATAAAACTTAGCAGTCTCTACTAGTTATGTCTCAAGAAGACATCTCCAGTTGGAAATCAAATTCCTGATCGTGGAAATTGTCTATGGGACATAAAAATTTGATCTCCTTTAGAGATAATAGCATACTATATCTGCATTTGTAGGTCTGTGTTCCCAAATACATAGGTGGCCTGATCATTTTATTAGTACTACCAGATGTGAGCCATAAGGATTTCTGGGACCAGTCTCCATCCTCAATATCTGGGCCATGAGTGTTCCTTCCAGGCAGTTCTCACAGCATTTGGCTCACCTCCCACCACCCCATCCTTCCTAACACAGTATCTCTGCAAATGCTATGATGGGGAGGAACCCCTTTCAGAAACAAATGGGAGGGGAGATCCAAAGGGATTGGCCCAAGTGAAGCAGAGGGACAGGAGAAGTGCTGAGACATTCACTGAACCTTTCCACAAATATTTACCAGCCTTGGCAATGTTCTGGGGATATAGAGGTGAACAGTGGAGACAAGCATCCCATTCTAGAGGAGTTTGAAGCAGAGTGAAGGGGAATTAAATAGATTGTGGTAAGTTCTGTGAAAAAATAAATAAATCAAAGAGAGTAATGGAATAGAGAGTAGGAGGAGGCTGTGGAGAGAGAGAAGGGGGCTACATGAGATACAGTGAGCAGGGAAAGCCTCTCCAAGAGGGTGTCTTTTGGCACAAGTCCTGCATGATAACAAGGAACTAGCCTCGTGGGGATCCTGGTAATAAGAAACACTGGTGTAAATGTGCGAGGCAGGCACTTGTTCGGTGTGTTCACTGTCGTTAGACTAAAGCAGGCGGTTAAGCACAAGAGTGGTATGAGATGAGGCCACAACAGACAACAGGGGTCGCTGCAACCCCTGGCCAGCATGCCTATCTACAAAGCAGGGGACATGCTCCACAGGGCACGACCCAAGATGACCCATTGGGGTACAACAGGAAAATATCAGTACTTTTATACAAATGTATTTTTTGTCTAAAACAATAAGAAAGAAATCAAGCTTTGCTAATTAGGCCATATAATGATTGCCACTGCCATCCTCTCTCAGTTAGGATGGCTGAAGGTCATGAACTAGGTATGTTACTGGAAATTTCCTAAGGTAAAGAGTCATCAAGGGGTCTGTCCGGGCACCTGCAAAACTTTTGTTCTGTTGCAGTTGATATGCTCCTTGTTAACTGAATTTACAGATTATATTATCTAGTTGTAACTAAGCGAACCCTCACACAATACACAAACAGCTTTAAAAGCTCTGTGCAAACGAATCAAGGATTGGAAGTAGTGTTAATAATACAAGTGTGACAAAGCAAGAAAATAGTAGAGTTTACATTTATTTCTTCTTTTCCTAATATTAACATAATCCCTTCAATGGCTACAGGTCCTGTGTAAAAACAATAATGATCTAATTCAACACTTTCAAAAGTGTTTGACTACTGTATTTCATATCATGATTTAGTATTTAGACATGTATATAGTTGGCATGTAAATAGATACAGGTATGTAACCGAAATGACAGCTTCTTAATACTTATTAGTAATGTACTCTAACATTTTATCTTCTATTTTATTAAAAAAGTCATTATTAACATTATAATTCACCAATAGGTTGTTGTGACATGCAGTTTGAAAAATACTGATACAATCAGATCCAAGGAGAAATCAGTCACAAAAAAGTCAAAATTAAGAAGATTATCTGAAACATGGATTAACATCCATTACTGTTAACCATTGATCTCACCACAAATGCATATTTCTCCCCTTAAAAATTGGCTAATGGTAGCATGAGGTCACCACAATTTGAAAAATATTTGAAAAACTAAACATCCAGACCAAGTAAACAAACCACTACAATATTTTTCAGTAATATTAAAAGCCATGAGATAACCGTCTATCAATTACTTAACAAAATTTCACTAAACTTGATGCATGTTTAAAAACCTCTTTTAAGATCTCTTAACATATTAATCCAGTAGTATATGTATATAATTTGTAAAGATATATATATATACACACATATTATATATATACATACAGACATACATCTATATTGACATTCTTACCATTGGTATTACTGAGGTGATGTATGAAAAATAAGTTTGGAGACAATCACTGTAGCTCACAGAATTTGTTTACCCTGGATCTTCAGTGGCCATCTGTGGATTTCCAGGACCCCAGAACAGAGGACTCTTCTTCATCTTGTTTCCCCTACTATTGCCTAAACTCAATTTTCTTGGTCCTTTATTACCTGAACTACTAGCCTAGAAACTTAAATAAAATTTAAGAGATATCATTGATTTGAACTGAACTCCTGCACTAGGCCCCAACAGACCAACCCAAAAGGGAGTCACTCATGCTAGGATTCCAAGTCACCAAACTGAAACCTAAGCTGTTTACTCGTAAGATCTGACCTTCTGAGAAATCAGGAGAAAGAGGATAGACAAGTCCCATTAAATCAACAAGATTCCCTATAAAGAAAGTAACTTTGAAATGACCAATGTACTTTTTGTTCCTTGTTTTATTTCTTCAGCTTTTAATGCCTATAAAGCCCAACCCCTCTGCTCAGCTCATTGGAGCTCCTTTCTATTTTGTAGACTGGATGCTGCCAAGTTCGTGAATTGCTAACAAAAGCCAATTAGATCTTTAAAACTCAATTTCCTGAAATTTTGGTTTTTGACAAAACTGTACCTACTTTGTGAAATCCTTGTCCCCAAAGCAAGTGACTAATGAACATAAGACATCATAAGACCAGGCCATATAATGGTTAAATGTCAAAGACTTGTATGAATCAGTTCACCTTGATTCCACTCATTCTATAATCTGGATAGCCTTTTAGAAAAATCAAATGTGTGAAAGTGTCTGGTTTATCTTAACCACCACTCAGTTTACCAGTTACACAACCTGCCCTGGTTAAGAGTATTAACTTCAGAGAGAGACAAACAAATCTGGACTAGTCATATTAGATACATGAACCTCAGCAAATGTCTTAGTGTCTCTATGCCTCAGTTTCCATATTCATAAAATAGTGAAAATACTTACCTCTAATTAATCTTGTTATAAGGATTAATTAGAAAATCTACGGAATGCACTTTAACACAATGCTTGACATAAAATGAGTACTCCATAAATTGTAGCTACCACTGTTGCTATTTTTGTAGTTGTCTTTGCTGTGGAGATTTAGTTCGGTGTAGCACAGCTTCATATGTTACATACAACTCATATAAGCATGCTTTTAAAAAACATCAAGTCACATATTTTGATGTTCATGCATAAGAAAATAATATCATCATAATTATATTTGCAAGAATACTAAAATAACCTTTTAGTCAGATCTGCAGTGTTATCTTGGCCCCTTTCTGTTTCCATAGCCACTAGGTCAACTCTCAAAATGAATAAAAATACTCACCTGTATTTGTCAAAGACGATGATGACATGGAAGGGCAGGGTTTGGATTCTTGTATTTTATTCTCCACTCTGTGGGTAAAGCCAGGTCATTAAAACACTTATTTTTTTCTCTTGGTCTCTTTTCCATTTACCTATAAGATAAATGATATCTTCTTTGTAAAAAATGTGTTACATATTTTTAAAGAACAGCATAATTCGCTCAGTTTTACTTACTGCAAAAATTCTTCTAGAAACATCATAGATGGATGTTGTTCTGACTTTTCTACCTCTACCGCCTTATGAAACTGGTAATAATGAATTGTAAGGCTTTTTTCACCTTTTTCTGCATAAGAACAAACATTTACTAGAGGAAAAACCCATTTTACTATGAGGGGAAACATTCACATTTTACTATAAACAGAATTGTCAAGAATGTCAACAGGATCGAAGAGCTATAAGGTCAATGGAAAGTGTCCATTAAACTTCTTTCAATTTTGGAATGCATCTTTGTTCTTAGTGAAAAAGCAGATGAGTGGAAGTCTTGATAGATAAACAGGACATCAATCCTCTAGAATATTCCCCAAGCAACAAAGGAATGACAGGATAGTTTTCCATATAAAGACAAGAGGCATGACCACTTTTCGGTTTGCTAAATAACCCCTCAGTCACTCATGAGGAAACATATGCTTTCTCCAACGGATACCCAAAGTTCCTATTCTTCAATTGTGCATGCAAATCAAAAGCACTGGTCATTTTCCTCTTCCCTTCTACTTAGAGCATTCAGAGTCTTGGTATACTCTTCTGGGTTCTGGCATCCTCTAGGTGACTTCCTCTGATCTGACCCCTCCCACATTTCTAACTACTCCTTTAGTGCTGCCAATGCAATGCTCTTAAAGAGCCCTCAGTCCATATCCAGGCTCCTCTCTGCTTGCTCCCTCATCCCTTCACTCTTGTTAACTTTCCGAGCAGTCTTTACTTATTTATTGCAGTTATTCCCGTAGATGTTTTCAAAGATCCATGCAATGTGTGTGACTTGCCAAGGCCACAGTATTTGTGGGAATCCAGTCTTCCCCTCCTCTGCCTGGCAGCCAATTTTCTCCTTCCAATTGTACCTGCAGCAAAGCCACAACCTAAAGTTGTGACATTACTATGACATACAAGGCAACTGACTGCAAGGCCCTAAATATACAATTATTTCAGTGCAAGAGAAAGCATAACACAAAGCTGTATAACAGGCAAACAAGATGCAGCTTCAACATATATCTTTATTAATATTAAATTGAGTCAAAGTAATTTCTGGCTGTCTAAAGAGTTCTTTCACAAATTATGCAAAGAAGGAGCATTGTAAGTTAAGAAATTATATAGCCATGCCATAATTCCTGATAAAATGTATTTTAAGGATAGTGAGGAACAAAAATAATGGAGAAAAAAATTTCTATACTGTCTTCATCAAGCATTTAAGACATCAATTCTTTCTACGTCAGAAGCACTGAACTAGAGGCAGAAATTATTATTCAGTATTTTTAGTTTACATTAAATTAACCAGTGTTAAAATCTGTTTTCTTTAATTGTACATAATATACATGACTTTAGTCGTAGTTTATGACTGAACTATGAAGTAATCTGCATCATCATTCTTGTAATCAAAAACTTTAAATGACTCCCCACTACCAACGACCAGGGTAGCCCAGGGGTGCTATAGACCTCCATAATCTCCACCAGTTCCCATCAAAGTCTCTTCAAATATCCATGCAATCTAAATAAAAGCAGTGTACTTCCCACACAAACACAGCTTTAAGACAAATTCCCTAGCCACAGACCTGCAACCAGGTTGCTATGCTTAAACACCTTACTTAGTCCTGGTCCACAAAGATGCAGACATTAAGATGAGATTAAATGTACAAGGATATTTTTTTTAGCAGAAATGCCTGTGTAAGGAGAAATATGGACAGAGCCGGGCAAGACTAAGAGAGCTGACAGACCCACCTTGACCTGGGTGGAAGTCAAGGCTCCTGTAACATCTAAGGAAAGTTCAGCAAAGCTGTCAGGGAGTTCTTGAGCCAAGGTCAGCCAAAAAGGGAGTCTCCTGGAATGGCGCACCTTAGTATCCCCATCATGCTGAGTCATTGGTGGGGAACATGATCCACAGGGATTCCAGAGCACAGGAGCTGGATCCCCAGGACAACTGCTCCCCACCGCAGGAGGTCTGTGAGGTGCATTATTGGGGCCAACATTCCCACTCCTATACTAGTCCTATACAGAAATTCAGAAGTTTATACCATACAATAAATCTCGAGCCTGACCCATCCGAATTTTCCCCAACCTCTGCCTAATCCACATGTAAACTTTATTTTCTAGCACTTTTTTTGCCACCTTAAATAGTCTAACTACCCCCTTGGTTCCCATATGAGCCCCATAGGTCACCAAAATGCTTTCCCTCTTGCTATGTCCTCCCTGTACTACTATTCCCACCCCAAACCCTCTTTTCAAGATCCTTCTTGATCTTTAAGCACCATGTGAAATGCCAATCCAACACTAAGACTGTAATCATAACTCTTCACCTGCACATCCTCTCAACCCCAAGCTTAGTAGAAAGGTTTCCTCTCACCTCAGAACCTCCATGGGACTTTACCTACTTGGAGGTGAGCACTAGGAAATACTGAGCACTTTCTTTTGCTTTAGTTGTTGTAAGTTTTATGTCTATAGCAGACCTCAGGAAAGACTGCACCTATTTTCACGTGTGTATTCCTATCATACCATGCAAACAATAAATGGAATATGCAGATGAATGAATTAATGAAAGACAAATTCTGGTCTGGTGTATACTATGTACCCAGGACTAAAAATAAAGATAAATGGCCGTTTTATTTCTTATTTTTCTGTTTGTGCTTTTTTTATTTTGTGAGATAAACAGGAAATATCAAACCCAAAGTAATATGGATCCTAACATCCAAGGTGAAAAACAGAAAACAGAAAAAACACAGACCTGGAAAGGGACATCATTCCTGCTGCAGTCATGGAGAGTTCCATACAGCATAATGAGGTGACATAGCAAACTGACCCAATAAATGATATCGTTCGAGGGATTTAAATGTAAGATCCTAACAATACCTTTTCAGCTATCTATTTCCTTTTCCTCAGATATCACTTATCTCAGACCTCAGTGTCAACTTTATATTACAGTATATGGCTCTTCACCTTTGTACCAAATATAACCCTAATTAATATAAAGAAATAAAATTATTAAATACGTTGAAATTATTCAAGAGTCCCATAGCAGAGAGTAACTACTTCTCTACTCAAAACATTTTTTTTAATTAAATACTTTTGGAAAGAATTCCAACTGAATTCAAGAGTCTAGATTAAAAAGAAAATCTTCAAATTGATTCTGCTCTTTTGTGAATACAGAACTTTGTAAACTTTTTAATAAAAGAACAACCAGTGGTACATGAATATTAATCAAACTTCATCTCCCAGGATAACAAAGAATTTTAGATTTATAGAAAGCCCTTAAAACTCATCCCACATCACTTTCAGCAATGAGGGAACATCTATTACTAACTCAGTTTAGGAAAAATCCAAACCGACTTACAAAATTTTTCTCTCTTTTGTAAGTGCATTTATAATCAGATTTCAAGAACCTCATTAGTTGCTTCCCAGGCAGAAACATTTTTCTCCAAGACAATTCATCTCTTTTAAATATCATTAAAGTGTGATTGGCACAGAGCCCTTGGGGAACTGACACCCAGAGGGAGAAGAACACAATACTAATAGCTAGTCAGCTGCCAACTGGCTCTAAGTTGCCAATTCCTTTTCCTGGAAAAACCAAGTATATCTAAGCAAAGGGAATTTTAATGATAATCAGGAGACATTCTCTAGCCTCAAAATTCTGCTTTGCAAGGGATAAATCAGGATTGCAAACACCACCTGAATCAGAGAGTGGCAATTACACAGTCCAGATACACCCTGAAAGAAGCTGAACTTCAGGCCAAGATCCCATAGACAATCCTCAATCAAGCAGTTCTGCTCCTTGCATATCAATCAAAAAAGTGATTATCGTGAGAGACAGTAACCATGTGTAATAAGTTGGCTTAAATTAAAATAGCCAAAAACCACAGCAACCCATTATTAAAGAGAAAACAATAACTTAAGAAATTACTCTTTCTTAAATATATGGCTATTGTTATAGATTTCAACTGCTCCAGCAAATGTGCTCTCAATTTAGTTGTCCTAAGGAGCATCCTTATTGCACTTAATTGGCAATTTGACACAATGCGAAAGTTAAGCAAAGTTAGCAGAAGTGACAGTCTGAAACCTCAAGTATAAAAGGCAGGATGAATGTACCCCAAAATAGGAAGATACCTCCAAAGAAGGAGAAGGACACTGGCAGAGTGGAAAGGTCAGGAAATAAAAATGAACATTTCCTTTGAAGTGGCAGCAGCAGCTAGGAATTGAGTGGATGGTGGGGCCAGAGTTTTGAGTACAGTCTTAGTGCTGGATTGGCATTTCAACCCTAGAGGAAACCACTTAATGTAACTGAAAGAACAGGAGCAGGATGGTAGAAATGATAACCTCAAAAGCAAAACTCTTGAAAAATGTGGAGAAAACCATTTCAGTAAATCCTACCTGACCTTGAGCTTCAATGTTATTTCCAAAATAGTCATAAATTGTACAACAAAGCAAACTTAACTACTTAGCTTCTAAAACATGAAAAGGCAGGAACACAAAGTCTTAGAAAGAGGCCTTCCTTCCTTTAGGTAAAATGGAGGAATTCTATTGTTCTAATGTGACTTTTATTTTTTTAATTATCCTATAAATGTCCACCTTATCTCAAGATTCTATGTCAAAATGATCAATTCCAGTTTGAAAGAAAAAGGTCCATACATTTTGTAAGACTTCATCATTTGAAAACCTGAAATTCCCTTTGAACGCCACATAATAAAGCCTCAAAACATTGCATAGTGCAGTGCTTTGTGGCTTTGTGCTCCCTGCTTTTAGCTATTATGACCACTTTATACTGCAGAGAATAAAAATTGATATCCTGGGTAGTTTTGTCCTTGCCTGCAAGTGTAGTTCTTCCCATGTGCAGTAAATGAATAATTTTTTAATTAAATATATGTCAAATAGTTCAGTTCATGCATAGAAATGGCCTTAATAAGCCTATATTATGTACGCAAATGTTGAAGAACATGGTGAGGAAGCAAATATTATTTCCACTCCTTCAACTGTTTATCAGAAATAGAAAAAAATAAATTTTTGGCAGCTACATTTTTAAGGATTTCTACAAGTATAATATTTGCTTTCTTAATAATTTGCATCATAAATGCATCTTCTTGTTAAATTTACCTTAGTCAGGAGAATAGGAAGAAGCCTCATTTACACCAGGACACATGAACTGATTCAAAGTGCATTTCATAGGATACTTTTTAGTTGGAATCAAATTCTTTTCTTCTCGAAGAGTTTTCATAGCAAGCATTCTTTCAAAGTATGCACAGAGGCTGGTATGATGGTAGTGGGTCATCAGAACTTATTAACATTAATGTCATTAAAGTTGGTATAAAACTCCCCACTGCCAAATTTGACTGGCTTTAAAAAAATTAAAAAAATTAAAAATAAAGGATAAAGTATGCACAGAACACTCTATAGGACAGACTATAGACTGGGCCACATAACAAGTCTCAATAGTTTTTCAAAGGCTGAAATCATACAAAGTATATTCTGTCAACATAGACTCTGAACAATTCAAGGTAGCCCACATTACTGATGAAGCCTGCCACTTCCTTCTACTGACACATTAGTAATTCCCAAATAGAAGGCATGATCGTGTGGCCCAGATGATAGTAAGCATGAAATGGCTACACAGGAATACCCCAACCCCCACCCCTCCCAACATCCATTTCTCAGCCTAATCGACCAGAATCTTATCTTCAGCTAATATCCAACGAGGAATTAAGGTTTGCCACTGGACCAAAACAAAGACTCTTTTCTTAGTCATACCAGATGAAGGGATTTTATTAACTTCTTTGTGATAAAGAATTAGAAGTCGATAATAGAACCCCACTGTCTATCTCTTAGAGGGTTTTTGTATATATTTACACCTAAGTTACTGTAGGTAAACTGCATATAATCTACATTCCAAGGTGTGGGTTTAACCGTTTTCAAAAATAAATTAAAATTTTATTTCTTAGTTCTTTGTCCTAGAAACCTTAGAGAAATAAATGTAGTCTACTTTCTTTGAGGGGGATAGTTAGCATTAATCTGAAAGGAATCAAATAATAGAATAGGAATGGAAATGAATAATTTCCTCTTCTGAAATAACCTTAGCCATTCTCTTTGATCTTTATATTTTATTTGGTCTTTGATCTACTTTGAATTAACTTTTATATGTGGTATAATGTAAGGGTCCAAGTTCATTATTTTGTATGTGGATAGCCCATTTTCCAACACCATTTGTTGAAAAAACTGTCCTTTCCCCATTGAATGGTCTTGGTACCCTTGCCAAAAATCATTTGACTATATATGTAAGCGTTCATTTCTGGGCTCTCATTTCTATTCCATTGGTCTATATGTCTGTCTTTATGAGAGTACCATAGTGTTTTGATTACTGTAGATCTGTAATAAGTTTTGAAATCCAAAAGTGTGATCTTCAACTTTCTTCTTTTTCAAGATTTTTTTTGGCTATTTAGGGTCCCTTGAGATTTCATGTGAATTTTAGGGTGGATTTTTCTGTTTCTGCAAAAAATGCTCTTATGATTTTGATAGAGACTGCATTAAATTTATATATAGCTTTGGGTAGTATTGACATCTTAAGTCTTCCAATCAATGAACACAGATGTCTTTCCATTTATTTGTCTCTTCTTTAATTTCTTTGAGTAATGTTTTGTAGTTTTCAGTGTTAAGTCTTTATTTATTTATTTATTCATTCATTCATTCACTTATTTATTTATTTTCGAGACAGGGTTTCACTGTGTTGCCTGGGTTAGAGTGCAGTGGTGCAGTGGCATCATCATAGCTCACTGCAGCCTCGAATTCCCGGGCACAAGAAATCCTCCTGCCTTAGCCTCCCGAGCAGCTGGGACTACAGGTGTGTGCCACCACACCTGGCTAACTTTTCTATTTTTTGTAGAGACAGGGTCTTGCTATGTTGCTCACATTCGTCTTGAACTCCTGGGATCAAGTGATCCTCCCACCTCGGCCTCCCACAGTGCTAGGATTACAGGTGTGAGCCACTGTGCCCAGCCTCAGTATATAAGTCTTACATCTCCTTTTATTCTTAAGTCTGTTATTCTTTTTGATGCTATTGTAAATGGAGTTTTTAATATTTCCTTTTCAGATTGTTTATTGTTATTATGTAGGAATGCAACCAATTTTTTGTGTGTTGATTTTGTATACTGCAACTTCGCTGAATTCATTTATTAGTTTTAACAGTTTTATTGTGGAATCTTTAGGGTTTTCTACATATAAGATCATGTCATTTGTAAACGGAGACAATTTTACTTCTTTCCTTCCAATTTGGATGTACTTTATTCTTCTTTCTTGGTTTGTGTTTTTTTGTTTGTTTGTTTGGTTGGTTGGTTTTGTTTTGTTTTGTTTTTGCTCTGAATAGGACTTCCAGTACGATGTTAAATAGAAGTAGTGAAAGCAGACATCCTTGCCTTATTTCTTTTTTTTTTTATTATTTCAGCATATTACGGGGATACAAATGTTTAGTTTACATAGATTGCCTTTGCCCCACGTGAGTCAGAGCTTCAAGGATGTCCATCCCCTAGATGATGCACACTGCACCCATTAGGTGTGTATATCCCCATCCCCTCCTCCCCCCTCCCACCTGCCTTATTTCTGATCTTAGAGGAAAAGCTTTCAGTCTTTTGCCATTAAGTATGTTGTTAGCTGTGGGAGATATTGAATGCAGTCAGTCAAAATGGTAATCTCGGTTGCAAGGGGACAGGGAAGACCAGTGGCTCTGATAGCCTGAAGTTGCAGTCTTGTTTGCAACAATCAAGATACTGTCATATTAGAAGGAGATCTAACAGGGAGTTCCTGGAAATGAGTTAGCCATAGGGCCTTCTTGGGCTCCCCACAAATCCCAAATTGACTGGAGGTTCTGCACATGTACAATAGAGACTAGAGTGGGCCCAAACCACACACACATCCCTGGCCGAAAGAGTACTCATGTATGCACAAAGGAGATGTAAGAGGGTCCAATGAAAAAACAAAACAGGTTGGAGCAGACTTGAAAATAGACTGAATGTACTCACTAGCCCACAAACAATTTTATCAGCATATAGCAGAATGCTACTGACTAAAACTATTTAAGTACAATTTTCTGACCAATCTTTGGCTGAACATTAAGTTACACAGACAAAGGAGAACACCTAGAAATTACGGTTAAAAAACAAAAATAAGGAGGAAAAAAGGCAGAGACATCAGCAGCCACAAATCTAAGAGTAAGAAGTGGGGTAGGACAATTCTACAAATTTAAGCCTGGGCAAGTTACTAAACAAAACAAACCAAAAGAAAACAATCAGCAAGCACAGAAACTCTCTAAGGAAAAAATTAGAACCCAGAGTTGCTACAACATATCATCTAAAATATACAATATTCAAAAAAAAAAATAGAAAGAGTAACTAACCCAAATTGAGAAAAAGAAACAATGGATAGAAACTGTCTCTGAGTATCTCCAGATAGTTGAGTTCAGCAAAGACTTTAAAGCAGCTATTATTAATATGTTCAAACAGATAAGGAAACCATGTGGAAATAAGTAAAGTATGATATCAATAAATCAATGAATGAAGAATCTCAACAAAGAGATTGTCATTATATCCAGATGGAAATTCCGAAGTTGAAAACTATAAGAAATGAATCAGAAATCTCACTGGATGGGCTCAATGGCAGATTTAAGCTGGCAGAAAGACTAGAAAATCTAAATATAAATCAAAAGAAACTGTCCTATCTGAAGAATGAAGGGGGAAAAAAAGATTGAAGAAAAACCACCCAAGTGCCCAGAGATCTGTGGGACAACATCAAATGTAATAATACATCCATAATGGGAGTACCAGAAGGAGAGAAAAGAAAGAGACAAATATATTCATAGAAATAATGGCTAAAATTAAAATACTTTTCACTTCAAAAGACATAATTAAAAAAATAGAAAACAAACCCCAGACCAGGATAAAATATTACAAATCATATATCTGATAAAGGAGTTGTATATGGAATATATAAAGAACTCTTGTAATTCAGTAATAAAAAGACAAACAACCCAATTTTAAAAAGGATAAAAGACTTAAACAGGCATTTCACCAAAAAAGACATACAAATAACTAATAAGTACATGAAACGATGGATGTACAAAACCATTAGTCATTAAGAAAATGCAAATCAAAACCACAATGAGATACCACTACACACACACTAGAATGGCTACAATAAAAAATAAACAATAAAAAGTATTGGTGAGGATTTGGAGAAACCAGGACCCTTACATACTGCTAGTGGAGATTTAAAATGGTACAACTACTTTGTAAAATAGTTTGGCAGTTTCCTTAAAATTTAAACATAAACTTATTATGTAAATAATACAATTCTCAGGAATCCACCCAAGAGAAATGAAAACATTATGTCCATATAAATACTTGTATTCAAATGTACATAGCAGCATTATTCATGATAGTCAAAAAGTAGAAATAACCTAAATGTCCATCAACTGGTGATTCCATAAACAAAATGTGGTATGTCCATACAATGGAATATTATGCAGCAATAAAAAGAAACAAACTACTGATACGTGCTACAATATAGATGAACCTCAAAAACATTGTGCTAAATAAAAGAAACTAGATATAAAAACACTACATATTGCATGATTCCATACATATCAAATTTCCAACAGGCAAATCTGTAGATATAGAAAGCAGATCAGTGGTTGCCTAGACCTGGTGGGGGTGGGGATGGGAAGCTTAGAGGTGGGAATTGACTATAAATGGGCTCAAGGGAAATTTGGGGGGTAACAGGGAAATTCTAAAATAAGATTGAGATGATGGTTATACAACTCTATTAATTCACTAAAAATACAAAATGAAAACCATTGGGTCGATTTAATCTAAAATCTTTATTTTACAAATAAGAAAAGTGCCTTCTTCAGCCCGTAAAAATATATGAATATCCTTATAGTACCTTTTGCCTGTGTCTCATATTTGAACTCTGATATTGCTTTCTAATTTTTCATGATGGGGGTCTTGTTCCTCATAGGATGAAGAGCACCTTAGAATATAGGTTAAAAATCTGTGCTAGATTTTGATGGTTTAATTTGAACTGAACTTGATTTAAATTCATAGGAATAAGGTTGGTGAGACTGGGCCATTTTCCTGAATCAGATCTAACATAATGGCTTTTCTACTCATTAATTACTCAGCTTGTACTGCTGACAATTCTCCAAACATATACAAGAACACCATATCTAGAGGCAAACAAAAATAGCCTCTAGGATAAAAAAAAAAAATCCCAAAACTGCAAACTATATTCTCATTGTAAATTAATATTCATTTCTGTTTTTCATCATTAGCAGTATGAAGAGTTCTACACGCAAAATGAGGGGACATGCTGGGTGAGCTCTAAGATTCCCTCCAGTCCTAACATAAATCATGACCCCCCTATTATTCCTGACTGTAATTTATCATTTCTACCCACTATCACCTATTTTTGTAATAGTTGAGCATGAATCTATTTTTGTCACCCTATTCTTTTACCACATCCTTAGGAAAGTAAAATTTTTTCAGATCAAGGGTAGAAGAAATGTGAAATCTCAGCGTCTAGAAAAACTTAATCCAAGGACATCCCAAAATAATTTCCTCAAAATTCCACATCAACATAAATATTTGAGATGCCTAACTCAAAGAATTGACTGGTGGGATTTTTTGAAAATGAAAAAGAAATGTATAGAAATACATTTCATTTTCAGTTTAAAAATGAACTGAAATATAAACTATTATAAAATATAATTCATAGTCAGTAATACAAATTCAGTCCAGCATGGTCACAGGCAGTTAGGGTGCTTAAACTTTGCCCGGGAAGGCTATGAGGAAAATGATTTGTTATTTTAAGGATTAAATTTAGATATTGTTGGGCTCATATCTTTTTATTTGATATTTCACAGTATTAGGCAATGAATGGGACAATGAGAAAATGTTAACGTGATTTGTACTGGGGAATGGAATGGGGGAAACTGTTGAAAAAGAATGTGAATTTTGACTTTCCACTTTGAATTCTTTTGAACAGTCAGACATTTTTATCATGAACACATACTTCTTTTACATTTCAAAACCTAATAAGAATTATTCAAGAACAAAATAGAGCTTTTAAGTTTCTTCGTGTGCATTTCCTTTGGAAGAAAGGGAGGATATAGCAATAATGAACATTAAAAATAAAAAGCATAAATTTGCCATCAGAAAGATTTATATTCAAATCTCATAGCAGCCCAGGCATATATTTGTCTCAAGCTTTTACTAGAGCATAATGATTAGGTTTATCTGTCCATTTCCTCCCTAAACAACTCTGTAGCTTGCTTTATGTTTCATTTATCATTTTATCCTGTGTCTAGTACATTGCCTAGTATATATTAGTTGCTCATTAAACTGAACTAAACCATTGAAGTCCTGTCTCCTCCAACTCCCATCTTTATAATCTTTGATGAGTCCACTTCCTCACATTCAAAGTAAGAGTGATAATTATTACCTCACAGAGTTGTTTAAATTACACATGTACGTAAGGTGCTTAGCACAGTGCCTGGTACATAGCAGTCTCCATTCACCCTCACCTGTAATTTTAAAATAAGTTTCTTCCCAATGGCAAATAGTAATAATTTTTACAAGGTAAAAAATCAGCAATCCTTTATCTGACTTTTAAATACCACTTTGAAGGCAATAAAGATGGGCCAGGAAAAACATTAGCTTTGGTATTTGTTTCAGAGGTCCTAAGATCCATACATTTAGTGATTTGCTAGAAGGACTCACAGGACTCAGAAGTAGTTGTATTCATGGTTATAGTTTATCACAGCAATCACCAAAGGGAGAAGATAGATCAGGGGTCATCTGGGGGAATCCATGCACAGGTTTCCTATGTTCTCTCCTCACACGAGAAAGGAACGTGTTCCTTCCTCTAACAATGAGATGTAGTAACACATGTGCACTGTTTCTTCCCATTGAGGCTTGCTTGAGACTCGGAGTCCAGAGTTTCTATTGGGGATTTGTCAGATAGGCATAGTGACCTGCTACAACTACCAAGATTCTAGATTCCCAGAAGGAAGCAGGTGTTTAATGCCCCACGTGGGCAAAACTATCTATCACTTAGAGAAGATTTCAAATGCAAAGTTCCCAGGTGCCACACAAGCACCAACCTTGAAAGAAGGCCTTTTAAAGATAGCACTGTTAGGCCTGCTCTGTTAACTTTTTCCTGCACAGCATGGCAAGTGATAACACTGGGAATAGGCAGGAGTTACAGGAAAGAAGAGCAATAAGAATTGGGGAAAGCAGAGAAAGGACAGAATGGCTGAAAGGAAAAGAGAGGAAATGAAGTAATGGGAGGGCAAGGAAAGAAGTCAGGAAAAAAGAAGAAGGCAGGCAGAAAGGAGAGAAAGTAATCACCTGGCTGATCCAACCTTTCTTACTTGGGCCACCTGACCCTATAATACCCCCCTGCTCAATGCCGTTCATCCCAACGCCTTTTCTCCCACTCCACTTGCTATGATGCCATTTGCACATGCCTATTTTTTATCCCCTCTATTAATATAAATATCTGTTCCCTTAGTCCTGCTGCCTTGGTGATATTTGGCTGCTTTGATAAAGAGAAAGGAGATGGAAGAGGGAGGGAAAACCCAATAATGATAAGATTAGATAGGAAAAGGCATCCAAGCTAAATGGAACAAGGTGGCAATAACAGGCTCCCAGAGCCCTTCTGGACTTAGAAAGAAATACGTAGTCCTTCTGGCTTTAGAAGACAAGAGACACTGGGAAAATAAATACCATGGCAGAATGGGCTCCTCTGAGTGTACTTTTAAATTATAAATTATAGTGGCCTCTTTGACTTCTGAGCGGTCATTGGTTACTTCTCTCATTTAAATACCTAGAGCAAGTATTTTTAAAAAGCTGAAAGGTACTAGGGTTGTTTTCCTCCAACTCTCCCTTTTTTTGACTTCCCAAGTTCATAAAAAGGAAAAGAAGATAAAGGAGCTATTCCTTGCCTTGTGCTTTTATAATTTAAAAAATATGACAGATCCTTTTCTCCTTTTCTCACATTTTGTATTTTAAAATTGCTGTCAGACTAAGGCTTTGCCAAGTTTCAAACTTAAGAGAAAACTTACTAAGAAAACTAAAAGATGTATAAAATGCAGATGGATTATAGGTATAACCATACAGCCTATGCATGTGTTATAGGTTTTTAAAAATAAGTTCATCCCCTTGTGTTAAATGTATAATATTAGTTATAAATATATTTGTGTACTGAAATATCCTTTCATCATCCTATTTTCTTATCATCAGGAAGATTTCACTTTTGTAAAAATACATATATATTCATCTGGATAAAAACAGACACCCTAAACAAGAGAAAAAATTTGAAGGGACATGATAGCTTTCCATCTTCAGTTACCTACAAGTCTACCATACGGAAGCAGGGGAAGATATTCTCACAACTCCAGAGACTGGGGTTTACCAAATAAATATAATTTTCACAAGACACATTAAGCTCACTTAAAGAAAAATTTGATACCAGACTCTTCTAAAAACAGCATGGGCAGTCTTATGCAGTAATTGTCAAGTGAGGGACATTGTCACCAAGGGAGCCCAAGACTAGATCCCTGGTATTAGCGAGACTAAATCATTGGCAAGCCTGTGGAAGGACTGCACAAAAGAGTGAACACATAGATTCCCACAGAGTCCAAAGACAATGATCAGCCACCGGGAATGAATTGGGGGACTTAGGGAACCTTATTGACATGGACAGATTCTGAAAGGCTTGTTGAGATGGGTCAGGTTGCCAAATATAACTACAGGCGTCTGAAGTTAAAGTTTAGCACAGACATAAAAGGGAGTTTCAACTGGATGAAGAGAAAAGGACTGAGAGCCAAAAGAGAACTTAAGGGTCAGCAAAGAGAAGTACACTAGTCAGGTTAGGCTAGATCATGTGGAGGAAACAGCTCAACCCTGGAATCTCTTGGCTTAACACAACACGTGGCTTAACACAACAAAGTATATTTCTTGCTCAAAATGTCCCACTGCAGAGGGAGCTCTGTTCCTCACAATCGTTCTGGGGCCCAATTTCACAGAGGTTTTGGTCCCTTATAGCTGCTCCATCTGAATTACAGGGTACTCCAAGGGCTCGGAATACAAGAAACAGAAAAACAAGCACGTAGACTCTTAAGTGACCCAGACTTGCAATGATGTTTCACTTCTGCTCATATTCCCATTGGCCAGATCTCAGTCACATGCCCCAACCGAACTACAAGCGAGGCTGGGAAATATAGGGGAGGAAATAGATATTCGGTGAGCTCTCTGCTGCAGGCGGGTACACTGCCCAAAGCCCAGATAGAACTCTCTCTGTGTCCAGGTGGAGGAGCCACAAATATTCTTTATCTCAGCTTAATCCCCTATAAGTCCCTCCTTTCCCCAGCCATTAAATGTGTTCTGAATTTCTGACATGGTTAATTATCATTGGGCATTCAAAAAGAACCCAGGAATGGCCAATATCCAAAACCAAATACTGGTGAAGACATGGAGCAACAGGAATTTTCACTCTTTGCTGGTGGGAATGCAAAATGGTACAGCCGCTCTCGAAGACAGTCTGGCAGGTTCTTACAAAACTAAACATACTCTTATCATATGATCCAGCAATCATGCTTCTTGGTATTTACCCAAATGAACTAAAAACTTATGTCTATCCAAAAACCTGCACATGGACATTTATAGCAGCTTTGTTCATAATTGCCAAAACTTGGAAGCAACTGAGATATCCTTCAGTAGGTGAATGGATAAAGAAAATTGATACATCCAGACAATGGAATATTATTCAGCACTAAAAAGAAATGAGCTATCAAGCTATGAAATGACATGGAGGAAATGTAAATGCATATTACTCAGTGAAAGAAGCCAATCTGAAAAGGCTGCATACTGTATGATTCCAACTATGTAACCTTCTGGAAAAGGCAAAACTATGGAGACAGTAAAAGTACTAGTGGGTGCCAGGGGTTGGGGGGAAGGGGGTGATGAATAGGCAGATCACAGAGGATTTTTAGGACAGTGAAACTACTCTGTACAATACTACAATGATGGATACATGTCATTATACATTTGTCAAAACCCACAGAGTGTACAACACCAAGAGTGAACACTAATATCAACTATGGACTCTGGGTGCTGATGATGTATCAGTATAGGTTCACCCATTGTAACAAAAGGACCACTCTTGTGGGGGAAGTTCATAGTGGGGGAGGCTGTGCCTGCGTATGGGGGGAGGGGGTACATGGGAAATCTGTACTTTCCACTTAATTTTGCTGTGAACCTAAAATGGTCCTAAAAAATAAAGTTTATTAATTAAAAAAAAAAAGAAGCTGAGGATGCTCCTCTTCAGTAAGGTAGTGGAAGGGACATATTTATTTGGTAGGAAGTGAATCAGATGACCTCTTCAAGTCCCTTCCAACCCTGATGTTCCCTGATTTCTATGCTCTGCTTGGTATCAGGAGACCACGGACTCCTAGGGCAGGAAAGGATTTTAAAGGTCATCCAATGAGTGAATTCTGATGGATGAATTTTTTCCTTTGTAGGACAACTGCTGAAAGGTCATCTAGTCTGCTCTAGAAGATGTTCAGAGAATGGAAATTTGGTGCCTCTCTGATTAGCTCTTTTCATACTTCCTTGAACCACTTTGAGAGACAACCTTGCATTGCGACATTTGTCTCCCCATAGCTCCCACCCATTAGATATATCTGTGGGAATCAGAAAGATAGTAGTTTCTGGGGGAAAATCTAGTATTTGTTCAACAGAGAATCCCACCAATAAAAGTAAAGCCCTTGCCAGAGAAGGGGGAAATGGAAAAAAATGAGGCAGAGATCAGCGATAACCTTACAGAACCAGAGAAGAAAGCAAGAGGGCTTAGAGTGACCTTGAGGTCCTGGAGAACAAAGGCAGGGACTCAGGTGATGGTGAAGTTATCACTATGCAGGGCCACATGCAAGTTTGGACAAAGAGCACATTCATTTGTTTGCACCAGGGTCATAATCTTCTTGATGGACATTGAGTTTATTTCAACTAAACATTCCTAAGTCATATCTTCCCTGAGAGGTTCTTCTAAACTCTTCACAGACAGAAAGAGCTAGCTTCTAAGTAGTTCACAGGCCTGCTTAGAAAATATAAAAGAATTTTGCCGAATCAAGTAGATATTTCTCTGTCCTCATTTCACTTGGTATTCCTTCAACATCTAACACCGCTAATACTCTTTTTCTTGACACTTTCTCCTGCCTTGCCTTAATCTCCTTTATCTCTGGCCCACTTTCTCTCAATGGATTCTCTCCTCTCTCTTCTAATAATGATGGTTTTCCCAAAGCCTAATCCTCAGTCTTGTTATCTTACATGAAACACCTTTGCTGGCTAATCTACCCACTGCTACGGCTATATCTACACTCATATGCTGATGAATTCCAAATGTGTATCTCTCCTAAGAGACTCTCTCCTGAGCTCCAGGCTCCTCTTCAACTGAACAGGGAGTATGTTTGCTCACAATGGACTTCACTGTTGTTCACTTGTCTGTTCATGCATTTCCAACTTGGCACCATATTTGACCAGTCTCCAAAGCTGGGAGACCACAGTCATCCTGCATTCTTACCTCTCCATGAACCCCCATAATCCAGGCATGAAGTCCCATCAACTTTACCCCCAGGCAGCTCTAAAAGCAGCCTCTGCCTTTCATTCACATTATCAATGACATGGTTCCTCCTGTCTCATTTGGACTATTATAATATTCTGCTTTAAGTGTTTTCATTATAATATAGTTCAGGTGCTTTTATAATGAACAACAGTTTATTTTTTCTCTTTTTTTTTTCTTTGAGATGTAGTCTTGCTCTGTCACCCAGGCTGGAGTACAGTGGCACAATCATAGCTCACTGCAGCCTTGAACTCCTGGGCTCAAGCCATCCTCCTGCTTAAGCCTCCTGAGTGGCTGGGACTATACCCAGGCCCCACCATGCTTGGCTAATTTTTCTTTCTTTCTTTTTTTTCTTCTTTTTTCTTTTTTTTTTTTTTTTTTTTGTAGAGACAGGGTCTCACTATTTTGCCCAGGCTGGTCTCGAACACCTGGCCTCAAGAGATCTTCCTGCCTCAGCCTCCCAAAGTTCTGGGATTATAGATGTGAATCACCATGCCCAGCCTCTAATGAACAATAGTTTCTTGACTGAATCTTACCCTGTACCAGTCTAGCTCCCCACAGGCCACTAAATGAAACTATCACTGGTTTTTAATCATCTGGTAGTTGCCTCAATATCTCTAGATGGTATGCTTTATGACACAATTTCTTGGTTTATCAAAATCAGATATTTCTCTTAATTTTCTGATACTATAGATGAAGATTTCACCCACTTTCATTACCCCCAAATTTCCAGTAGCTCTTATTCCCAAAACTGTGTGTACTCAAATGTAAGGCAAGATTTTTCTTCAAAATTATCCCATCAAAAATAAAGTCCTTATTAAGACTTTTATACTACGGGCAGTCTCTCAATTACTTAATTTTGAACAAATTACTATTTGGGGAAAACACATTAACCTGAAATGACCTCAATCAAAGCTAGATTTGTATGCTTATAGAGGTCACCTGACATGACAGGCGGTGGTAAATAAACTTAACACAGATTGAGTCATTATTTCTAGAGAAATGACTTCAAACTGAAGAAGCAGGTGTCATTGCATACAAACCTTTTAGAAAATCACTTTATTAAAATACATTAAATGCCTATGTTGTGGAGCTCACTACAAATTAATGAGGATATATGAATCAGGATAAAACTTCCAATGACAGCATCATACTCAGATTCAAAAAGTACTGCAGTCAGACTACTTAGTAGAAGTGAATATGGCACTACATTTTCAAGTGGCTCCAGAGAAAGCAGAAATGAATTCCAGTGTGCATGTGTGGCATTTGAAAAAAAATCCCATCATGAAATATAAGAGTGAAAAAGAGCAATTTCAAACAGCAGTGCAGTTTATATAACATGTGGTTTAAAATGTGGATATATAACTAAAATTTAAGTTAAAATATTATAGGTAGACATTTGGCCATTTCAACTCTTTTTCTAAATGTTGCATATTAAAAAATAAAAGTTGTTTTCAACCTTCTCATTTAGGAAAATGATGGTTTGATTTATATTCAGGGTCCATTTATATTTAGGCATATATTACAGTTACATCCCCAGATCAAGACTTGTATTAGTCAATACTGCCACTAAGAGCATTCTTAAGCATTCTAAGTATGCTGTTATTTCTCTTTTTCGTGTTCTGTCTACCATAGTCAATGTCTTGGCTCTCCATTTTATAAGGGGAAGCAGTAATGTTCTGCCCTTTCCCTCCCCCTCTCCCTCCCAGTCCCCACTAACCTGATTCTGTAACAAAACTTGTCTGTGATTTGTCCAGGAAGGGTCACAAACTTTTGGCCCTTAAGTGAAAGATGACATAGATGTGCTTTGTTTGATTTAAACATAAATTTATAAATTGAATTAGTTTCCCCCTATTTTAAACTGAGAGATTTCACCTGTAACAAACATACTATTTTTCTGAATATTTCTATTGTGCTTTATTCTTTTGCCTTTTCAATGACATGACCTTCACCCTAGAATGTTCAGTCATCCAGCTATCTGGAGAGAGGCCAGAATTCATTACAGAGAAACTTCAAAGAGAATTTCCAAGGGAATATTCATCTCCTGATCTTCAAAAATAGGCTTAGGAAGCAGGACACTAATCCTCCAAAACTAGCTATTTTCTTGAGAAAGGATTTTCTAGATTCGTTTATGTCCCTCATAAGCTGGCCGAAGGCCAACTTTAAGGACCCAGACTCAGATTTCTACAGCAGCCTGACAAGAAGTAATCAATCTGCTCATTTCTGCCAGCCAGACACATACTAGGACAGTTGAATATCATGAGTAGGGTCACCATATAGCCTGGTTTGACCTGTGCAATTGCAGTGTACACTAGTCCATACATCCCATCCAGCCAGTGCCTCCTTTCACTCTCAGATACATTCCAGGTTGGATGATGTATTTTATGGTCATCCTATTTACAACAGAAGTTAAGGGGAAGCCCCCTGTGATGGTTAATTTTATGTGCCCCATTGACTAGGCCATTGGGTGCCCAAATATTTGGTCAAACATTATTCTGCGTGTTTCTGTGAGGGTGCTTTTTGGATGAGATTACCATTTAAATCTGTAGACTGAGTAAAGCAGATTTCCCTCCCCAATGTGGGTGGCCCTCATCCAATCAGCTGAAGGCCTGAACAGAACATAAAGGTTGACCTTCCCCTGAGTAAAAGAGAACTCCTCCTGCCTAACTGCCTTCAAATTGGGTCACTGCCTCATTCTTGCCTTCAAATTTGAACAGAAACATCAGCTCTTCAAGGGGTCTTGAGCCTGCCAGCTTTCAGATTGGACCTACACCATCAGCTCTCCTGGGTTTCCAGCTTGCCGATTCAACCTACAGATCTCGGGACCTGTCAGCCTCCATAAGCCAATTCCCTACAATATCTATCTATCTATCTACCAATCTATCCATATCTAGATAGATAGATAGATAGATAGATAGATAGATAGATAGATAGATAGATCCCCTATTGATTCTGTTTCTCTGGAGAACCCTGACCAATATGCCTTCCTATCATTTGATCCCAGGAATTGTGAGGAGAGAGAGAAGCAGGAGAGCAAAGTGGGAAGTGAATCTCCTGATTCCCGCTCATTAGCCTATGCCTGGCAAAGGAGAGATGACAAGTTGGGGAAAATACAGAGGATGTGGGACTCTTAGATGAAGCTAAATCATGGCACTCTGCAGTACATCCATATCACCTTGCTTGACAACCAAGTCATGCAAAAGGAGATCCTGAAATTTAGCTTTTTCAAGTTGCCCTGTGTTCCACTATGGGAAAGGAAACTGAGCTTCTGGATGTTAAGTTCACCAAAGGAAATGGCCATAGCTGGGGTAAGGTGGCTGTCCACTGAAGACTCCACAGAAGATTACTCAAGTCAGAGTCAAATGGCAGTCAGTGTCAGACCTCAGAAGGCTCTGAAGTGACAAAAGAAGCAAAGCTAAAAGACCAAAGCATCCAGAGAAACACAAGACACTCATGAAGCCAAGAGCATCCAGATTACCAGTTCTCCCATCAAAGACGTAAGCCACAAATGCAAGCCGACTTAGTAGCACCCAAATGGACAGTAGAGTACTCTCTACTCTTACAGAGTTTGAACCATATTAATTACCAATTTTTGATCATTTGTGACCTGCAAAAAATGGCAATCATATATTTCAAGCTATATAAAAAGCATATTACACAATAATAAAAAAGATAACTCAATTTTTTAAATGGGCAAATGATTTAAACAGGCATTTCTCTAAAGGACATATACAAATTGCCAATAAACATGTGAAAAGATGCTCAACATTATTAGTCATTAAGGAAATGAAAATCAAAACCACAATGAGACAGCACTTCATACCCACTAGGATGGCTATAATCAGAAAGATGGACAATAACAAGAGTTGGCAAGGATGTGGAGAAGTTGGAACACACACTACTCATAGAAATGTAAACTGATGCAATCACTTTGGAAAACAGTTTGACAGTTCCTCAAAAAGTTAAACACAGAGTTCCTAAATGTCCCAGCAATTCCACTCTTAGGCATATACTTAAGGGAAGTGAAAACATATGTCCACACAAAGACTTGTACACGAATGTTCATAGGAGCATATTTGTTATAGCCAAAAAGTAGAAACAACCCAAATGGCTATCAACGAATGAATACATAAAGAAAATGTGGCATATCAATACAATCGAATATTACTTAGCCATAAAAAGGAATGAAACTTTGATACATCTTAATATGAGTAAACCTTGAGAACATTATATGAAGTGAAAGGAGCCAAAGAAAAAGAGCCACATACTGTATGATTCCATTTATATGAAATGTCCAAAACAGGCAAATCCATAGAGACAGAAAGTAGATTAGTAGTTATGAGAGTCTGGGTGGTAGGGGGAGGGAGAATGGGGAGTGACTGCTAACAGGTATGGGATTTCTTTTGAGGATGACGAAAACATTCTGGAATCAGTGTCAATTGTTCAACTTTGTGAATATACTAAAAACTGGTGAACTGTAAATTTTTAAAAAGTTAATTTCCTGGTATGTGAATTATACCTTAATAATTGTTTTTAAGAGTAAGCAATATTTCCTAAATTTTCAGAGTGGATAACACTGAAACAATATTGACTTTTAGTGTTGTTGGTGTTTTGTTGCGTTTTTCCTGTGACCAGCAGAAGGGAGATTGGGAGAAGGCCATAACTGCAGACTAAACAAAGAAATAAGATTCTTTTCTTTAAATCTATAATGTGCTGTGAAAAGAATTTTGTGGCCCTGCTATATGCGTAAAGATCTAGCTTTTCTGGTTCTTTTGAAATTTGGTATCTTGTAACAATGGGCTGGCAATCCTGTAGGAAAGAACCCTTCTCAGTTCAACAGCAGCAGCACCTGCCCACTTTCAACATGGCACACACTCTCCAGTTTGCCAGGCTCATCCCCCGGCTGAACTGGTATCACTCACTCATATTGTCTATCTAATTCTGAATATATTTGAATTTGTGACTCCTGGTCAGTAAGTCCATTTTAAAAGTTAAACACCAATAAACGGTGCTTATATTTTGTTTCAGTTAGGAATATGACTAGCTACAAATAACAGACACCTGAATAACAGTGCCTTTAACATATATCAGAAAGTCTGGATGTGAGTAGTTATTGAAGTTGGATCGAGAGCTCAATGATATCGGATCCCAATGTTGCAGAGACTCCACGCTGTCTACCCAATGTCAAAGCTTCTCTCTTCTGTACTACTGGAACCCAGAGATTATTTGAAGGGACAATGTAATGAGTTACAAACAAAATTTCCTACCTCCCTTCCAACTAGGAATATTTGAGATACTCCTGGCCAATGAAATGTCACAACAGTCACAGAAGGGGACTTCTGGGAAGGCAATTTTAAGGGGGTTAATACAGTTGACAAATGCCTTCTTTTCTCTTTGCTCTTTCCCCTCTTCATGTCTGAAATGAAAATGTGATGGCTGGAGCTCTGACAGCCATGTTGACGGCAGGAAGATTAGAGTCTGTGAAAGTTGATCATATGAATTTGGTTATTCTTGTCATATCCAACTAAATTAGAGTCAAGGGACCAGCGGGATAAAGCACTCAGGATATAAAACATTGCTCCAAGAATGTAATTCTCTGCAAGCCTGACTGCTGAAACTACCTGTTGTAAACTGAGACCAGTTTTAACTACAGCTGCTGAGATAAATTACTGCAACTCTCGGACTAATTTTCCCACTACCCTCACCTACCAATCAGGGCTGGCCAGCTCCCCAAACCCTAACTAGTGCCAGTAAACTTTCTTAAAGGGCAATATATAACATTTCTATTTTTTTATAAAGCCTCTAACCTTCTCTTTGTTCTTTAGATGTGCCAAAAATCACCTGGTCTTCATGTATGCCCTAAATTGTAATTCTTTCTTCCCAAATAAATTTAGTGATTAGTGTTTACATCTTTATTTTGACTTCAACAAGTCTTACCCAAAAGATGACAAAGCAAAAAGCTGAAAGGAGCATTGGTCCCAGTTTATCTTATGAAACCACCAAAACGACCCTGGACTATCCACTGTGGACTTAATAAAGCCATAATTTAAGCCATTCTTTTATGGTTTTTTATTACTAGCAACAAGTTCTATTGATACACTGTTGATACACTGTTCATGTATCAACATGTATCAACATGTATCAACGCTTTTGCTTTTTTCTTTAAGGTTTCATTAAGGTTTTTAAATTGCTACTGCCTTGCTCATGGCAAGAATATGGAGAAGGAGAGAAGAGAAGATTTTCTATGGGTGCAGCTTTCTGGCTCCCTTAAGAGCAGAGTAAGCACTGGGGCATTATTCAGGCACTAAATGGCTATCTTATCCAGCTATGGTTGGAAGTAGGGACAGACAAATTCTTCATTAAATATGTCCTACTACACATCCTCTTAAAGAATTTTTTCCTAGTTGGTCCAAACAAGTTGGCATCTGTGCAAAACATGCACTGGAACTCAGAATATGTCACCAATGCTCAATCCCAGGTTTTTTTAGACCCAGTTCCCAAATAGTCTGTGCTGTGGAATTGCTCAGTTCTCATATCTACTTCAAACTAAAGCAAAACACTCATTGGAACAGTGTACAGATGCACAAAAATCAGGTAGCCAGGAGTATTCAATGAAATATACACTCATCCACATGACCGGGTAAAAAAGGTGTGTGTATGTGTGTGTGTGTGTGTGTGTGTGTGTGTGTATAAAATTTCCATCTAAATAAAAACACAAAAATTTTAAATTCTTGTAGCAAACTCAACATGCCCCAAGAATTCATCCTCCTATAGGCCCAGTTTGAGGTACATTGTCCTAAACAGTGAATGATACCCCACCCCCATACCTTTCTCTGAGCCTTATATGTGCCTCTTTCACTGTGCTTGTAATTTTGTAATATACTTCTTTGTTTTCTAGTGTCTTTTCTCTTTGTCTGGGAGCCTTTTGAGGTCAGCAACTGCTCTTCTTGATTTCCTTAGAGACAAATCTAATTACTTAACACTGGATAAATGCTGTATAAATACTGGTTGCTTTGAATGAAGAACTCATCACACTTTGAAGGAGGCCCATCAGTAAGACAAATCTGAAATGAGCTGTACTTGCAATTTGCACACTATGCAAAACCCATTAAACAGTACTCAAGTCTTTAAGAACTTGACTTTGATGACCTGCAAAGAAGACTAAGGAGAACATCTAGTACCCCTTGGCAGGTATTTATTATTTATCCTTCCTGTCAAAAATCATAGATTTTGTTTATCCTTCCTGTTCAATCAGTATCAAGAGGCATAATGGTTGTTAAAGGTCCCTAATGTCTTTGTGCCCCCTCCCAGCCTCCTCCTTTAGGGCAGAGCCGATGAGCTCATTTGCAGAGAGGCTTGCCAGGCTCTGCATATGGTTTGTAATATAAATAGATCACATCTTAGGCATATCAGCAAGATAGAGGAGGCTTGCCCTCCCCAAAGTCCGCTGAAATAGAAATTCTCACCTTAAAAAGTAGGCAAGCCTCCTCTTCTTTCTGGGAATTTAAGGATGTGTTGTATGAATATTTTAATCTTTAGCTAAACATAGATGAATCCTGGACTGTCCAAAAATAAAATATGCCAAAACTAAAGACTAAATGGTAGTTCTGTTTAATTTCAGACTTTCACCTATCATTGAACTTTGTGACTGCAAATTCATTAAGAGCAATTGAGGTTCATGATCTGGATTATAACCTATTACATTAGCTTAAACATATATTGATCAGATTCTATTTTCTCATTTATAATGAAAGCTGATAATTTGGCTTACTTATGATACAAGTTTCCATTAAAACAAAAAGGAATCTACAAGGTAAAGTTGATAGCAAAATAAAATGATCCCAAGCTACACAATAGTCATAGTTTTTATTTGCAATAGTTTAAGGCTCACAGGAAGCTGCAAAAAATAATAGAGTTCTGTGTACTCTTCACCCAACTTCCCCAAAAGAGAACATCTTACATAACTACAGTACATTGTGAAAACCAGGAAATCAACATTGGTACAGTACTATTGACTCACCTAATAATCTTATTTGGATTTCACTCTTTTTCTGTACTCTTTTTTTTGGTCAGGGGGGGAGAAGAGGTGCTGTGTACAGTTCTGTGAAATTTTATTACATGTTTAAACTTGTGTAACCACCACCACAATCAGGACACACATTGTTATTATTTTTAAACATCTATAAAAGTTTAACTACGTACTAGATAAAGTTTATTATCTTCATTTTGAAGTGAGAAGACAAAAAGGAAAAGGCAGACATTTCCCTTTTTTTGGTCCTTTATTATCAAGCATGTGGCTAAGAGGCACTCTAGTCTAATGACATTAATCTCAATATGAGGGACTGAATTTTGTAACCTTTATATTGGGCCTTTATTAAGCCGTAGGTCTTCAATTTTCAAATGTATAAAGAGAAAGATCACACAATCTGTTCACTATTTTTTAACTACAATTAGGCACGGGGTAAGTGAAGAGATCACAAAGAAAAAAGAAAAAAAAAGAAAGCAAAGAAAACCCAACCCGCAGCTCAGGATGGTAAAAGCCACAGCTCTTAAATCTCTCTTGCTTTTCCTCAAAACCATAGAAACTCTATTTCTATTCTTGTTTCTCTCCTGCACACAGACCATAACAGTTTTATCCTCTGAGAATTATTCCTAAAAATAAAATGAGAAAGAAGAAGAAATGCATAAAGGTCTCTATCTTTGGTTTCTAAATGTTATTTTTACACTATTTATTTTTTACCGTTCCCCACTAGAAAACACTCTGTCCACTACATTAGCTTCAGGCTCCATGCAGTTAGTGCTCGTGTGTCCCTGTCCCCTCGCCCACCACTGGAAATCTCATAAGGGAAGTACGATGGGACTCAGTGGGGCTCAGCCTTGAGCTCTGGGACATTACCTCTTGTCTGTGCCCTCCACCTCTGCCTTTCCACAAATATTAAACCAAGTCAGGTCTAAATAGTTGGGATATGGCATAGGAATTTTTCTCCTACTTTACTGACTACTCCTCAGTCTCTTTTCCCCTTCTTCCTCCTCTTTCTGACTTCCAAAGTTGGAGTCATTAAAGGACTATCCTCAGTCTTTTCCTTAAAACAGTGATTCTCAACCAAGAGTGACTTTCATACCAGGGGATATGTGGCAATGTCTGGACGCATTTTTTGTTGTCACAACTAGAGTGGGGGAGGCGCTACTGACATCTAGTGGGTAGAGACTGGGGATGCTGCTCAACATCCTACAATGCACAGGACAGCCTCTATGAGGAAGAGTTATCTAGCCCCAAATGCCAATAGTGCCACAGTCGAGAAATCCTGCCCTAAAAGATCTTATTCAATGCCATGATGTACCCAGATTTGGTCTACATGCTAATGATTCTCAAATTTCAAGCTATAGTCCTCCCTTCTCTACCAACTCCAGATTGCTATATCCAACAGCCTCCACTTATATTTGGTGCCCCAAACTTAACTTGTTCACAACTAAACTCTTGCTGTCCCCCACAGACCTGTTCTTCTTCCCCATTCCTCATAGCACTGATGGCATCATCCAATTCATCATCTTAGTGAAAATTTCAATTTTATGGAAATCATTTGGTGCAGCCATACTATGATTAGAATCAAAGAAGAGTGGAGCTGTTCGGGACCTCATTTGGGAGATGAGGAGAGCATGACCCAGAAATTTTTAAGATGTGCCTAAATCTACACATTTAATTCGATGGTAGAGCAGAATGAGAAGTATGGTCTCCCACAGCTTCTGTCCCATAAGCTTTCCCATGGCTGACTCAGCCTCCTTAGGTAAAATATATAGCTCAGTTGCTTTCACTTCACTATTCTCATAAGTTATTAGAAAGGCAGTTTTGCACAGTGCAGAGATCAGCAAACTATAGCCTGTGGCCAAACCTAGGCTTCCACCTATTTTTATATGGTCTGTAAGCAGAATGATTTTACCATTTTTATGTAGTTGGAAAAAAAACAAAGAACAATAATTCATGCCGTGAAAATTATATTGAATTCAGATTTTAATGTTTGTAAATAAAGCTTTATTGGAATATAGCCACATTCACCTATTTACATATTGTCTACGGCTGCCTTTGTTCTACAATAGCAGAGTGGAGTAGCTGCAACATACATTGTATGGCTGCCAAAGCTGAAAATATCTACTATCTGGCCTTTTACAGAGAAAGTTGCTGACCCCAGTATAGTGACCAGACCTCAAGTTTTAGAGTTTAAAAAGTAAAAGAAAAAAAGCATAGATTTCAGTTTTGTCTCAGTTGGCAATGTGATCTTTGAGTAAGATTCAATGTCTGTGAGCCTCATGTTAAATGAGGATAATGATACTGTCCTTGAAGAATTGTTAGGAGTGTTAGAATTAATGCCTGTGAAGGTTTGGAGTATAGTAGGAACTCAACATATATCAGCAATAAATAATAATAATATTTATTAATATTATTATCTGCACAAACTTATCCCTCAAAATTTCCCATTTGGTATGCTTTGAGAGTTCCTGTGTCAAATGCCTTTTTCCAAAATCCAAGCAAATACATAACTTAAAATGAACGCCTTAGTCTCTTTCAGCCATTAGTTGGGTATGACAGAACAGGTTTCCATCACATCATGGGTTGACAGCAAATTGGAGGGAGGTTAATATCTTTATAATTCACATGTCATTCCACCCAATCATGAATTCCCTCAGTAATTAGTTCCCTGGAAAATTGTCTCCTGAGTGATAAAGGTGACAATATCTGAAATAGGAAATAGTCATGACCTACCCGATCTCCTTTTCAACTTTCGTATCCCAAGAATGTCAGAAAATAAGTTGAGTTAACAGAAAATGAGGGGAACCAACATTAAATTCGTAAATGGCACATAGAAACAGATAGCCCCAAGCTACCAGACCCCATTCTTTGGGATTTCCTGGAGGGCACTTACGGTGTCCACAGAGGCAGAGATTGGCCTTGATTTTTCGCTGGCCTCCCCACAAGCATCCAGGGAATAGAGTTGGGGGCATGCCTGACACTCACCTCACCTGTGGCCTCTGTCGGGACCTTGACCTCAGCCCTGGCCACCACGTCCAATCCTTCAGGAGATTCTGCCATCCCTGGTGGAGTCTCAGCCTCAGGCTTGCCTTCTGGCTTACATCTCATTCCCAGAGTGGAAAAGAGGTCAACTCTAGCTCTTTTTCTTTGTGTGACCCCATCCTTTCCCTGGCTTGCATACTGCCATTTTCTCCTGCTCTCTAAGGCAGTTTTTGCTGAGAAAAGAGTCACTTCCAACCTCCTTAGACTTACTCTTCCTGCTGAACTCCCCTTTCTATGGCACTTTCTGGGATGAGCCACATCCCTCACGAGTGACAAGGCACAGGGCGTCATCCTGCTAATTAACATATGGCCTAATTATGGCTGTGTTACACTTTAGAAGACAGAATTAAAGTCTGAAGTGACCTAAGTAATTAGGAGGGGTACATGGAAGCAAATGAAAGCAGCAGCAACGAGGCTGGGGTGGGCAACGATGTGACCATGTCCTGTGAGGCTGGAAAGGTCTAGAGGCCAGTGAAAAACAACTGGCCATGACTCAGGTCGGGATCGACTACAAGCTTCACAAGCTGTTTTAAAAAGGGAACATCAAATGTAGGGCAAGATGGGATTTTCTTTCCTCCTCCCTGTCTTTGTTCTGTCCTCCACCATCCTTAGTGCTGAGATGGCGCTTGGTAAGATAGAGGAAACAAACCAGAAAAATTCATGCACACAAAGTTGAATTTTCACACAGCACTGCAGAAGAGATAGGGTAGGGGGTCGGGGGGGCTGGTAGCTTAACTGATATGCTCAAGCTGACACATTCTAGTGCCACTTCTAGTGAGTGGTAGGGACAGGACTAGGACAGACAAGGACATGAGGTGTGTATGGGTTGCCATTTTAGTCTGTTTTGTGCTGCTGAACAGAATACCTGAGACTGGGTAATTTGTAATGAACAGAAATTTATTCTCACAGATCTAGAGTCTACAAAGTCAAGATTGAGGGGCTGGCATTTAGCAAGGGCCTTCATGCTGCATCATCACATAGCAGACGGGCAAAGAGAGAGCAAGACGGAGTGAAACTCGCCCATGATAAGGAACCCACTCCTGTCATAACAACATTACTCCATTCATGAAGGTGGTGCCCCCAGGACCCAAACACCGCCTATTAGGGCTTACCTCCCAACACCGCTGCATTGGGGACCAAGTTTCCAACAGATGAACATTGGAAGACACGTTCAAACCATGGCAGTTGGGTACCCCTAGAAGTTGAACTTGGGTCAAGGATGGAAATACAGACAGTTTATTTGGGAAAAGATCTAAGAAATAATGGCAGGGAGTGAGAAAACAAGGCAGGGAAGGGAAGGAAAGCAATAGATGGTATGTTATCAAGCAATCTAGCACTGAGGGCAACTGGAGCTCAATCCAGCTGGGGAACTAAGAAAGACAGAATAGAACAGGGATTGGCAAACTTTTTCTGTAAAGGGTCACATAGCAAATATTTTGGGGCTTGCAGGCTGTGAAGTTTCTGTCACAATGACTCACTTCTACCCTTGCAGATAAAAAGCAGGCATAGATTCGGTCATTCATCAGTATCCACAGGAGATTGGTTCCAGGCCCCCCGTGGATATCAAAATCCATAGATGGTTAAGTCCTTGTTATAAAATGGCACAGTATTTGCATATAACCTATGTACATCCTCTCCTATACTTTAAATCATCTCTAGATTCGACTACTCAGTACTATGTAAATGCTACATAAATAGTTGCTATACTGTATTGTTTTTTATTTGTATTATCTTTTATTGTTATATTGTTATCTTTTTTCCAATATTTTGATCCGTGGTTGGTTGAATCTGAAGATATGGAGGGCAGGCTGTAACACATAAAGGAATGAGGATATCTATGCTCCAATTAAACATTTACAAAACCAGGCAGCCGACAAGGACTATAGGTTGTCAACCCCTTGCCATAGAATAGTGTTTCTCAAACTCCTGTGGTGAAGCACCATTTTTTTTAAATGTCTAATTCACTGCAAAATAAGACTTTTGTAAATATAAGAAAAATGATATTTATAAAATGGACATACAAAACATAAGCCCTTTTTATTATTAGATTCAAAAGACACAAAATGACTCTTTCAAATTGCCAGATTCTTTGTATACATTAGCTATACTTCAGTTGACAACTCTGCAAGGAAGACACTGTTGACCTCATTTTAAGGAGGAAACTGACCCTCGAGGAGGATGAGTGACTCATTAAGGTCACACACCTAGTGAGAAACAGAGCTGGGATTCCGACCCAGCGCTATCTGATTCCAACACTCACACTCTATACGTATCAGGCTGCTGAGAAAAAGCCTGTGAAACAGATCACTGGGAAAAGAATGAGCAAAGAGTCATAAAACAGAAAATGATGCATAGGAAGGCAGCGAAGACATGCCCTTACTATAATTGAAGTTTTTGAAAAAGTGGAAATAGGAAAAGTACAGTCACACGTTGAGGGCTTTAACAAGCCAGGCTACGGGTTTTCAAGGTGTTTGCCAAGGCAGTGGACACCAGACACACTCACTGGGATTCTTCCAGGAGCTGCAAATGATATTTAAGTTTCACATGCAAAAAAACAATCTAAAAAATTAAATGAAAATGCAATGAGAGCTTGAATAGTGTCTCCCAATAGCTTGAATGTGTCTCCCAAAATTTCACGTGTTAGAAACCTGGTCCCCAATGCAGCAGTATTGAGAGGTAGGACCTTTGGGAGGTGATTGGGTCATGACTGCTCTCCCCTCATGAATAGATTAATCTATTCACAGATTAATAGATTAAAGGGTTATTGAGGGAGCTGGTTAGTTATCACAAGAGTGGGTCTGTTATAAAAATCAGTTTGGCTGTCTCCTGAGTCCCCTCGCCATGTGATGCCCTGCACCACCTTGGGACTCTGCAAACAGTTCCCACCAGCAAGAAGGCCCTCACCAGATGTGGCCTCTTAAACTTGGGCCTCCCAGCCTCCAGAACTGTAAGAAATAAATTTCTTTTCTTTATAAATTGCCCAGTCTCAGGTACTCTGTTATACAGAAAACAGACTAAGACAGGGGGAGAAGACTAGTCCTCATAGGACTTTATATGCATTATAAAGCAACAAGATTTCAAACAGTGCAATACTGGCTCAAGAACAGACAGAAATCAATTACTAGAAGAGAATCAGTAGCCCAGAAAATGAGCTTTTTTTTTTGTATAAAAATGAATATTTAATGAAGAAAGAATTATAAAGCAACAGAAAAGAAAAAAATCATTTGCATATGCAGTTGGAAAAAACAGATTAGGAAAAAAGTACATCCTTCTCTTATGTCATGTATCAAGTTAAATTCCAAGTGGATTTAAGAGATTTTTTTAAAAAGCTAAATATAGGAAAAAAATGGAAGAAACGGAAAGCTCCAATTTAATTTCTGGTAAAATATCTTTAGGAAATAATCAAACATATGAAAAAAAGGAAAATGCAGAAAGATATTCACACATCTAATGTTCATTTAAAGGGTGTGATTAAGGAAACGCCAGCATTTCGGTTCCATGGAATAGTATGTGGCCATTCAAATAATTATAAAAACTACAGTAACATAAAAAATGTTTAGGCATGATGGAATTTATAAAAAACACGTGGTTTATTTGTTTTCTATTGCTGCAGTAACAAATTACCACAAATTTAGCTGCTTAAAGCAATGCAAACTTATCTTATCATTCTGGAGGTTAGAAGTCCAACACAGGTCTCACTGGTCTCAAATCAAGGTGTCAGTAGGGCTGCATTCCTTTCTGGAAGCTCTAGGAGCGGATCTGTTCCCTTGACTTTTTCAACCTCTAGGGTGCCTGCATTCTTTGGCTGCTCACCATTTCCTCCATCTTCAAAGCCAGCACAGGCCAGTACAGTCCTCACATGACATCACTGTGACCTCCTTCCATAGTCACATTTCCCTCTGGGCCTTCTTCTGCCTCATTCTTCTTCTTTTAAGGACCCTTATGATTGTACTGGGCCCACCCAGGTAATCTAGGCGGGCCCAGTGCAGCTGATAAGCAACATTTAGTCTATCTGCAACCTTAATTCCCAATTTTTCATGTCACCTAACATATTCCCAGGTTCTGGGGATAAGGACATGGGTATCTTTGAGGGGCCATTATCCTGCCTATCATATGGTTTTCAATATTCTCCATATTTTATAGTCAGCTGATTAAAAATCTAAATAATCTGCAATTTTAATTCCGCCTTGCATGTCACCTAACATATTCCCAGGTTCTGGGGATAAGGACATGGGTATCTTTGAGGGGCCATTATCCTGCCTATCATATGGTTTTTAATAGATGGAGAAAATATATAAAAATGTGACTATACATTAGAGTAGTAGAATAGTGAGTGAATATTATCTATTTTCCAAATGTTTTGTATTGACATATTATTTCTATAATTTTTTGCAGACAAGAGTAGTGGTTGATGGAGGCAAATAAGAGAAATATATGCTACATTTCAGTGAGATAATTGTTGGGCTAACACATTAACATCTATTGCATTGTTGTCATCCTTGCTTTTCTTTGTGCACGTTTTTAGATTCTCCTCAGTCATGAATGCCTTGGTGCAGTCCTGACCCATCAGTGTGGTCAGCAATGTTTATCAAATACAAGTGATGGTGGCTGACTCCCTTGCTACACCAAGCTCTGAATAAATAGCCTTTGCTTTTTTCATTTGGTTGGCCTTTGTTTATTTCCACAGGAAATGTAACTATTTCCTTAAACATTGACCACCTTATTGTTTCCATTCCAGTAGTTATGATATCCTCAAGAATGTTAGGTTATCTCCCCAGGTGATGTTTAGGCTTTCTCAGAATTCTATGGAAAGAGGCCCAGGCCTCAGACCATATGAAATACTTGTACACACACAGAAGGGACACACTCAGCTCTCTTTATAGTCACTACTACATTAATTTCTCCAAACAGGGAGGTCTCATAGACTGTCTACCACAAACACATCTCATTGAAATCACAGATTTCAAACCAGCTTGCAATAGACATTTTGTGAAGCAACCACAGAATTGTTTCCATTCCTACTTATAGAAATGGAAGCACAACAACTATTCCTCCATTGTACCATTTACCAAGGAATTCCGCCATTGTACCATTTACCAAGGAATACAAATAAAAGATGTTATGTACTTTATTTGTTGCCATGGTGCAGCATCAAGACAATAAGGTCATTAGGTGGGGCAGCCATGGAAAAAAATCATAGTCTAGTTTCAGAAAAACTGAGTGAGTTGTCTGTATGTCCAAGTTCATGGAAAATCCATGAAACCTTGTGTCAGAGGATCTATTCCACTCAGTTGTTCTGTAATCTTCCCTGACTTCCCAAGTTCACTAAAATCTCAAAAGTATTCTAAGATTAACCCTCTCCAGTTCCAACCCTTTTATTTATTGAATAACTTCAGATAGTTCATGAATAATGCTATATAATGTCCAGAGTCAACAATGCAGTTTGAGAATTCTTTCTTCCCATGACTGCAAAATGTTTTAATATAGTGGACTGTGCCAACCAAAATCGCAGGTATTCAAAATAAGCTCAAAGCTGGAAAGGATCTTAGCAATCATCTATTTACTAGTTCTCAATCTTGACTGCACACTTAGAGTCATCAGGGTGGGGTGGGGAGCTTTAAAAAGTCCTGATGCCCAGGACATATCCCAAAAAAGTTTCATTAGAACATCTGGGGGTGGGATTCAGGAATCAGTGTTTTTAAGGCTCCCCAGTATCACAGCCAAGGTTTAAAACCACTTGCTCTAGCCTAGAAAATGGATGTCCAAAGAGATGAAGTGACTTTACTAAGATGACATAGCTAAACAGCTGCAGGACCACCAGCGTTGTGTTTTCTTTAGAGCTGGTGCTAAAAGATTGAATTCAACTCAGGGTGTGATCCCAAAGCAGCAGTCCCAATCTTGGCTAAGAGTGGCACATGGAGGCTTTTTAAAATACAGTATACATATTTCTGCCCCCACCCCACTAGAGATTCTGTTTTTGTTTGGTTTCTTTTGTTGATGAATCTCCCCAGGCAATTTTTATGCATAGTCAGGGTTGAGAACTACTGATCTAAATTTTAGCATATAGCATATAACCTATCTGCTCATCTTTCTTAACCACAAACCGCAAAGTAGGAGGATGTGTCTCCTTCATGTCCAAGGGGATTTATCAGAATGAAGTCATGTCTGTAAGCTCTTAATGTCCAGAAGAGAATGTGGAATAGGCAATACAGTAATATTGCCCCCAAATTACTGGAATTCCTCTCTGAAAAATGAAGAATATTTCCAACAACATGCTTCATCATTTAAAGCTTTAGTGTCAGAAGGAAATCTAATGTTGATGATGTAAGAATCAATCGAAGGCATAATATAAGGGAGTTTGTGGTACAAACATTATCTTAAATATGAGATGTTCAAAGGTGATGAGGAAACACAGATATGTTCTTAGGAGCCTTGAGTGAGTTGGTGTTAGGAGGAATTATTTAGGAGAGTATGTGAGGATGTAGAGATGCCCAGATTAGAGTTCAACCAAGAAAGGTATATTAGGTTATCCATACATAACAAATTACCTTGAAATTTAGCAACTTAAAACAGTAAACATTTATTACTTTACCATTTCTATGGGCAAGGAACCTGGGAGCAACTGAGCTGAGTGGTTCTGGCTCAGAGTCTCCTGAGATTTCAGTCATAGTATTTTGGGGGCTACAGTCATCTGAAGGCTTGACTGGGGTTGAAGGATCTGTTTCTAAGATAGATCACATGGTGGACAAGTTGGTGCTGGCTATTGACAGAAGGCCTCAGTTCCTTGCCACACGGACCTCTTTATAGTGCTGCCCTTATGACATGGAGGCTGGCCTCCTCCAGAGTAAGTGATCCAGGATCCAGGAGTGAGCAAGGAGGCAGTCACAATGCCTTTTAGAATGCAGTCTCAGAAGTCATATATTATCACTTCTACCTTATTTTATTTATTAGAAGTGAGCCACTAAGTCAAATGCACACTCAAGGGGAGAGGAGCTAGGCTCTATTTTTTAAATAATGTGTCAAAGAATTAGTGGACACATTTTAAACCCTCACATAAGGCAAGAGAGAATAGGCAAAGACAACAACGTGCTTGCTGATAGACCTAAGGCAAACTCCATTTCCTATTAAAAAAAAAAAAAAACTGATGGCAAGCAGCACAAGCCCTTCCCCCTTGACAATTGCCAAGAGGTCCAGGAATGGGCCTTTGGAACTGGGTAGAACAGCCTCAAGAAGGAAACGAGGGTTTGTCTTTGATTTTAGGAATACTTTTGCTCCACAAATGTCTATCCACCCGCTTCCTGAAGGCTAGAATTATTTTAACATTCAGGCAGAAGCCACAACTAGAGATAAGAGACGACAAGTAAAAATGATAATTGAAATAAACACTGATACAGCAGAAAATGGAATAATTTACCGATCAATAGGCAGGGAGAGTCAGATCAAAGACTTAATCTTCTCATGTAGGGGAAGAAAGAAAGGAAAAAATTAGGAGAAAGGGAACAGAAAGGTTAGGCTGAGTGCTAGGAGGACTGTACTTCAAAGACCCAACAAGTCTGCCCAGGTGGGGTTTCCAAGTGTCTAGTACTTAATCAGCTACTTCTGTATTTTTGCTTCCTACTTTATACAGTGAGAAATCTTTAGTCAGACAGTTAAGATACCATGCTCTGGAGCTCCAGGGGTGAATTCAGTAGTACTCTTTGCTTGCTGTGTACTTTAGAAAGTCCTATAAACAGCCTGCATTTTTCCTTCCTCTTCTGGACAATAGAGAAACTAATTGTGCCTACTTCGTAAGTTACTGGGTGGATTAAATAAATCATTATTTTCTCATCATTAAAAAAACACTTCTTGATAGTATGGCAAGACACCTCAAGGCTCAAGTTTGGTATCTCTGAACGTTTGCTGATTAGAAGCAGTAACTAAACTTTTAGAAATCTGCTTCCTCAATTGCTATAGGTATCTGTCCTTCCAACTGACTCTGATGTGTGAAAGGCCATTTTAGTGAGCCTTCTTGTTCACATATGTATGCTAAGAGCTGAATCACAATCCTTGGGTAGCTCCTGACTATTCAGAAATAATAAGGTTAGGTATTAAATATCGATCAGTGGTTTTTGCTTTTTCTCATATCAGTTTTTCCACACAAAGAATAAACTTTAAAATTACCTTTGATATTGAAAAATAAACATTAAAATTTCTAACTCAAAAACTAGTTCTTCTCAGGCTTTTCAATTCAACTCACTAATCATATTATTGTATTTATAATCTACCAAATTTTAATAATCACTCTTGAGGGATCTTTAACTAATGTTTGCTTCCATTGCCAATGAAGTTGATTAGACTCTCTCCAGTATGTTAAACAGCATTTAAAATTTTAATATATTCTATTCCTTTTTTACGTGCTTCAATTATGTGAGTAACCTTCCCACGTACTTATGCATTGTTTATAAATCTAATAGATTAAATTTGTAAATACGTTGATAAACAAGTTTTCTGTAATTTTCTAATATTGCTGATAAACTTTATAAGATTTCAAGCTAAAATCATGAGTTTAAATCAATTAAGTCAAATATACATTTTGGAATTGGTATCACAAAGCTGATTGGTTATTTTAATAGTCCAAATTCCCTTAAATATAGTAAATACCTAAATATCGAACATGTATAGATTATTATTAAACATAAAAATATTAATGCTGTGATTTTGATTCTTTTAAATTTTTTTCTAAATTGTGATTTTCTTTAGATTAAAAGATGATTATCAGTTAAGGAAACACAACTATTTAGTTAAGCATTGAGCATTTTAATGCTTTCATTCAAGCAGTTATGGTATCCCCCAGGAATGTTGGGTTACCTACCCAGGGGATGTGTGGGCCTGTCTTCTAGTTTCCTGAAAAGAGGCCCATGCCTCAGCCTCTATGCAATTCTTGTACACAGCCTTGCAGGCAACACTAAGGTCTATTGATAGCCCACGCATTAACATTCTCCAGATGACGTGATCTCACTGCTCAACTCCACGTAATCCAGTTCTTAAGTCTGCTAATGAAACCCTGGAACCCCTCCCCAAATCTAAATGATTAGATTTTGAATTTACTTGGTTCTAAAGATACTGACCACCTTTCTCCTCTAGCTTTAGAGACTTGAACAGATCCTTTTCCTCGGCTTACTATCTAGGAAAGGCACTGTCCTATAGATATTAAAACAGACAACTGGAGAATGGCTTGTGGGGCAAAAACAGAAGCAGGAGGAAGAGTTAGGGAAGCATTCAGTAGTCCAGGTGACATATGATAGTGGCAGGGACCAGGGTTAGCTTAGTGGAGATGAAGTGTGGACAGTTTAGGATATGTTCTAGAGGTAAGGCTGGCAGGACTTGGTGATGGCTGTAACTGTGGGGAGGGAAGAAAAGAATCAGGAATGATGCCCGGATATTCGCCTGAGCAACCACATGGTTGGTGGTACTGATTACCAAGCTAAGGGAAACTTGAATGGAAGGAAGCTTAAAGAGAAACTTCAGTATTTTTCTTTCAGATATCTTAAGATTGAAATGCCTTTTAGACAACCAAACAGCAATGTCATATCACAAATTTGAGTGTGGCTAGAGAATGAGCTCGAGCATCAAGACAGAAGGCAGAAGTCTGCTTCTTCATCAGATAGCCCAAAACTTCAGCTTTATTTTCGGAAGAAAAGGCAAGGCTTGGATTAGCCACCGATGGGCATTTTTGCTGCCTGGATCTGAGGGAAAGAACCCCATGCCCCCTTTATCATTTCTATAGAAACTAAGAACAACTTTATGCCTACTGCAGACATTGTTTATCTTCAAGTAAGCGGGAATAAATATTTTCATTATAGAAAGCTTTAAATGCATGCAGTCCTCTGCAAGATTTGTGATCATATGGATTGCTTTTGAAAAACTGGACTTTATTATAAAAGATTTTGGTTCCAAATGACCTAATAGTCAAGGATCCCCTGTACGTTATTGTGATGGTTAAATCTTATGTGTCAACTTGTTTAGGCTATGGCTGCTTGTTTGGCCAAACACTAGTCTAGGTATTGCTGTGAAGGTCTTTTGTAGATATAATTAACATCTACCATCAGTTGTCTTTAAGTTAGAGAGACTACTCTCCACAATGAGGATGGAACTTATCCAATCCATTAAAGGACTTAAGAGCAAAAACTGAGGTTTCCCAGAGAAGAAGGAATTCTTCCTCGAGACTGTAACATAGAAATACTGCCTGAGTTCCCAGCTTGCCAGCTTGTCCTACAGATTTCAAACTTGTCAGGCCCCACAATCACATGAGCCAATTCCTTAAAATAAATCTCTCTCTCTCCACACACACACACACACACACACACACACACACATGTATATGTATATATATATCCTATTGGTTCTGTTTCTCTGGACAACCCTTACTGATATAGTTATTTATTCATATATTTCATGTAGGTAAAAATTAATAAGAAAATTACATGTAATGATCAAGAAATATCCTTGGCCTCCTCTGATTTTGTGTACTATCCCAGGGACATCAGAGGCACTTCATAAATATTTGATGACAGGAGGAGGGAGGAAGGGAGAGAGGAATTTCCATCTGTGAACTGAACATTTCTGGAGTTCCTGCTTGGATATAGAGGGGGAGGTCATCTGTAACAACTGGCCTTGCTGCTGCTGAAGACCACCTTCAGCACTCCTTGGAGGGACCACCATGTGCCACTCATAAAAGAAAAGGCCTGATGAAAGCAGTTTTGCACAGAAGCTGAGGAAAGAGATTTCCAAAACCGTAACTATTTCTGGAGACAATATGCCATTGATAAGAAATTATTTCAAATTGCAAAATGCATCTGTGTAAAAGAAATGCATGTGAAAACCTGCACATTCTTTTGTTAGCAAAACCGAATTTGGCTAGACTATCTTGCCCATATTATTACAAAGTGAATTTTACATTAATTAGCAAGCTCTCCCAACAGAATGAATGAAAGGCAGCTGATTTTCTAAATTACTTGCTTACTAATACATGATTGCAATTTAATGGGCCACTATGAATAACTTATTTTTAGGACATATGTTTTGCAGGCCATTATTCTCACAAAGAGCTCTTTTATTGTACAAAGTGTTTTTCCTGTCTTGACAAATTTGTATATAAGTAGTAAATAAGTACCTTCATGCGATCAGAGGCCTAAAGGTAAAGGCAAAAACTATAAAATTTATTGAGGAAATCATAGAAAAATATCCTCTTGACCTTGTAGTAGGCAAAGATTTCTTTATACAGGATCCAGAAATTATTAACCATAAAATAAAAAGTGATAAATTGGACTGGATCAAAATTAAAGACTTCTGTTCACCAAAGACACTATTAAGAAAATGAAAAGGTAAGCCACAAACTCGATCATATTTACAATATATAATCCACGACAAAGTACATGAATCTAAATGAGAAATAATACTACTACAAATCAATAATAAAAAGACAAATGACTTAATTTTTAAAATGGGACTTGAAAATACACTTCACAAAAGAAGATTATAGATGGCCAATGAGAACATGAAAAGATACTCGGCAACATTAGTCATCAGAAAATGCAAATTACAACCACAAAAGATACTATTATAAACCCAATAAAACGGTTAAAATGAAAAGATTAGCATTAACAAGTGTTATCTAGAGTGTGGAGCAACTGAAATTCTCATACATTGCTTGGCAGGGGGGGATGTAAAATGGTGTGACATATTTGGAAAACAGTGTGATACTTTCTTATTAAGTTTCCACATTCTTACTCCTAAGTATTCCACTCTAGGTATTTACCCAGTGAAAATGAAAACATGTCTACAAAAAGACTTGTATGCAAATGTTCCTAGGAACTTCATTCATGGTAGCCCAAACTGGAACCAGCCAAATTTCCATCAATGAGTGAGTGGATAATCAAACTGGAGAATATTCATACAATGTTATATCACTGAGCAACAAATAGGAACAAACCAGCGATAGATGCAACATGAATGAATCTCAAAATCAGCATGTTCAGTGAACGAAGCCAGATGTGAATAAGCACATATTATATGCCTCTATTTATATGAATTTCTAGAACAATCAAAACTTCTATAGTGAAGAAATCAAATTGGTGGTAGTCTGGAGTTGTGTGGAGGACTGGAGGGTAAGATTAATTGGAAAGGGACAAGGGGGAATTTTCTAGGGAGACAGCAATGTCCTATATCTTGATTGAGGCCATGGGTACATGGCTGTGTACCTTTGTCAAAACTCACTGAACTGTGTACTTATAATCTTTACATTTTATTGCCTATAAATTATGCTTCAATAGAAATTTCTTCTTTGTACATATTAATAACGCACATTGTTGCGTCCATGTTTTCCCCATTCATAAGAAATTATCCAGAATCTTTATAGGATGGTCAAGATTTTAGAACAAGTTAGATTTTTTTTCCCAAAGGTTCCAAATAAAGCAATACCTTAAGAAATTATGGCAACTGTTCTAACACTGTTTTACTAATACTTAATTTCTATAAAAGAGGCAAATGTAATAATAATAAGTTAATATTTCATGCCATGTTTCTGTGCGTTCTAATAGCATGGAGAGAATACAGGTGCGAGGTCACATGAGGAAGAGCAAACAGCATTCTTTACCACTTCCCTATCCGTTTCAGGAGCCCTTATACTCATCAATGTAATTTCACTGACATCCCCCCACCCCATGGCATTGCACACCTTTGTCCTATCGCCACAGCTGTGTGGCTCTCAACAGTCATCAGTGGGGCTCTGTGTTCAGGTGGCTGGGTCCCCCTTTGCAAATGCTGTTGGCCCTGTGGCCCCCTAGGCCTCTGCAGTGACCCCCTCAGGCAAACCTAACCAGCCTTTCTGCAGCACAGGGGGCTCTCAGTATATTTTCAGTTACTTCTCTCTAGAATTGTGGCACATGTGCGTGAGCTAGAATTGGGGGATAATTCGAGAATATGCATTCTTCCAGTGGGTCCTCCATTCTGCCTTATCCCAAACCTCCAATCTGATCCTTTCTGGGCTCTGAACTGTGAAGTCCTGAACCCTTTGCCCTGCTGTTTGAAAGGAAACATCAACGTGTCTGAGGCCTTAGTAGATCACCTGACTCTCAGCACCCTGTGTCTTACCCTACAGCTTCCAGCCCCCATCCAGGCACTGGGCCGTCACCCATACAGGCAAGCCTTCTCCCACCACCGGTTATTACTGTGGATGTGCTCGCTCCTGATGGAGGTGGAGAAACCATGCTTACTAACTAGTGATACGCTGAAGAGAAAACTAAACATTTGAGAATGGTTTAAAGAACTCAAAGATTAACAGGTTTACCTCATCCTAAATTTAAAAATCAGTTCTTCATATTTTGTAAATGCAGTTTAAAAAAAAAACTACCTCACATAAAACTTTGGGCAGGCAGGTCACACTAGAATTTTGATACACTGAAATCTTTTTTTCTCAGCTTGGTGTTTTGAGGTATATATCTGAATGGAAAGTTTCTTTGAAATGCTATAATTCCACATACACATACTCAAACTTAGGGGATAATAATAGATTTTCATAAATAAAGGACTAGATTAGGAAAATGGCAAGCTTTCCTATTATCTGAGAAAAGCATTTTTTTTTTTCAGATATATTCACTGACCTTGAGCTAACTTATTCTGTAAGAACAAAGAGGCCTCGTCTTGGTCTCCTACCCATCTGAGTGTAGGAACCAAACTTAGTTTATAGTCAAACCCACATAGCACATCTTTATAGACTGCAATTTTTTTAAAAAGATAGTTTCTGTGAAATTAAGTATGCATCACACTTGAAGACACTGATATCAAAGAGAAACTTAGACACCCTAAGGAAACTCTTTTGTCCCAAGCTGAAACACAATAGACTGAAGTTCAATTTAGAAGGCTGGAACTATAATCTATTATTTTTCACCCTAACCACTGCACTGTTAAAATGGAAAATGTGGCTAATCAATTATAGCAGCTGAGGTGGAATATTGCATAGCTTGTAATCTCTGAAGCTTAAAAGAAAATCCGTTTACAAAAATTCAGAGATACATCAAACTGACAGGGGGAATGAAAGTTCCTTCATTTTCAATTAACACCAGCCAGAGTTTTAGAAAGCTGTAACATCCTTATTCCCCCTTCCTTACCTCTTCTGAAGTCTTCCAGTTTGACCATAAACATGCCATGGAAACAAAATTGATGGGATGCTTACAAAACAGATGTTTTGAAGTGATGCTAATAATATATTTAAACCCAAGACCTTCCTTTCCAAAGGGATATAAATTACAAGTGACAGAATACAAGGAACACAAGAATGTATTAAAATATAACTACTGAGCAGACAAAATCAAGGGAGATGTTGTCTAGTCTGTATTCACTAAACACACACTATATGATCAAAAATTCTGAGATTTCTCCTGAAGAATATTCTTTCACTCTCAAATTATGTACAACTATCTCTTTAGAAAATGACTCAGAAAGAAAAGTATATTTCACCCTACCCGGAGTCAACAGGGGAAGAAACAAAAATATACAGGATATTTTTCTTATGAATGAATAAATATAAGGAATATATATATATGCATATGTACACACATCTTAATAATGATGAAGTGTTTTTTCTCAACTTCTTTACAAATGAAATATGCAAGGTACCCCAGATAGGGAACTCTGGTTTGCTAGTGGGACAGAGGTCTGATTGTTGTTGGTACTTTGTTCTTCTCATGTCTTTCCTTGCTTCTCTGTGTGGACGTATCTTTGTCATACTAAATACAGGTTTTTGGCATATAACTGTTCACCCTGTACGTAGCAGAAAGACTATTCTGTTAGCCCATCCTTGGCCTTGCAATGGCCACTCTCTAACTCAGTGATTCTCAGTGGTGGGTTACTCTGCATCCCCAGGGACATTTGGCAATGTCTAGAGATATTTTAGATTGACACGACTGGGGAAGGAATGCTACTGGCATCTAGTTAGAGGCCAGAGATTCTGCTAAATATCCGACAATGCACAGGTGAGGCCCTCATGACAAAGAATGATCCAGTCCAAAGTGTCAACAGCGCTGAGATTGAGAAACCCTGCTCTGGAGCTAGGTATGACTGGTTAGATATAACTTGGTCTACTGTGTGATTGGCGCGCTGCTAAGCAATTGTACTTTTGGAGCTAAGATACAGAGGGCTGAATTAATCGAACTCCCCAGTTTATGGCACATTTTCATCATTGGACTCTACAGGGCCTTATTTATTGCTTTTCTATTCCCATTCCCCACTCTACCATTCTAATGTATTTGTTGTGTATCCTTTTGTTTGTATGTGTCCTGGTGCAGCTTTTAGGGGTGCATTTGTGCACACACATTTTATATTATACACATGGCACTGGGATCTGGACTCATCCCATTCTGTTTCTGACTTGTTTTGAAGATCTTCCCATGTTGCTGTGTGCAATTCTAGTATGTGTCTTCTAATTGCTAAGAGACAGTCCAGAGTATGCTTTCACTGCAGGTTCCTAATACCCCACCACCCCACCCCCATCCCTGCCAGTGGTGGTGTTTCCAACATTCTCCTACCATCAACATCATGAAGAATAGCCTTGAAAATGTTCCTTATGTGACTGTGTGAGAACTTCCCTGAGACATATGTCCAGGAGAGAGAGTAGTCAGTGCTTTTTTAGATATTATCACACTTGACCTTCAAACAATGTGAGACAGGTATCATTGTTTCCAGTGTTTGAGAAACTGAAGCTTAGCAGGACTACATAAGTTGCTCAAGGTCACCCAGAGGAGCTAGGATTGACTAACTGTATTTTCTGAAGCTCGTATCTCACTTTCTCCTTGGAAACCTCCTGATACAGAAGAGAATGAAGCCCAGAGCAGAACTGGCACTGACAGGAGAGAGACATGAAGGGTCTGCATGAATCTGTACTCACAATCTAGAGTCTTTTGCCCTTCCCCAGATGAAACATTTCCTCCTCCAGCCTTTTATCATCCTCAGGAACAAATCTCACAGGGACAGCTGAACCCATCAGAGGGAGAATAAGGAAGACCTTCCGGCCTAAGCCTCAAGCCCAAAGTAGACCTCACAGAGAAACCCAAAACCTCCCCTGGTGTGTGAATGTCTTCACCATTCGTTCTTTCATCCATTTTCAGTATTAATTAATCAGCTACTATGTGTAGCGCACTCATCAAGCAAAACCTATCATTCAGGGGATCATGCTCCACATTAAAGCTAGCTAGTGCCCTCGCTGGACTGCGTCTGAGCTGTCACACATGTGGTCCTCAGGGAAACCAGCCAGTTGACCATGGTCCTAAAGGCCAGAAGGGTTGGCAGTGAGCTGGGACATATTCCTCGTGTCCAGGAGACCCCACTGCACAGGAATGTGCTGGAGACCTCTTGTACCTCAGATGGTCAGACCTTGGGCAGTATTCAACCTGAGCAGCACCCTCTGCACAGCAGGGACATCATTCATGGTGGCTGGGATTCCTACACTTGATTGAACACAGCTGCCTGGTCCCAAACCAATACACTAAGGGGACAGGGAGCTAAAGGTTAAAAAGTCATCTGGAGATAAGGGGAAAGTTGCTAACCTATCATACTTTCACATATCTTTAAGTTGAATCATGTTTAGAGGTCTCAAACCTGGATGTGGCTGTGTCACTTTGGACCTAGGAAGGCATAAAGGGGGAGTCGCCCCAGAGGTCCAGATGCCCAAGCCCAGGTCTCAGCATTATTACTGATCGGCTGAGCAACCGGGAGCAGCTCAGCTTCTCTGGGTCTCACTGAATTCCCCTGGGAAAGAGGTGAGGTTTCAGATCATGTTTCAGTGAGCCTTAAGGGTCAGTGAAGGTCCATCAAGGATGACTCAGGATGAGAGCTGGGTGGGGGAGGAGGGGGACAGGGTTGGGAATGGACACTCCAGCACCCACCTACTTTGACCATTTTGACCAATTTTATACATTAACATTGCATATAAGAATTCATCTGTTTACAACAATGAGTTACAACACTGAAGAAAGATTTTTAAAATGACCGATCACAATGACCTTAAAGCTCTGCTTAGTGCTAGACACACTCTGCTTCTATGGCTCATTCTCTGTCTCTTGACCCCCAAGCTCTGGCTTTCCTTAACTTTCCCTTCTCCCGTGAAAAAAAAAGAAATTGAAGGAGGAATCATGTTAGAGTGGACAGGGCTGACTTCTCTACTAGGCCTGGACAGTAAGTCCCAGGGCCAGGCCTACAATGTGTTTAGATGCCACATAAATTTAATCTTTTTAAATCATAAGAAAAGAAATAATAATAATAATGTGTACATAATAATGAATCCAGCTCAGATTGCAATTGTCTTTATGCCAAAACAGCCATAAAGTATAATTTTTAGTACTTTTTGTGGAGGATGGAACCCATGAAGGCAAAAGTACCCCCAGCCCATGAAGGCGTCACAGGCTTTGGAGACACACAGATCTGGGTTCTGGTTCCTGCTTTTAACATAGCTGCATGGTATTTATCTTTGTGTCTCAGTCTCCTCATCAGCTAAGCAGGGATAGAGATTTCTCCAGGACTTGGTGGGAGGCTTAAATGAGCACACATATGAAGCTCTGGCCGCACAGGTGCTAAACTCATGGAGCTTCTTCTCCTCCCTCCTCCTCTTCACACAAACCCCCAGGCAGGTGGCATGGGCAAACATCTTACGGGGCACTTCGCCAAGATGTGCTCCCAGACCTTGCTTCTAAGCTTCTAAAATCTCCCGCCAAATAATTCAGCCCTGTGTTGTACTATCCATACTAAGGGTTAAACAGAAATCATACGATGGTTTATATCATAACTACTTCCTACTTCTCTGTGAAAAATCCCAGTTTTGACTGAAATAAACTGAGGTAAATGAAAGAACCACAGCCCGGACCTCATCCTTTCTTATTTGCATCCACAAGAGCTGAGAAGTAGCAAGACCTAACAACAGAAATAGTATTGACAGAACTTATAATTTGGTTGACATAAAAGATTGTCCTGGGAAAGGTGCAAATAAATCCAGTTTTCATAAAACGGATGGTGTTTACCTTTCAAAAACATACAAAAACACACTTAAATATGATTATTGGGACACTTTGGTTGCTTCCATATCCTGGCTATTGTGAACGATGCTGCAGTGGACATGGGAGTGCAGGTTCTCTTTGACATCTGGTTTTAATCGCCTTTGGATATATACCCAGAAGTGGGATTACTGGATCATATTAGTTCTATTTTTAGTTTTTTGAGGAACCTCCATACTGTTTTCCATAATGAAAAAAAGAAGGAAATCATTTCATTTGCTACAACATGGGTGAACCTGGAGGACATTATGCTAAGTGAAATAAGCCAGGCACAGAAAGACAAATACCACATGATCTTACATGTAGAATCTAAACAAGCCAAACTCCCAGAAGCAGAGAATAGAATGATGGTTTCCAGGGCCTGGGATGGAGGAGGTAGGGGAAGAGGAGATGTTGATCAAAGTGTACAAAATGTCAGTGAGACAGGGGGAATAAGTTTTAATAATCTACTGCACAGCATGGTGACTATAGTTAAAAATAATGTATATTTCAAAATTGCTAAAAGAGTAGATTTTAAAAATTCTCACCACAAATAAATACGTGAGGTGATGGATATGTTAGTTCCATTTAATTATTCTACAATGTATACATACAACATCACATTGTACTCCATAAATATATACAATTAGTACTTGCCAATTAAAAATAAAAAATAAATTAATATTTGCTGTTTTAATTAAAAAATGGGAGCATAACATTAGCAAAATCATTCCACATTAAGCACATACTAAAAATAAAGCAGAATTGATAGGATGCTTTAAAGGTATAGAGGTACTATGAAGAACTCTGTGTCTGAAAATGAACTAGAATTCACTTTAGAAACTGTGGAGAATATGTGGGTGTGTATTTGTGTGTGGATAGACAGAAAGACATTTATATATTATACATGTATATAATATACATAAAATCAGAATAAAGAATGAAACAATAATGTATATATACAGTGTGTGTCTGTGTCTATGTGTGTGTGTGTGTGTGTGTGTGTGTGTATAAATAGATGTAACTAACTGAAGGAAAATTGGGTACAAAAGTGATCCCAGGAGCCCACTCCCAGCTGGGTCAACTGGACTAACACCTGGCTGGGATCATGGTTTATATAAGGAGGAAGCTTCTACTCCTTCTCCTCCCAGTGAGAAAGTCCTCATATGAACTCAGCTTTCCATAGGCCCCTTGGCTCACTTCCTGAGATAGAAGGAGCTATGGGTTACCATGGAGTCTGAAGTTCCCTGTTCCTGGGTAGCCAACATTTATAGGCAAGTTGGGTGCAGGCAAACAGCCAACAACCAAATCTAGACTCGCAGTGCCAATATTCCAATTATCTCAACCTGGACTCGGTTGCTCTCACGCTGTTCCATGAGAATGAAAACTCAAGAGATGCAGGGTGATCCCACTAGAACACCCCACATAGACCTCTAATGCATATACAGCTTTTTGATTTGACTTTATCATTCCCTTCTGTGGAATTTGGGAATGATGGGTGCCCATGCTTCTCACCCCAAGTTGATCCTGGTCTCATAAGTCTACCCCTTCCCTATAGCACCTATTCCCTACTCCATACTATGCAACATACAATTTATCCAGTTTATCCCCATTCCTGAGAGGTGACACAGAGACAGCCAAAGGATCCACCTGTATGACAGCCGTATGCTATATATTGGTGGTGGTTGTATCTGGGTAGTGGAACTGTAGACAATGGCTATTTTCTTTTTTTTTTTTATTTCAGGATATTATGGGGTACAAACATTTTGGTTACATGTAATGCCTTTGTCTCCCCCAAGCCAGGGCTACAAGTGTGCCCTTCCCCCATACAGTGCGCTCCGCATCCATTAGTTGTGAGTTTACGCCCCCCACCCCCCGCACCTGACCGGCATCCAGTGAATATTACTTCCATGTGAGCACATTAGTGTTGATCAGTTAGTACCAATTTGATGGCAAGTACATGTGGTGTATGTTTTCCCATTCCTGTGATACCTCACTTTGAAGGATGGGCTCAAGCTCTATCCAGGATAATATCAGAGGTGCTAGTTCACCATTGTTTTTTGTAGTTGAATAGTACTCCATGGTATACATATACCACATTTTATTAATCCACTCATGCATTGATGGACACTTGGGTTGTTTCCCCATCTTTGCAATTGTGCATTGTGCTGCCATAAACATTCAAGTGTAGATGTCTTTATTATAGAATATCTTTTGTTCCTTCGAGTAGATGCCTAGTAGTGGGATTGCTGGATCAAATGGTATGTCTATTTTTAGCTCTCTGAGGTATGTCCAAATTACTTTCCACAGGGGTTGTACTAATTTGCAGTCCCACCAGCAGTGTAAGAGTGTTCCAATCTCTCCACATCCACACCAGCATTTGTTGTTTTGGGACTTTTTGATAAAGGCCATTCCCACTGGAGTTAGGTGGTATCTCACTGTGGTTTTGATTTGCATTTCCCTAATGATTAGAGATGTTGAGCACTTTTTTTATATGTTTGCTGGCCATTATTCTGTCTTCTTTTGAAAAGTTTCTGTTCATGTCCTTTGTCCATTTATCAATGGGGTTGTTTGATTTTTTCTTGTTTATTTTCTTAAGTTCTATATAGATTCTTGTTATCAGCCCTTTATCGGATGTGTAGAAAGCAAATATTTTCTCCCATTCTGTAGGTTATCTATTTGCTCTAATGACAGTTTCCTTGGCTGTGCAGAAGCTTTTTAACTTGATCACATCCCAAAAATGGCTATTTTCTTCTTTCTATTTTTCTCACTTTCCAAATTTTCTACCTTACTCTTACAATAGGAGGGAGGTAGTTATCTAAAATAAACTTGAAACCACCCAAATAGTAGCCCTTCAAAAGAAACAAATCTGCTTGGTGATTTGGTCTGGAATTAACCACTGGTTCCTTCAGAAATGGAATTTACGAGACACTGAATGTAAAGGAAATCTAATCTCTGCTCTCAATTTATCATCCTAAAAGTTGCTAAAAGAGAAACTAGTCCATGTCTCTTTAGTTTAGCAGATGACAGTTTCTGCTACAAAAGATTATTTCTTAGAAAACATCTTGTTGCATCTTTATAAGGTTCCTTTCCCTTCAGGACTTTCAGGGAAAGCTGTTCTTGTGAGAAATAATAAATCAAGCTAAATAAAACATGGCCTAAAAAGGGATTTACACATCCATTTATGAGAATGAGTAGTGGCAGTAGATGGATCAAAGTCACCTCATTTAAAGCATGGTCCTAACAAGGGTGGTTATCTGGCTTCCCAGCCTATAGGAAATAAAAGATGTGAAATAGGAGAGGGATGGAGGGAGGAGGTTAGAAGTAGACTGCAAGGCTGGTGGCAGCGAACAGACACAGATAAATGCTTGCCTGACTCAGAGGGTAATACACTTGATGATGTCTCAAGAAATAGTGTAAAGTAGATATAAACAATTACAAGCAAATCTGTGAGGCACTGTCGGAGCAGACAAAGAAAGAAAGTTGAGTTTTCTGATTTTGTTTTATGAACAGTGCCTGGCACAGTTTGCACTTTACAAATATTTGTTGAATGAGTATTGAATAGATAAATAACACAGAGCCCTGACAAGCGATAAAGTGAAATGGCCATACAGACATTGATGGTGCCGATAAAAATTATATTTTTCTTTTTGGAAAATAACTTAGGAAAATGTATCAGGCCTTAAAAATGCTTACAACTTTAGATTCAGTAATTGTCAGGAATATGATCTAAGAAAATAAAGTCAAAAAAAAACCTTAGCAAAAATATTTTCAATTGATAGGCTATTAGTACTAACATTGGAAACAAGTCAAATTTCCAACAAAGAGTAATGGTTAAATAAGCTGAGTGGAATATCACATAACAGAGAACCTATGATGTGCAGGACAACCTATGAAAATATAAGAAAACACTTTA
>NW_012151374.1:372644-376072 GCF_000956105.1 Propithecus coquereli | reverse complement strand
TAAGGCTGCATTCAAGAAACCTCAATTAGATATACTTAAAAATGTACATTATTTTGTAAAAATATAACTACTATGTACTCAATAATTTCAGAAAATGAAAACTATGTGTTAATTTTAAAGTTAACTAACCTTTCAATGACTTTGTTGTGTCTCCTTTTTTTTTGGAAAGCATTTGAATATTTGGTTGTAGCATCGAGGTCCACAGTTTCAGTTAATCCTCTAGATGGGTATCGGTCATTTGTGACCTTAAGGGCATCTTGATTTGAATTAGGTAGGAGAATGTAGATTCTCAGGAATAAATGGTTGAAAAGCAAGAAAGCAATTTTCAGGTGTGTGGCCGAAAACGTAGGTATTCTACTGCATTTTTTCATATTTCAATTGGATCTTTCTTAGCAAACAATGACTTTAAAATGTCACCTGAGAGCTCAATCAATTCTATCTGTAGTTCTTTAGGTGCCTTGGTGATATCAACTAGGCGAGGCTGAAACACTAATTTGAGTGTGATGTCATGATTCTCAAAGTCAGTGAACCTTTCATTGTATTCTCAATTAATAGGTCTATAACAGCTGCATATTCTTCAAATGATTTGTATATATCACCCTGCTCATCAATGACCTTTGCTAACTGGGGAAAATGTTCATCCAAAATTTCCTTTTGAAGAAGTGTTTGGAACAAAGACAGCTTTTTTTGAAATGCTTGGGTTTTTTGCCACATATCATATATAGACTTAGTTTTTTATCTTGCAAAGAAATATTCAAGTCGTTTTGATGTGACATGATATCACACAGAAATGCTGCATTCCTATAGAAATCTTCCCATAATTCACATTGCTGATTCTGTTCTTCATACAACTATCTGTTCTTGCAAAGCTAAAACTTTGGTTAACACCTGTCCCTGCAATAGCCAATGCACTTTAGAATGATACGGCAAATCCATACTGAATATCTCATCATTCAACTTTAGCATGTTACGAAATTTATGATACCATATTGTATTTGCATGAATATAGTTAATAGTACTTATAACTTGTTGCAAAGTATCACTTAAAATAGTAGCTTTAGCACAGAGATTTTGCTGATGCAAGAAACAATGAAAAGAAATGAGAGCATCTGGATCTGTTAATACTTTTTTTTTATCTGTGTAATAAACCCTTCACATTTTCCTGTCATGGAAGGTGCACCATCTATGCATACACTCACTAAATTCACCAAATTCAGTCCAACTTGATGACATTTATCTTGAAAGTTATTGAAGATATCTATTCCCCATGTTCTGTTTGCAAGAGTTCCCAAAGCAAGTAACGCTTCGCAGCAAAGAAAATCTTCCGTTATGACCTGAATGAAGTATAAAACCTGTGCTGAGTCGGTAGTATCAGTTGATTCATCCAAAGTGATTGAATAATACATATTTTCCTTTTGAAGTATTGCATGAAGTTGCTCTGTTAAGTCGAAGGCTAATTCATGCTGCTGATCAGTTATGCTTCTCCTTTAAAGAGGCAATTGTTTGTACTTTGAAGCGTTAATGGGGTCTAAGCATCCTACAACTTTGGCAATGCATTCTTTCACAATTTCTACATCATTGAATGGCTTCCCTTTTTTCCCCCGAGTATATAAACTACTTTATAGGTTGCTTCAGCAGCATTATTTTCAGGTCTTATTGCTGCTTGCAAGAATTGTCTTTGCTTTTGCTTTTCATCTTTTAATTTCTCCAATACAACCTTTCATGCTTCTCCCTCTAATTTAAAATATTTGTGGTTCTTATGAGTGTTATAATGCTGATGAGCATTGAATTTCTTTAATGTTGATATTTCCAGCATCACAAAGCAAGCAAATCATCTCATCTTGAGCAGAAACAAGATAATATTGCAATTCCCAATCCTCATTAAAAAATCTGTCTTCTTCCTTCAGTGTTCTCTTGATCTTCTTTGACATGATGGGCTGTTAAGCAGACAGAATTAAAAAATACTGTCGAGCTGTGCAACTAGTCACAAATTCCACTTCAAACAGAAACACAGGACACTGTTGTCGAAAGCTGATAACAGGCTGGCATACTCAACCCCCATAAACTCTCACTAACCAGCCTCCTACAGTAGTGGGGTCAGACAGGCGGGGGAAGTCAGAACTAAATCACGAGCGTAGCAGCCATCAATTTAGCCCTTATGGCTTACTAATGTTCTAATTGTGCCAGTCAATCTGGGAGGATTATTTTGTTGAAACTTATTTTATTCTTTGGTATTTTAAATACATTCATTTTAAAAATAAAATAAAAATATAAAAGATGAACAAAAATGTATTAACAAAAATAAAACGATTTGTACGTAAAATTTAGATGCAGTCAAAAGGCCACACTTAAGGACCCAGAAGGCCACATGTGGCCTTAAGGTCAGAGGTTCCCCACCCGTGCCCTAACTTACCGTTGATTATACTCACTTTGTTGCAGTATCAAATATTGTTCATTCTATCTAACTATATTTTTGTACCCATTAACCATCCCCACTTTGTCCCTTCCTCCCTGCTACCCTTCCCAGCCTCTGGCAACCACCATTCTACTCTCTGTCTCCATGAGATCAATTTTTTTAATATTTAGCTCCCACATATGAGTGAGAACATGCAAGCTTTGTCCTTCTGTGGTTGGCTTATTTCACTTAACATAATGTTCTGCAGTTCCATCCACGTTGTAGCAAATGGCAGGATTTCATTCTTTTTGTGGCTATATTCCATTGTGTATATGTACCACAGTTTCTTCATCCATTCATCCATTGATGGATGCTTAGGTTGATTCCAAATCTTGGCTATTGTGAACAGTGCTGCAATAAACATGGGAGTGCAGATACCTTCTTGACATACTGAATTCCCCTCCTTTGGATATACACCCAGGAGTGGGATTGCTGGGTCATATGGTAGTTCTCTTTTTAGTTTTTTTTTAGGAACCTTCATACCATTCTCCATAGCAGTTGCACTAATTTGCATTCCCCCAACAGCGTACGAAGGCTGCTCTTTCTCCATATCCTTGCCAGCATTTGTTATTGCCTGTCATTTTGACAAAAGCCATTTTAACCAGGGTGAGATGATATCTCATTGTAGTTTGGATTTGCATTTGCCTGATGATTAATGATGTTGATATATATGCCCAATATCTTAAAATTATAGTAAGAACATTCATTTATCCGTGCAGTTAACAAATGTTTATTGAGCACCCAATGTGATTAAGACATATTGTAATTATCCTAGTCAATACAGAAAAGGTTATATTACGCTTCATACCCGGTGCTTAAGGGGGCAGCTAAGTAAAAGCTGCCTTTTTGAAGATTGGTATAAAAATGATGGAGCCTCAATAATCCGAAATTTGACTTGGGCAGAAGATGTCAAATAAATTTTCATATCTCCCTTGTATTGTTTAATTTTATACTAGACATTTTAAAAACATTT
>NW_012151374.1:371276-371584 GCF_000956105.1 Propithecus coquereli | reverse complement strand
AAAATAATCAGCTTAGAAGCATGAACCGTCTATTGGAAGAATAATTTTTCAAAAATCTATACTGTGAAGTGTCTAGGGAAAGCATATAGATATTTCAATGATGGCAAGTAGGTTAAAAAGTGAATGGCATGTTATAAACTATTCATTTTCCACCTGCCAAGACTTGGACCCTTATGAGCTGGCAATTTACACGGTAATCTAGGAAATCGAAATGAAATGACTGTCATTTCTAAGTCTTCAACAAACTTATTACTGGCACTTTGAAACTACTTTGTGCCTTTTAGAAAATATAGGAAAAGGCATATTCT
>NW_012151374.1:370487-371226 GCF_000956105.1 Propithecus coquereli | reverse complement strand
CCAACCCCTCAAGATTTTAGTGGCAAAGTAGGTCTACCTACTTACCTTTGGTGTGATTAGATATTCTTATTTCCATGGCAATTTTTTTTTACTTGAGATACAATTCATATATTATAAAATTCTCCCCTTGAACATGTACAATTCAGCAGTTTTTAGCATATTCAAAAAGTTGTACAATCATCACCACTAATTCTAGAGCAATTTCATAAGACCCAAAAGAAACCCCATACCCATTAGCAGTCTCTCTCAAGACTTCCCCTAGCCTCTACCTGTGCCCCCTTCTCATCCTAGGCAACCAGTAATCTACTTTCTCTCTATGGATTTGCCTATTCTGGATATTTCATATAAATGCTATCGTATAATATTTATGATCCTTTGTGACTGGCTCCTTTTACATAGCATAATGTTTTCCAGGTACATCCATGTTGTAGCATGTGTCAGTACTTCATTCCTTTTTATGACCAAACACTATTCCATTGTATGGACAGACCACATTTGTTCATTCATTCATTCAGTTGATGAATATTCATATCATTTCCACTATTTGGCTATTATGAAAAACATTGCCTTAACATTTGTGTGCAAATTTTTGTGTGGACATATGTTTTTAATTCTCTTAGATATATACCTAGGAGTAGAATTGCTGGGTCATATGGTAACTCTAGGTTGAATTTTTTGAGTAACTGCCCCATACTTTTAGCCTTACATTTATTTATTTACAAAATAAATACTGATTGAA
>NW_012151374.1:363465-364257 GCF_000956105.1 Propithecus coquereli | reverse complement strand
AAAGTTTTATTAGAACATAGCCATGCCCATTCATTTATATATTGTCTATGGCTGCTGTCACACTACAATGGCAGAGGTTGAGGTTGTGAGAGACTATGTGACCCACAAAGCCTAATATATTTACTACCCGGCCCTTTAAAGAAAGTGTTTGCCGACTAACGCAATAGAGATTTTGTTATTTACCCTCACAGTGATACCTTGCATCACTACGGCACAATAATAGATATGTAAAATCTCAATATCTATTTTGTTATTTTCCTGAATGAAATTAAAGGGGTCTATATTAAGTTTTGGCACATTTCCTGCAAATATGGCTGCCAAGTAGTCTACTCTGGCCATCAAGACATAGAGTTTATTTTCCCTCCCTCCTCTTGAATCTAGGGTGGTCCTATGACTTGCTTTGACAACAGAATATGGTGGAAGAGGCCTGGCAGCTTCTACAATTTGCTCTTGGAACCCTGAGTCACCACATGGAGAGTTTGTCTCCCCTGCTAGAGAAGAGGCCCAGCCAGTCCCAGACAGACCAGCTGCAATGCCAGTCTTTGAGTGAAGCCATCTTGGAGGTCCCAGTCCCAGGTGAGCTCCCAGCTGAATGTAGCCCAGGAGTGGCCACAGCTGACAATGAGTGGAGCAGAACTGCCTAGCTCAGTCTAGGCAACCAACAGGGTGGGGAGAATAAATCGTTTTAAACTACCAAGCTTTATCATTATGCGGCAATAAATGAACTCATCTTAAGGTTTTGATGTTCTATTTAGTATTTCAAAACTTTCTTTAGGATATTTAAAAGTAGTT
>NW_012151374.1:360494-363415 GCF_000956105.1 Propithecus coquereli | reverse complement strand
GAAATGACTGTCATTTCTAAGTCTTCAACAAACTTATTACTGGCACTTTGAAACTACTTTGTGCCTTTTAGAAAATATAGGAAAAGGCATATTCTGCTTCACAGCTGATCCTTGGCTGCCCTCTCAAGCCTGAATCACCAACATTAGCCATCAGCCACACAAGCATATTTAATGTCTCAATTTTGGTGTCTGTAAAGAAGATGTTTCAACAGATGGTGGAAATGGAAATAGGACAAGAATCAAAAGAGATGGTTCTGAAAGAAAGCTTAGAGAAACTAAACCAATGCATAGTAACTACATATGCGTAAAAAAGTGCCAGTTAGTACCAATTTGATGGCGAGTACAAGTGGATCCTGTTCTTCTGCTCTTGTGATGCCTCACTTTGGATAATGGGCTTAAGTTTAATCCAGGAAAGTTTAAGAGTTGATCACATGGCAGAAATACTCTCTAGGGATTAGGGGGATGGGGGCGCAAATCTACAACTAAAGGACAGGGGGAGCACTAAAGGGAGGGAAGGGCATGCCTTTAACCCACACTTGGGTGAGGCAAAGACATAAAGTGTAACTATAATGTTTGTACCCTCACAATACCCTGGAATAATAAAAAAAAAAAAAGAAAGAAAAAAAAAGTGCCAGTCATCTGGCTGGTCAATGAAACAGAATGAAGTCTGTGCTTCATTGTGGACTGATTTTCCTCAAGGAAGCACAAAGAAAAATGGCCCTTCCCAGAGAGCCAGGCTCCAGGCTGGCTTCTAGAAGCCTGGTCACATCAAGTTGGAGGGGAGGATCCAGCCCTCTGGCTGAGTGCTCAGGGTTAGAGGGAAAAATCAGAAAATGAAAGGATAATACAAAGGAAGCACCCATTTGAAAGGGCCCAAGAGGAAAGCAAAACCCACTTCCAAAGTTGTTAGGGATGGATTCAATTTATTTTTATTTTATTTTTGAGCCAGTTCCTGGAGAGACTTGTAGGAGCAAAGGGAAAATTTCCCCTTCATCCTCTGAAGATTCACTGAAAATTAGCTGACAGAAGGCAGATTAATAAGAGAAAAGATATATAAAATTTTATTTTAACACGCATAGCATAGGGGGATGGCAGGAGAGTGATTACGCACTAACCCAGGGCAGAACAGAAGCTTAGATAGGGGAGAGGAGAGAAGGGGAGTGCAGACAACTCTTTTGAGAGGCCGTAAATCCTTAGGGACAATGAATGGACCTGGGAGGTGGGAGGCAGACAGTACAGGAAGGTGAGAGGTGGGCTGCACAGAAACCAAGGTTGTCTTATCAGGAAGATAAAGTCCTCCAGGTAATATCTGGGAACTTCCCTCAGAATAGATGAAAAGTCTGTCTGGGCAAGGTGACGACCCCAGTCTCTTCACAGGTGGTTGATCTTTCCTGGACATTTGATGAGATTCCTAAGGAGGGAGTTTAAGACAATTGCATTTCTTTTGGAAAGAAGCTTTCTAGGACAGGTAAGAAAATTTGAGAGAGGGTCTCTCCCAGAGCTTGGTGGGAATAAGACAAGGTTAGAAGGACCTGGATTCTGAGGCAGCTTTGGAGTCCTCTCAGCACGTCCAACACCAGGCTTTGGGGTGGTGCTTTCTCAGCCCCAACAGACTCGTGGCAGGTACAGAAGCTGAAAGAACTTTCTGTGGCAGGAGTAAGAGGAGCTCAGACAACAACTGCTATTGGAGTGATGTATAAATTTTCAATCTAAAGCAGTTCACATGTTATCTGCCTGAAGCCACTGAATACTCAATGCTGCTTTAATCAAGCACAAGCTATGTGGACCAGGATACACGAGAAATCTAATCAAATCCCCTCACACTGACAAAACAAGCACTTTGTAAAAGCAACTCTCCAGGGAGGCTCGGGTTTTCTCTCAATGCCCTCTGGGCACACCCTGGGCCACACACCTCTCTCCCAACCTTGCTGTACCATCTCAGCCATTAGAGGTCTTGAACTGTGCCTGAAGCCCCCTCCCCCTGCAGGCAGATGGTGACAGCCTGGCCCACGTGGCAGGCTGGAAAATATGACCACACAACCACAAAAGGCAGTGTTTTCACATTAGCTCTCACATACTCTTAGTACCTATCATTCAACATCTGAGAAAAATGAAGCCCAGGAGGCAACAAGATGAAAGAGTGTTTCTATTCTGGTGTCTTATTTGCAAGGAAAAAATAAAATATGACCTCATAAAATACTAAGGTACTGTGGATGAGATGAAATGTTAAGAGTTATTAGAAAGTGCAGAGGTCAAAAAAAATCATTAACTACTAAAAAGTGGTCAAGAGGGTTTTGAAATCACAACTTTCCTTTTGATTCATTATTTAGACTTAAGAACTCAAATATTTGGAATCATGGGAACAGAAAGCTAGTAAATGTATTTTACAAATAGCAACTATCCCACTGTTTGCCTTTTGCCTACCAAATAGGATTTCACATTATCAAATATCCTTTCTCCCAGGACATTAAGTGATTTTATAGAATCTAAAAGGCAATGGTAATCAAGTAAGGAAAAAGGCTGTGCCTCCATGCATCACTCCCAAGTAATAAACAGATTCAATACATCGTGCTTAATCTTATTAGCAGGGGATGATGTTGACGATACAAAAATAACAAATACGAGCTCACTATGCAATCATTTTTGTATTAACTTTAGTTTGTTTCAGATAGTTTTTGCGGGTGTTATTAGAATTTGAGATCTCATTCCTACATAATTAATTTAAAATCTATTTAGAATGCAGGAAAAACATTATTTCTCTAGAGCAGAGGTCAGCAAAATATAGCCCACAGGACAAATCCTGCCCACCACCTGTTTCTTGTAAACAAAGTTTTATTAGAACATAGCCATGCCCATTCATTTATATATTGTCTATGGCTGCTGTCACACTACAATGGCAGAGGTTGAGGTTGTGAGAGACT
>NW_012151374.1:359520-360444 GCF_000956105.1 Propithecus coquereli | reverse complement strand
CATGTAAAGAGAATCTCCTTATTCTACCAATGCAAAATGAACATTACAGAATCATGTAGCAACATCAAAGTTTAATCACTTAATTTAATGCAACTTACATCAGACTCCATCTCGACAAATTGGCTACAGAACAGCCAACTATGGAAAATGGTGCTGCAGTTAGAGGGGACCAGGCATGGATTATTTGTCAACCTAGCCATTGTGAAACCCATTAGGAGCAATGCACGACATCTGAAAACACATACTCAGGCTTACCAGAGGCCAAGCCATGACTCTAGCAAGTCCCCAGCAAAAAGAATGCAATAAATACTAATTACCAGGTATTATTTGTGTAATGTTGTCTTAAATAATTTCATATTTTAAGGTGACTAAAATATGCTCAGATGCTCTCTGCTTGACTTGATCAAAATATACAACTCAGTCATCAACACTGACAAGGTAGTTTGCATACATCATCTATTTGCATATCCTGACAGCAAGCCAATTTTGCAGTATGTCACAGGAATAGATATTAGATTTGGTTCACTTAGATACAGAAAATCTGGCAAACAGGAAAGTATCCTCAGGAAAAGAGTACCCTTCTTAAGATGATCATTTACAATAAGACATTAAAGATAAAATAATCAGCTTAGAAGCATGAACCGTCTATTGGAAGAATAATTTTTCAAAAATCTATACTGTGAAGTGTCTAGGGAAAGCATATAGATATTGCAATGATGGCAAGTAGGTTAAAAAGTGAATGGCATGTTATAAACTATTCATTTTCCACCTGCCAAGACCTGGACCCTTATGAGCTGGCAATTTACACGGTAATCTAGGAAATCGAAAGGAAATGACTGTCATTTCTAAGTCTTCAACAAACTTATTACTGGCACTTTGAAACTACTTTGTGCCTTTTAGAAAATATAGGAAAAGGCATATTCT
>NW_012151374.1:344989-347670 GCF_000956105.1 Propithecus coquereli | reverse complement strand
ATAATAACTAGTTTCAGCTTTGTGGGCCATACAGTCTCTGTAGCAACCACTCAACCTCTGCCATTATGAAAGGACATGGCTGTGTTCCAACAAAACTTTACAAAAGCTAGCAGTGGGCCAGATTTAGCCCACAGGTCATAGTTTGCAGGCTTAGTGATAGAGGCTGAGTCTCTTTTCCCTCAGGTTCTCTTTTCCCCTAAAATTTGGCCTCCCCCATCACTGTGACACCCCTCACCAATGCAATTAAGAACTGGAGCTACTGTATTTTTTTTTTCCCTGGGCCACTAACATCCTCATCTATAGCATCCCTAATTAGATACCACTAAACAAACACACACTGATTCTGGAGCCTCAGAATCCACAGGCATCCCCCTTCAACATTTCATATTTTACATTAAAAAACTAAATGTCAATAAATCCTAGAGGGCAAACAGAGGAAAAGTAAAAACTACATCTTCACCTACCAATACTCACAAAGACTCAATTTGCAGGAAATATCTCAGGTCCACTCCTTAAGGTAAGGAAAACTATAGACAATGTCATCCTGAAAGCTTTTGAACATGGGAACCAAGGCTCTAGGTATTGGAGAAAGTACTAATTAGAAAAGGAGACTCTAGCCAAGGCTCAGAGGGCACACGAATACACAAACCAGGGCTTCTCTTTCATGCAGCTATCCAGTGTAGCTATCCCAATTCGGGCTGATCCCCTTTTAGTTCCATTAAAAAGAAAAAAAAAAAGGTCAACAAGAAGTAAACAATCCAAAAAGTCCCATAACCACTGAAGAAACGGGGTGAGTCATAAAACTTCAAAAAGAACTATGGGCCCTGATGATTTTAAAGTCGATTTGGGTTAAACTTCCAAGGTCTAGATAATTCCATGTTGACAATTTAGAAGTTTGAAAATAAAAACATGAAAAGTTATTAATTTTAAAAAGCTTAAACAGAATCAGAATTTCTAGAGATAAGATCTGGAACTCTATATTCTGATGCGACTTGGCTTGGGGCTAGCATTTGAGAACTGACTGAATGTCAGAATTAAACGTAAAACGCCATCAAAGACAATGATGAGTTCATTAACAACAATTGAATGGGAGAGGGTTTCCTGGAAGCGTTTCCGCACTTATCCAGTGAGTGTAAATCACACTAATTCATCTGGAAAGCAATTTGGCAAATGTATCAGGGACTTTAAAAATGTTTATATGTGTTGATACCTGTGGAGGAGGGAGCGCTGCTTCTTTAGAGGAGGCGACTGCAGGCTAAGGCGCAGGCAGCTGAGAAAGGGGCGCCTCCCAGCTGTTGCTGGTGTGACCCTCCGGCCCCAGGAGGACGCTTCTGGAAGTGCTGACAGAAGGTGCCGGCTACCACCGGCCTGCCGCCAGGGTGAAGCGCCACTGCGTCCTGACAGGAAAAGCGAGCCAATCCGAATGAAGCCCCTTCTCCCGCCCTGTCTTCCCGCTCCAGTGCCCCCTACTGGCAGCACATACAGGAAGCAAGCGCGCAAAGGAAAAACGTGCTTTGCAGAGACCCATTTTCACACAAATAGAGCACAGCAGAAAGCCGGGTATTTGGAGCTGTCTGATAATCGCTGAAAAACTGGCGACACCTGAACGTCTTTATAAAATTCTCTTCAAGTGTAAAAATTATGCCGGATATTTAAAAAACCAGAGCCTTGATTCCAAAAATCTTCTTAAAGGATGAAGCTAAAAAACTAGCATCAGACGTTCCTTTTAGGGTGATTTCTGGAAGCACACAGGATTTTACTTGATTAACATTATTATTTTATTACTTGTGTTAATCATCATTTTGTCATAGGTCTAGCTTGGGAGTTTTGAGGACAAGGATGTAGTTTTCCAATAGTTTTATTTCTCCTCATTTTTTTTCTATACCGAATGCATGATAAAGTATTACTTCTACAAACCAGCAATTCTTATGGCCAGTTATAAGAATTTAAAACTAAGAGGACCTGCATTGTAGATTATCTGTCATGTAACCTGACATAAACCGAAAAACCTCGGGGCAACTCCCAGATACAGTTACAAATTGAAAGTAATAGGATGATGTTGACATCATCCTATTATGATCATCTGGTCTGGGCTGAACCTAAAGGACAAAGGGTACACACAATTTGTTGAGAAGAACATTTATTATGAGGGCAGGCTTCTTGTGTGCTAAATCACTTTTCATAGGGGATGTGTAAAATCTAAGAGCACTTAGTTACTTACTGGTTAAACAACAAGAATAATATTCTCCTGTTTACAGAGGGAAAATTGTTTGACTTTACCACGATCATACCATGGTATGTTTACCATAGCATGCCTTGGCATAGTAAAAAACAGGCTTTTAAACTTGATCTCTCCATCAAGAAAACCAAACCAAAACAAAAGAGCTGGTTTGTCTTATTGAGTAATGAATTTGAGACTCCTCAGAAATGATCTAATGTGGTATGTTTGCCCTACTTGGAGAATGTTTCAAAGAGATGTCAAGTTTTCATCTAGTTTTTCTTTTCTTTTAGCTCCCCATGTTATAAATTTGTCCCACAGGACAACCACCCTGAAACTTAACATCCAGCAACTCTTATAAAGTCAGGTCCCTGTCTGATGGGGTAAATTTAGGGTCCAGAGAATGCAGAAAAGCATATGTCTGACCATCCAGAATTCTGGGTGTGTGACCTAGAGAAAGTCT
>NW_012151374.1:343270-344939 GCF_000956105.1 Propithecus coquereli | reverse complement strand
AATGGTTAAGGAGAGGAAAAAAATGAGAGAAGAAATTGATTGCAAACATTAGAATAGAAGTCCCCTTGGAGTCAGAGACACTTGGAGCAGGGGATTGGGTTTCCTATAGGGTTATCAAAAACGGGGCTCAGGAAAATTTATTTAAATTTTATTTAAAGAAAAGAATGACTTCAACTAACCACTGAAACACATGTGCCTCAAAAAGGAGACTAAATTGGTACAGCTGATAGGGGAAACAGTACGGAGGTTCCTCAAAAAATGAAAACAGGATTACCATATGACCCAGCAATCCCACTTTTGGGTATATATTGTAGAGGCCAAGGGAAAATTCCTCTTTGCCCTCTGAAGTTTTGCTGAAAAATCAACTTGCAAAAGGCAGATTAATTGGAGAAAATGCATACAGATTTATTTAATGCACATACATGGGAGCCTTCAGAATGAAGACCCAAAGATACAGGGGAAACTGCACATTTTTATGCGTAGATGCAACAAAATATGGACAACCATATATTATAGAAACATGATTGGACAAAAAGGGTATGATCTAATACTAATAGATGGAGTGGGGAAACCCAGCAAGGCCTGTCTGTCTAGATTCTTCTTGGCCTTTGAGCGTGCATTCCTTCGTTCTAGGTATGGGGCAGGACCCTCTCTGGAATGTGGGTCTTATGACCTACAATCAAACAAGATAGGTCAGATAATTTCTTCATGACAAGTTTTTACACAGAAAGGCAGAGGGACAGTTAGAATAATATTTACAAGTTTTATAGTTGGTTTTGGAGAAAAGGTGTTCTGGTTTCTGTGATCTGCCTTGGGGAAGACGGAGTTTCTATGGCTAGCTTCAGGAGAGAATGGGACTGAGAGACAGGAGGACAGGAGAAAGTCAGAGAAAAACTTCTGCTTCTGAGGGCTTCATTTTGGGGTATTGTTTTCTGAGTCCCAACAGTATCCAAAAGGATTGAAAGCAGGATCTCAAAGAGATATTTGCACATACATGCTCATAGTAGCATTATTCACAATAGCCAAGAGATGGAAGTAGCCCAAATGTCCATCAGCGGAGGAAATGATAAACAAAATGTCGTCTATCTAATACCATTCAGCCTTAATAAAAAGAAAGAAATTCTGACACATGCAACAACCCAGATGAACCTTAAGGACATTGTACTAAGTGAAATGAAGTATTTACAAAAGGACAAATACTGTATGATTCCACTTATACAAGGTACCTGGAGCCATCAACTTCAAAAAGACAGAAAGTAGAATGGTGGTTGCCAGGGGCTGGGGGAGGGAAGAATGAGGAATTGTTTAATGGGTACAGAGTTTCAGTTGATGAAAAAGTTCTAGAGATCTGTTGTGCAACAATGTGAATGTACTTACTACAACTGAACTATATACTTAAAAATAGTTACAATGTAAGAAAGTACATAACATAAAATTTATCAATTAAAAATAACATTGTTATCCTACCACTCTGGGAGGCTGAGGAGGGAAGATCACTTGAGCTCAGGAGTTCGAGAGCAGCCTGAGCAAGAGTGAGACCCTCACCTCTACTAAAAATAGAAAGAAATTAGCTGGACAAGTAAAAATATATAGAAAAAATTAGCCAGGCATGGTGGTGCATGCCTGTACATGCCTGTAGTCCCATCTCGGGAGGCTGAGGCAGGAGGAT
>NW_012151374.1:275284-339972 GCF_000956105.1 Propithecus coquereli | reverse complement strand
GACAACCACCCTGAAACTTAACATCCAGCAACTCTTATAAAGTCAGGTCCCTGTCTGATGGGGTAAATTTAGGGTCCAGAGAATGCAGAAAAGCATATGTCTGACCATCCAGAATTCTGGGTGTGTGACCTAGAGAAAGTCTCAGTCTTAGTCTTTGAATACAAGAAATTATGTATAAGTGCTGTTTATTGCAGCACTATTAGTAAAAGGGGAACTTGGAAGCAATCTGAATGTCCAGCAATAGTAAAGGAATTAATACAGGGTATTATATCCCCATGATAGACTACATACAGAAGTTTAAAGGATTAAATAAAATATGTGCATATGGAAAAACTGCATTTATGTATATATTGTGCATATATGGATATATACATATAGATGTATCATACATCTATTTGTATGTCAAAAATATGATGATGAGTAAAGGAGCAAGATGTTCCATGTGTACAATGTGAGTCCACACTACACCACACCACAGTCAGGCTATTATTGTCTCTGAAAGAAGAGCGGGGGATTGAGACCAGGTAACGGTTAAAGGAAACTTTGGCCAAATACAATTTTTTTTCTTTTTAAAATAGTGATTGGAAACAAATATTACAAAATAGTAACAGTTGTTAACTTTATGGTGAAATGTACTTTATATTCTCCTTTCTAGATTTCTGCAAACTCTAAATTTCTTACCAAAAAAAAAAAAAAAACCTAAACCTCACACTAGCTACAAGATTTCAAAGACATGTTGCTGTCTCTATCCATTTTCTTCCTTGTTACCTGAGCAGCAGCAAGGGCAGGTATACATGTTCTCTTGAGTATCTGATGGCTTCTGAACATGTCAGAGTTTTAGCAATTTCAGCCAAGGCAATGAAGTTTGAGCTGTTCCACAGACAGGGTGTAAAACATACACACCACAAAAGGCCAACTAGTTCACATCTCAGCAAAGTTCCAAGGGAGAGAATGCAAGAAAGTTGCTTCTGCCATATTTTCTTAGCCAAAGCAAGTCACAAGCCCAGACCAAATTCAAGGTAAAGGAAAATAAACCATACTTCTTTATTAGAGGAACTTCAAACTGACACTTCAAAAGTTAGGGAAGGGGGGGTGGTGGTGTTAGGCATGTAAAGATTTAGAAAGATTTTTCAATCCATCTACCACACCATGGCTTCTTGTGGACCACCAAATTAACAAAGAGTTTCAATGCTCTAATTGGTTATGCTTTATATGCTACAGAATATAAATGATAAAATGAAATATCACATATCAAAAGAAAATCTTACTAGGTTTTCCCTCTAATAGAGCGTTTTTGGTTTTGAGATTTTGTTTCACATACTGCCCAAGCACATTTAAACAGCCTTTATCCTCTGACACTAATAGGTATGTTTCTATGCAACTCACAAATCATCTCACCCAAAATTATTTTCTGGATACTAATGGACAACTAATAGAGGCTGGCAATCTGAAATTGTCTCCAAAGTCACCTTTACAATAGGAAAGATTGAGCAGTAAAATAGAGCCCGCAGGCTGGTGTAATTTACCTGTGCCAAACCATATCTCCGAAATGGCTTATTAAATCATTCCACTGAAAGTTGTAAATCTAAATGGAAAAAGTACAAATCAATAGAAAAACACAGTCAAGCACTTTACTACCTATGATTTTCATGACCCTCTGAAAGGATGAAGATTGATGTTGCAAAGAAATTCCAAAACGTGAAGACTTGTAAAGATTAACTGGCTCTGGTTTGCATTATTCTTAGCAATTCATTTTATTTTTGCTGTCACTAGCCTCTCTGTTTATTAACCTTTTTTTGCTTAAATCATAGTATCAGCATATACTTATTCCTTGTGTCCTGCCTTGCTATGCAGAAGAATTTGGACGCCAAAGAAGTTTGAACATCTGTCGACCCCTATTTGCTTACAAAGGAAATTGCATAAAGGCACAGCACTGGGTTTTTGACTTTCAGAAGTACGAACTCAGAGGAGTGACAAGAGGAACCTTGCCCTGCCTTAGGCATGAAACAAGTATTGGTGTATGGGGCCGAGTAGACTTTCAGCTCTGGAAAATGGGTCCTTATGGTGTGTTTTCCTTGGGTTTTAGGCATAGTCAATTTCTAGTACCCCCTTTTAAAAAAAATTGAGATGCAATTCACACACCATAAAATTCGCCCTTTGGAAGCATACAATTCAGTGGTTTTTAGTATATTCACAGAGTGGTGCAATGATCACTATTATCTAATTCCAGAAATTTCCATCACCCTGAAAAGAAATCTCACATCTGATACCAGTTAGTCCCAATTTTCTCCTCTCCCTATCCTCTGGCAACCACTAATCTACTTCCTGGCCCTATGGATTTGTCTATTCTGGGCATTTCATATAACTGGAATCATAGAGTAGGTGACCTTTTGTTTCTGGCTTCTCCAAGATCTCTTTCAATGAGTGAAAGAACATATGAACCTGAAGTTACCAACTCTTGGGGTGGTCTTGCTCTTTTTCTGCCTGCACAGAGGCCTGTTATAGCCTGGCAATCCATCCCCACTAACACTCAAAAGCACAAATCCAGCTCCTCAAGCATTAAGTGAATGGCTGACGTTTGAGCAGAGATGAAGGGGAGGTTTACAGAACATGTCACCCAACAACAATGTTCTCACCCCCCTTTCAATCTTTCTCTTTTTCTGAAACAGATCCTTCATTGCTTTTCTTTTCCTTTCCTCCTCAGAAATCTCCACCACCCCTTTGAGTCACAGCTCAACCTCCCCCCCAGATGCTTCTCCAAACCCTTCCTTTGAGTGCCTCACTTGACAAAAGTAGGCACAGGCCTGTTGTGGGCCAAACTATGCCCTACACTGGTCCTCAAGGTCCTCCTGGGAGCCCTCCATTTGTCTCATCCCACACACATTCCAGAGCAAGAGCCCATTCGGGTTTGTGGGGCCTGAAGTCTCTATAATTGAGGAGGCCCTCTTTAAGAAACAGAATACAAAATTATGCCTACAAAATTGAGGACTTGTAAGAGGGGCACTTGAGCAAGTGAGGAGCCCTGAAGTTTCACTCTCACTAGCTCTAAGGTATTTCTGCTCCTGTTCCAAAGTCAACACCATTCGTTGTTGGAGCATCTGAGTGATGCAAACGTCTCCTGGCCTGACCATGCTAGACTCTGTTGTAGGCAGAAAAAAGGCTCCCAAAGATGTCCACATCCTAATCCCCAGGACCTATTAATGTGTTACCTTACATGGCAAAAAGAACTTTGCAGATGTGATTAAGGACCTAGAGATGGGGAGATTATCTGCATGAGACCAGTATAATCATATGAGTCTTCATAAGTGGAGACCCTTTCCTGGCTGTGATCAGAGAGCCAGAGAGACAGCAGCATGAGAAGGACTTGGCCCAAAGCTGCTGGCTTTGAAGATGGAGAAAGGGGCTACTAGCCAAAGAAAGCAGGAAGCCTCTAGAGGCATGAAATACCAAGGGAACAAATTCTCCCCTAGAGTCACCAGAGGGAATGCAGCCCTTTGACACCTTGATCTTAGCCCAGTGATATCTGCATTGGACTTCTGATGTTCAGAACTATAAGCTAATAAATTTATGTTCTCTTAAGTCACTCAATTTGTGGTAATCTGTTACAGCAGCAGTAGAAAATTAATATAGACTCTAAAATGTGAAAGTGCTATAATTTAGGCATAAGTGAAAAAGATGCTTATCCCCTTACACACCTGCCCTAGCAGGAACCAACCCCGTTTAAAAAGGCCCTTCCAGTTTTTTTCTATTGAGTCATCACAAACCAGTTGGCTAGCTGTAGTCACCGTGCAGTCTGCCGAGTTATTCCTCTCTAACTGCCTCAGGAACTGAGAGGACGAAGAGGAGGAGGAGGAGGAGGAGGAGGGGGAGGAGGGAAGTAAGGAGGAAAATAGTGGAGGGCTGATTTGGAAGCTCCCTGAAGGAGACTCACCTTCCTCAGAGTGATAATGGGACCGTCGTGAGAGTACTGGACTGTGGGCTGCCTCCAGATGGTCCCAAGCTTGAAACCTCATGGAGCCAGAGAAGTGTGAAGCTTGTGTCACCTCTGTCATCTGAGCCCACAGACAACTCTACTTGAGTCTCCAAACACTCTCGTGAGGTTTCATCAGCTTCTGGCCTCTGCTTTTGCCCACAGGCCTGGGAAGTGCCTCAAGAAACATCTTTCGGTTTTAGGCTCTCGGGCCTCTATTGCTGGGGACTTGAGCCGTCCATGGAGGCAGATAGGGAAGAGATTCCAGGCCACCTTCTCCATCTTCCTCCTCCTCCTCTGCAAATCACCTCCCCCAATGCCTCTCCTCCCAGAAACCAGCCGGAAATGACCCCCTGTGTTTCAACATGTGAAGACAGAGAGGAGGTGGCTATCCAGGCCAGCAGCCTCTGGGTCCTGCTTGGCCAACCAAAACTCTTTGAGAACTGGGGCAAGAGACAGCAGAGGGAATTAACTATTAATTAAACAATAATGCAAATGTTGACTTTTCTGATTTAAAAATTAAACACAGATAAATAAAAATTAAAGAAAATAAAAGTAAAAATTAATAAAAAATTAAATAGTTATAGATAAAACTAATGTTCCCGAGTCCCAGCCCAGTCCCCACCCCACACCCAGCTGTAACTACTGTTATAATTTGGTAGCTGTCCACACACATTGTGTATATATGTATATGTGTATGTGTATAGACACACACACACACACACACACACACACACGAGTCCATTCCGGGTCTACTTTTGCTGTTTGTCTTTTTCTGCACCATATTTCGATGAGTACAACTTTACAATATATTGACATCTGTGGAAGATACCCCTCTGTACTTTCTCTAAAAAATACTTTTTTCAGTGGCTCTACCACGTTTATACTCTCACACAAATAAATAGCTCTCTTTGTCTTTATCATGCTTTTTGCTGTAGACAGGTCTGTCTCCTGTTTGCTGGAAACTGAGTAGAAAAGTTGTCACAGAGAATCACACAACACCAAGCCCAGAAATGATACCACACCAACTCAGTTGTCAAGGCCTAGTGTTGAGGGCCCAGAAGCCCGGGCATGCTGGCTCCTGTCACACTGGACTCTGCAGCGTTGAATACAGCATGCTGAGAGGCGACTCAAGTTTGAAGGCTATTGTGACTGATGAGCTCTGAAGCTGGTGCTTGGGAAGGTGGCCAGGGGCACAGTGGAGGGTCCCTGAGAGCCTGAAGTGCTGGGAAAGACGCTCACTCTTGACTCAGTTTGTCTGAGAATAAAGTGTAAGTCCAAAGTTGTTCATAATCAGCACTTGAAAGATATTTTTTGGCCCTGTCTTTTGCATTTGGAGTTTCTGATTAGAAGTCTGATGTTCTTCTCAGGCCATACGCTCTCTCCCCAGGTGACCTCAGCCAACCTCAGCCAATCTCAATTTACTACCTATGTCCTGTGACTTTGCAAACTCTATTTCCCTCCCAGTTATTCTTCCTGAGGTACGACTTCCATCTCATATAAGTCTCAAAATATTCTCCCTGTCCCCATCCCCATACTAGTACTTTTGTTGAGCCCACTATCTTCCCCCTGGTCTACAGGGTATCCCCAAATTCACCACACATCGGGAAAATGGGAAATGTAGCTAAATGTACCTTTATTTATAAAATATTCACTACAAAATTTTTCCTTTGTATGGACACTTTTGGGACATCCTGTACTTTCTTCTAACCTCTTTCTAATCCATCTCCGCACTGCAGCCCAGTGACATGCAGAAAACACAAACCTAACTGTACCAAGCATTGCCATTCGAATTCATTGTGCAGGGATAATGTGCAGACCCTTAATGGGGTCTGCATGGCCCCCAGCCCTTTGCCTCTCTGACTTCCTAACTCTTCTCCAGCCACACTGGCCTCTTCCTCCAGCAATGTCAAGAACGCTCTTGCCTCAGCTGTTCCCTCGGCCTGAACACTCTTCCTCCAGCTATCTGCATGTCACACTCTCTCATACTTCAGATTTTTGCTTGGATGTCACCTTATCAAGGAGTAAGGCATCTCCATAGAACTATAACCACTTTACCTAAAATATTAATTTTGACCTTGGGAATAAGGTCTATTAAGTACTAACTAATAAATGCAGTGGCATTCAGAATAGTTAGATGATAATTGTTAACTTCAGTAAGACTAATAAAAAGGTAAAATAGTTTGATGATAAAAATACAAGATTACTCTATAGTGTCCATTTAGATAGACCGTGCTGGTCCATAGAAATCAGTAACAATGAGCACACCAGTACTTTGAAATTACTTCAAAATAGGAACTTGCATTACTTCTGCTGGGCTAGAGAGATCTAGTCTCCGGTACTATTTGAATGCAGCCATAATTACTCTGGCCATTTAGCACATATTCTATTTTACAGTTCTTAATACACCCTCATGCAACAAAGGATTTGGATGCCAAAACTAAGATATTTTCTTAAATTCTCTGGGAAGCCAAACATCTATAAAACTCAAAAATGTGTTTGGTAAAAGGTGTTGTAACTGAATCTTGGATGAACTTAACTAACTCAACTTTCTTCTTTTGCAATCAGCCCTCAAATTTCAGAATTACAAAAAATAAACCCAGCTTAGATCTAGCTATGAAAACAAGCCTTAAACTAAGAACTGCCTATTCCTTTAATACCAGAATCAAGCAAATGGCCAAGCAGATGGTAGTTTAAAACAGTAAGAATTCTAGGGGACATGTGGGAAGGGTGAGGAAGATGGAGAAAGTGGGAAGATGGCAGAAAAATGATTCCAAACAAACCCTTACTTCTTCCCTCTACCCTCTGACCCATGAAACTTGCCTATTGTCTTGCCTCAGCTTCGGAAAAACTGGGGGGAAATAGCTTTAGAATCAAGAGACCTCAGTTTGAATTCTTTTCTGGCTTCTAACAAATCTGAATTCTAATTCCTTGATTTATGTAAGATATTTAATCTAATACTTTCCTTATGCAGCTGTCCTGAGAACAAATGGAAAACCATACAGAAAGTATGGCACAAAGGACTAGCTACATCTGCTGAATCCTGTTTTCTGTCCCTGATTTTATACATCCTATCCTCTCCGACAACACCCCGTAACTTCCCTACTCTAAGTGAGGACCAAGGGCCAGCAGCGTCAGCACGCCAGGCAGTCATTAGAAGTGCAGACTCTTGGGCCTTCCCTAGACCTGCTGAGTTGGAACCCACGTCCTAGCAAGACTTCACATCCAAGTGCGAGAAGCCCTGTCCTTTAGGAAAGGTCTCCTGATTTCCAACAACCTGAAGAGTTCACTACATGTGAGCTCTTGCTTATTCACCCATTTACAGTAATTGTATTCCTTGTATGACAAAAGATGTCATGTGCATGTGTGTTGGCAACATGTCCATCTAGATAAGATGATCTCAGATGGCCTCCCAGTTGATGTGCCTGGTACCGTGCAGAGGGAGTGGGGCTTGCTAGGCACAACCTCCCCGGGCCTTGAGCACATTCGCTGGGAACTTGCATTCTGCTCATTGGTCAGATGTCCTACAATTTATACCAGAGGGAAAGCTGAAGGCAAGAAACGGCCATTGATAAATTCATATTGAATTTAGATGGACTCCAGGGAAGAGGGAGCCATTCTCTTTTGGCTGGAACTATGTAAAAACAAATATGCACTAAGGATTCATCCCAAATGAACATCTGGAATAATGTGGCTCAAGCATAAGATAAGCAGTAGCCAGAATTTAAAGGTGTCTCTCCAATTGCATTGCTTTAAGAAAAAAGATTTAACCAGTTTATTGAGGAGTTCCATACCTCTTTGGGGTGTAAACATGATTTCCAAGTTACTGGTTTTAAATTCAATCTGTTGAAATCCCCTTTCCCAATGGATATCAAGTCCCTTACCACCATCTTGGTGAGATTCCATAACTGGTAAAAACTTGCGATTATCAAGTCCACCTAAACTGACAACCAGTTAAAAGAATAGAATTATACTTTCTTTTTTGGACAATGGGAAAGTCAATTTTGGAAAATACTGTCCTTTATGGCCACATTATACTTTTGTATATTAAGAAGTGGTTAAAGTAACACACTTCCTAAACACAGAACCTAATTTAGTGAAAACAATGGTCTATGCCTGTAAAGATTCTCTTAACTGCATTCCCCTGTCAAGGACCATGCCTTATTCTTCCTTATATTTTCAATACCTAGCAGTTTTTGGCACCAGAGTAGGTTGTTGTCAATAAATGTTCAGACAAATTTACCTTTGACAAGCTAAATCTTAAAGGACAAAGGCTACCGAGTTATTTTAAGAAATGGCAAAACAGGGTAATTACACTTGCTCAAATGTTTGAGTTGATGATATAATCTAATGCCAGATGGCAACCTTTGTAAATTGATAAATTTCTTTAGCTCCTTCTGTGTACACTGTACTCTGGAATGATTTAGATAATCTATTTTTGTTCAGAAGTATTTTTTGTTATCACATGTTCTCGTCAAAGACCTAGTACAAGGATCTAATACTTAAGTTATTAAAACATTATTTTCAGCACGCCTTTAAATGACTACTGAAAGGAAAATAGATACGATGAATGTGATATTTTAAAACTGCAAGGTTTGGCAGTTTAGGAAAGTAACAATTTAAAAATAAACAACAGGAGAATAATTTATAATTTTTATAAGGATTTAAAAAATTTATATACGTTTTTATCTGAGGAATGATTGCAATTACTAGTAATATACAATAGAGGGATGGATATTTTGAAGACAAGTTATTATTTAAATCAACCTAAGCTGCATATAATCATCTTTTAAGAGAAGTTGTAATTAAGAAATGCCTTTAGGGGAAGAAAATAATTTTTGTTAGAAAATGAATTAATTGTAAACTCAAGATATATAACTATATAAATGTTCTGAGAAAGTCTGTGTTCATTTCATTGGAGACATTTAAACAAGTAGATTCTTCTAAAGGCAATTTTTTTTTCTTTTTCAGACCATGAATAATTTACTGATTAAAATAATTCAGAGCACACTGCATGTGCACCAGATTTAAACAGGCATTGCATACACCAAATGGAGACGAAACCTACCATAAACCCAAACGTCTCTCCAGATTAGACACCAAAACCCCAGTCTAACTTGGCAACTAAGTGCACAGTACTGATTTTCATTGGTCAGTGTATGCACAAGTCACTCTGATAGAACTACTTATAGATTTAAAAAAAATCCTTGTGGCCCTTCTTGTTCATGACCGGTGGTCTTCGGAAGTTAAGGTCTACTGAGCTAAGCTACAAGAAAAGACAGTTGCTATATTCAATGCTTGTATGGTGCTGGTATCATTTCTACCGATTTAGAACTTTTTAAAACATCTGGGGGTGGGGTAAGGCATGTGAGACTAAGGATTGGACAGGTGACTACAGAGACCATCATCTGGTAATGAGGGAGGAGGATAAATTGGTGTCGGCCCCAGATGAGCCCACAGGGCAGCAACGAGACAGCACAGAACCAAAGGAGCTTCCAATAACCACTGTCTAGTCATGCCAAGTGAGGCAGAACCAAAGGGGGACTTAACAAAAAAGACACAAAGGTAAAACAAAATAAAACAAAAAGTTATGAATCAAGGTTATCCCACTGTTATCCTGCAATAGAGAGAAAAGGACAAAGCCAGAGAAAAACTTCTCTCTCTTGGTTATTTCAAACAAGACAGGCAATGCTTTATTTAGATCACCCAAAATAACATTTTACAGAAAGGGAACCATAACATTACACAACAAAGTATAGCTATAAAATCTCAAACAAGACAGGCAATGCTTTATTTGGATCACCAAAAATAATGTTTCACAAAGAGGGAACCGTTATAAGCAAATGTATAGCTGCAAATTTTCTTTTGCCATCAATACCAATTCCCTCTAAAATACTTTGAGACTACTTTGCAGTTTCCAAGTACAAACTAAAATTTGTTGGACAGAGTTGCTCAGCCTCATCACAAGAATGAAAACAGTTTTCAAAAAAATTTTTGTTTAATGCTAACAAATAACAAAACAATGTCATTCTTGCTAAGTAACTGAAACATCTACCCAAATGGCCTAACCTATGTACACTTTCATGAACATTTCATGTGAACATAGTTGCTCTTTTTTTTTTTTTTTTTCTGCCATCGCAGATGGCCTGTGCAGTAGTAAGTGTAGCAGAGCCCTTACAGGCACCTCGGAAGTAATTACTAACAGAATAACTACAGTATGTGGGCAACTAAAACAACAGCGCCCACCTCTGCCGGAGCCCACAGGATGGGCGTTACATTTGCACTCTGTGTAAGGAAGACCCATCATTTTGTTAGTTCTTCACCTGGAACCCAGAGCGCAAAGCTAGATGGTGCAGCTGGTCTTACAGAACCATCAAAACTTTAATAAATTGCCCGAGGGTTCTTGGTGCTGTAATGCGCCTCACAGGCAGCGACATAAGCTGACTCTGGGAAGAAGTCATCATGGTATTCTGCTAAAAACCTGGCAAAAGAAAAAAATGGCTCCAATGAGCATCATAGTAAGGACTATATACCACTAAGCAAAATATTATCTTTTAACCAACTAACATTTCAATTCTTTTTTGGTATTAGAAAGAAAAAAAGACCATAATCTAGGTTTCTATATACTGATTACTTCCATTGCACTTATTCAGCTTCTACATTAATTACTATCTATTAATATCTGAATCCCTTCACCATCACCAGGTGTACAAAGAGAAATAGGACCTACACTCCGCTAGGTGGCAGTCTGGTTATACAAACACTTCAGTGGGAAAAAAGCCTCAGTGAATATTTCTACATTTTCCTGTTTTTCAAAGTACAAAAAACAACAAATTATAAATTCAACAAATGTCATGAGAAATTTATGTTGTTTATATGAGCAACATTACACCAAAATTGAACAGAATAACCAGTAATAGCATTTCGTGTCCTAACTTGCCATGCCAAAAGGTGTTATAGTTCTAGCTTACTGTACCAAAACATAAAAAGACTTACGTGTGTAGATGGATGTTAAAATGTGGCCAGGCATTCAAGAGTCTGCAATATGCAGATGATATCTTGACTCAAACTTCAACTGATTTTGCCATGGAGGGCTAAAACATTCTCAAATTTGCAATATTAACTAGTAAGCTAATTACTTTCATACTTGTTTTCCCAGCTACCTCCCACCTGCCCAAATTCCTAAAAATGTATAATATCTTCTTTAGTAAAAACGAGTCAAAATTCACTGGGCAGCTAACTTTTTTCCTTCCGTGATTGTAACATTTTTATCGCCATTATTGAGTCCACTGGTTTCAACTGATGTCTTTGGACATATTTTTTAATTTTCGTACTATATTTACCTATAAATCCTTCTAAGTTACTTCCTAAAAATTCTACTTCATATTTTGTATTAGGCATACTTCAAAATTAGCCAGCTTTCCCATGCTAACTTGCAGCTATCTCTGTGTATTTTCTTGGCACTATTTGATTTCAGTTAACAAAATTTTATGCCAGAGTTGTGGGTTTGTTTGAAAAGGAGGCTGGGAGGGAAGAGAGAATTTTTGAAACTTGTTTCCAGTAAAATGTTAAGTCTAATTCCACTAATGGACCCTTTATTCAAAATGCCTACATGAAAGTTATCTTTTAAAACCAAAGACCCATTTCTCTGGCTGGGGCGCTCACCTGCGTGGTAGTTGGGCCCCACTTTGACCTTGATAAGTCAGGGTGGGGCCTGACTACAAGGAAAAGGTGCCCCTTAATGAGAAGGAAGAAACAAGCTCAGGTAGCTAGGACAAGCTGGGCAAGGCAGGGTGACAACTAGCCTTGAAGGCCAAGGAGAAGAAGTGGTCAACAGACATCACCTGGGTGGGAGAGTGGGAACAAGCAGAGCCTAGGGCGAAGTGACCCTACTAGATAGGAAAATGACTGACTTTGTCAGTTGAAGAAAACAACACTTTTCTCTGACTTCACAAACAGCAGCACAGACTAGGGGTCACTTCTCTTAACTCTAAAGTAAACACCAACATGTAAATGCTATTATTTAAGTTCTTCTACACACAAGAAAGAAAAGTCCAATGGTTGAGGTACTCCCGAATAAAATATGTAAAACTAAATTATTATCAATCCCAATCACTTCTACTTTAGAAAATTTATTTTCTATTTAAAAGCTTATTCAATTGAATTCTTCTAGTGACACAAAAAACTTTAGCTCTGTACAATGAATGCCCCTGACTCGGAAACTGAAGAAATTATAGAAAAAGAAATATCAAAAAAAAAAAACCTATTTTACCATTACAGTTAGAACCGACCATACTTAGGTAATATTATATTGCTACTATTTAAAACACCACAGAGCTGACTTCTACATGTGCTAAAGAGAAGTTTAGAAAAGTCATATATATAGCAACAGAGGTAAGTTTTGACAAAGCAATAAAAATACCTCAGAAAGAGATCAAAGTGCTTCAGTAAAGCCTTCAGGTTCTTCTCAGAAAAGGACATCTTTCCAAGGATTTCTGGAAGTTTTACTGCATTAAAAATGAAGGCAAAACCATTTACAATTAGCAGAATCTGACAACGCATAGGATTCACTCAAGGATCATCTAGGTCCCTCCTTATCCTTATTGGAACTAAAATTAACATCCATGTTATAAAACAAAACCAAAAACTCCTACTGAACAAAGACAGAGTGGCAATACAAACATTACAAACATAAGTTTTGTGAAATTTAAGATCCGTTAAGTGCCTTTTAACAGGCCACCTTTGGATGATTTTTCTTAGACCTCAAAATTTCTGTATCAGTTAGATACCTAGAGCCCAACCCATAAGATGTATGTAAGCTAACAAGAGTGCTAAAAGCAAATCAAGATGAAAAATGAAAAGAAGAAAGCAGGAACTGGGATTCTCACCAAACAACCGCAGCAAATGCTGTGCCCCATAAATGTAAGAGGGAGGGGGCGGCTGGTCACCTGGGGGGTAATTGTCGGGCACGAGCTTCCAGGACAGGACCTGGGAAAAAGCACGAATTGAAGGCTTTCGTTACTCTTAATGGAGACACTTCCAATCACCTAAAAATTATGACAGCAAATTGTACGTAGAGGAAAAAAATATGCCACTATATCAAAATAAACACAAGCTAATTAAAAATAAACAAAGATGAAGGACAAAAAGACTTAAAATCAGATCAAGGAAATATTGATTTTTTTATTCTCAACAGCTATTCCTCATAAATAATGGCAACTATTTTGGTCCTTTAAAACTACTTATTACCCTTTTAAAGAAACATGATTCCCCTTTTCCTTTATTGGAAATCCTGCTGCATTAGAGAGAATGAAGCATTAAAAAGTAACCCAAAGATGTTTTGAGTAATATCACCATTGTTTCAAGATTTCCTAATTTCTTGCTATTAGATTCATTTTGGAAACTAATTTGAATCTTTTAACCCCTGAATCGACTGAAAATAGACTTCAAACTTGGTAACTGATTTCTCTGCCTTCCCTCTGAATTTCAGAACTGTGGGTAGATTTGGGGCTTTTGTTACAGGGAGAGCCGTATTTCAAAACTCTCTAATGAGTTTCCGTAGAAGTACTTCAGCAAATTATAGAACGAGAGCCTACTCTACTGAATTGCCACTTTAGCTTTTGGGACATCAAATTTAATACGGAAATAGGCTGAAGTAGATCCTTTAGGAGACAAAGAAGGGTGTCCCCAAAAATCCAGAAATGCTGACATAGAGTCAATTAGACAAAATGAAACTACAGAAGCTAAAAAGCACCAAGGTGGCTCCGTAGGACTGCAGGATGAAGGCCTCTGTTTTACTTCAGCCCCCATGTTGTCAGCTCTAGACTCTCCCATAGGCCCCCCAACCCCTGCCCCAGCCTTCTGTGCTGCAGAGCGCTGAGAGCAGGGATTGTTTCCGCATCTTTATACCATCCCTGGCACCCACCCAGTGTGCATGGCTGAAGCTTGGGAACCATTTGGAACCATTTTGACAGTGGTAGTCAAAGGGAACATACAGGAATTTGCAATCACTGGAGGCATGAACTGCAGCACAAAAGCACGTCATTTGGCTAATTAGCAAGTGGCTGTACCTCACTTACTCAATTCTGCATTTCAATGCAGTATATAATCTTCTACTTATCAAAGACTCGTTTTATGGGTGAAAACAGTAGGTTTCTAGAGGAGGGATTTTCAGTGTGGCATGCACGGGAACCATCTGTGGATCTTTACTAGCAATGTGCAGGGCCAGACCTTACCCTGATGCAGTGGGGCAGGGACTGGCTAAAAAACACCATGATAGAGGCACATAAGGAGGTAGGAATTCAGTAAGATCTCACAAGTCCTAAGAGCCTGCTGAACTCCAAAAAACATACTTCTTTTTACTTTTTTACTATGGCTTGTGGCTGTACCTATAACCACTAGATGTCGGACTCGCACTGCTGACCAGAGTGGGAACGGTCCTTGCCTGAATACGCAGGTGCCCTTTTAAAGAAATGTGATTCCCCTTAAATAATAAAACCTGCAGTGCCTTCTTGTTGGAAAAATGGGTGCGTTAGGGACTGCTTGAACTAGGAATATCCTAACCTACCCCCAACAATCATTATAACACAAATCAGGCTTTCTAGGCTTTCTCCCTTCTAAATCAAGGTCAGGGTCAACCAACTATTGCCTCTGGGCCAAAATAAGCCCAATGCTCATGTGCTCAAGATGGCTGGGAAAAAAATCAAGTGAATAATATTTCATGATATGTGAAAGTCATATGAAATTAAATTCTCAGTGTCCATGAACAAACTGGGGTGGGGGAGGCACACGGCTACAGCCATTTGTTTATGGATTATGCTGCTATCCCACTGGAACAATCTCAAGAGAGACCACATGGCACACATCCGTGAAAATATTTATCATCTGACAAAAAAAGTTTGCCAACCCCTGTCCCCGTATCATGAAGTGTTCTTTGCCTAGTAAAGCCATCTTCCCATGTACAATTCCCACTCATCTTAAAGAAACAAGGAAATCCCACCTCCTAGGGGAAATCCACAAAATGTGCCAATGGACTAAGACTTCTGAACCCCTGAAATGCTCACTACCTATACTACATCACCTAACAGGCCTTAAAAATAGTTTTAAAATGAAAAGTTTCTTCATTTGTCAAATGAAGACCTGGTGGCAAGGCTGATCTCAAGAAGTCAAGGTAAATTGGTTCAAGTGTCTGGCACAATGGTGGCATATGGCATGCCCTGGAAGGGACGACAATTAATATTACTGTTAATAACGGAGGAGAATCAGGTATGGAAAACAGAAGTCGGCTAACTACAGCCCACTGGTCATACCTGGCCCAGCCACCACCTGTTTTTATACTGATCATGAGCTAAGAGTGCATTTTATATTTTTAGATGACTGGAAAACAAACAAAATAATATTTTGTAACACATGAAAATTAAATGCTATTCAAATTTCTGTTTCCATAAATCAAGTTTTATTGGAACGCAGCCCACTCATTTTATTTACACATTGTAAGTGACTACTTTTGGAGTTAAGTAGTCTCGACAGACACCATAAGGCTCACAAAGCCTAAAATATTTACCCTCTGGCCCTTTGCAGAAAAAGTGTGTTGACACCTGTTATACAAAGTGAAAATACTGGTATTTCAATAATCACAGTTATTTAAGATAAAAGATGATCATAAGTATAGGGCTGGAATCCTAACAATAACCAAATTTTTAGAAATCTCTCATTTTAGAAACCAAAAACATACTGTTAAACATAATCCCATGTACAATTTTCTTAATGCTTACAGTAATAACAACACAATGCTTCAAGAACCTTGACTTCCTTCCATAGGATTTAAGCAACCACAAGAGGTGAAGGAATCACTAGGGACAAACATCAAACACTAACTCTTTACCTCGTTTATTTCATTAGTTCTTCTCCCTTCAATGCCAGCAAACACAGCACTCCCTTCCTTGCTGGGAGTCAGAGGAATAGGTGAAGATGATCTGCTATGTACTGGTGTCTCTTCAAAAAAAAAAAAAATTAGAATTATTTGCCTGTAAGTTACACAGCAAATGAATTAAAGACTGTCATCAAGACTGTTAAAAACAGCAGAACAAAATCTAAAATTAGTTCTCAGAAATTATTAATCTTTAACAATAAAACTTTTCTTTTATAAAAGATAACATTGGAATATTTGGTTAAAGTGGTTCCATGGTGTAATGGTTAGCACTCTGGAATATTTGGTTAAAATAAGGGAATAAAGTACTGACACATGCTATGATGTGGATGAACCTTAAAAACATTATGCTAAGTGAAAGGAGCCAATCAAAAAGGGCCACACGTTCTATGATTCCATATACATGAAATGTCCAGGATAGGCAAATCCACAGAGACAGAAGGTAGCTCACTGGTCACCAAAGCTTACAGAAGGGGGAAATAGGAAGTGATTGCAATGAATATGGAATTTCTTTTGGGAGATGGTGAAAATGTTCTGGAATTGATTGTGGAGATGGTTGTACAACTGTGTGAATACACTAAAAACCACTGAATTGTACACTTTAAATTATACACTTAAAACCACTTTTAATTGTATACTTGAATTGTATGATATGTGGATTATGTCTCAAAAAAGCTGGTAAAAAAGATAGCACTACTGAATTATTCACTTTAAAACAGTTAATTTTAAATGTGAATATCACCTCAATAAATAAAAAATGCAAAGAAAACAAAAAAAGAAAAAGCACTTTACTTTTTAGCATCTTCTTTTAAAAAAAACAATACCTGCCTCTTTACCCTTCTCAACTGAATCTTCCCAATATTCATTCAATCAATCCTTGTTAACCACCTACCTACATATTATATGATTCCATTTATATGAAATGCCCGAAATAGGCAAATCTATAGAGACGAATAGATTGGTGGTTGCCAGGGGATGCAGGGAGGGGTGCATGAGTGACTGCTAATGGGTGTGGAGTTTTTTTTTCAGATGGTGAAAATGTCTGGAACTGTTTTTGGTGATGGCTGTCCAACTCTGTTAATATGCTAAAAACCACTTTAAATGTGTGAATTATAAGGTACATGGATTATATCTCCACAAAGCTGTTAAAAAAAGTGATTTTGTTTTAGCACTTGATTATCCAAAAGGACTTTTTAAAAAATGTATGTCTTTTTTTACTCTGCCCTTGAGAACTTTTCCAAGTCTTCACTCAATCATCAAGTACTTATTAAGCACCTAAAACAGGGGTTGGGAACCTGCGGCCTTGAGGCCACATGTGGCCTTCTGGATCCTTGAATGTGGCCTTTTGACTGAATCCAAAGTTTACAAAACAAATCCTTTTAATAAAGGAACTATGACCCCAATTCTGAGCTGTGATGGAGGTGACACAAGCAACAAGTCAGCCCTTTCTCTCAGGAGCTTGTGATGGGAATGCTGGGGTTGGGGTACATAAGGAAGCGGGCACCTAAACATTGAGTGCCACTGTGATGACAGCTTTGGGAGTTCAGATAGGGTAATACTTCACACAAGACCTGAAGGAGTCAGCCCAGCAGGAGAGGCTGGGGGAAGAACAGGGGTGAGCAGAAGGACACGCATGAGAAACACCTACTGGGGCCTGAGGATTCGGCTCCAAGGAGTTTTGCCCTGACCTTAGCAAAGGAGGTCTTCATGTAGTTTGCCCGTTGACAAGCACACAACCCGCCTCTACTGCCAACTTCTTCACTGAGTCTGACATCTGCTGGGTGACAGCATTGGTCCTGCTGGCATCAATCTTTCATTTTACTCATTTTTGGCAGTAAATGGTGGAATTATGTAAACACTGAGCACCACATATTTTATTTGTCAATATGCTCATAAATGTAAAGTGAATAATACTAGTAAGAGGGCATAGGTTAGCATAAGTTAAACAGCCACGTTTTCATTAATTTGGGAATTTCATTATTTACCTGGTTAGTGTATGTTATGATAGCTAATGTTAGTTTCTGAAGTCATTGTATCCAATCGTATCCAATTAATGGCATGTGTTTTTAGCAGTTTTTCAAGTTTAAAAATGATTAGCAGTGGCTTAAAGTTTTATACTACAGTCAATCGATCTATGTGCATTTTGGAAAAAAAAATGTGAACTCTTTCATAATTTATCTTGACCTTCAAGCATTGCAGCTCAAATTCAAGGTGAGCAGATCTAATGGAGCTTGGGTTGGGGCTGAGATGGGGTAAGAAGAGAGGATGGAAATCTGGGTGTTCTCACTTTGATATTTCAGGATAGAATTTGCAAAATTAAACTTTATAATAGAAAGACTACTGAGATAGTACAAGGAAACAAAAACCAAAACAACCCATTAGAATTTCTCATTTTGAATGAATCCTTAGGACTACCTCTACAAAACACAGCATTCTAATACCTTAATTTGCTCACAAGAAGGGGTAGAGAGTGATGGTGAGAAGGGAAAGCTGAGGAGACAACTCAGTCTTCCCCCACCAAGCCTCACTGCACGTTCTGTGCCGGCCGCTTCATCTATCTGCGGCTCTGCAAAGCATGTGGCGTAACAGGGCTTTGGACATGCCATGGAAATCACACACTGCACACGCATGCAAACTTAGCACGGAGCCTAGCGTAGACTAAGCACAAAGTAAATGTTGGCTCTCCCCAGCCTGGGGCCCCCAGGAATGAACCTACTCTTTTCCAGGTGCAGGAACAGCTTGGGCATGCTGGCAGACGTGTCCTGCTGCCGGCGCTTTGGCTGAGGTGAGGCGCTGCTCTCAGACAGCCTGTCACAGTTGGCCGTGTGGCGCGTGGACCGCCTCAGAGACTGCAGTGCTTCCGGCTCAGCTTTGCGCCTTTTGGGGGTGGCCGGTTCACCCGTGGTCTGCTGACTCTCTGTGGACTGAGGCGTGGATGGATTCAACAAAGGTGGGCTAGGAGAGAGCTCCTCCTGGCTCCTAGGGGAGAGGGAGAGTGTCACACAAAGCCAGCACAAGAAGCTTCTGCAGAACCTGGGGGCTTCTTAAAGGGCCTCCTGAAGGTAGAAAACACTCTCTACTTCAAGAGGGTTGGAAGTCTGCACCTCCAAATGTACCAAAACACATACTTTTTAAAAAAGAATCACCAAACATATTAAGTAGTTTTAATCCTCTCCATAGCTCTGCAAGGCACACTGGCATTAAAGATTGTGATGCCCTTTTTACATTTGTCTTAGAAAACTGGCTCTCGATTGTGAGCAACTCTGCCCTAATGGGACAGTTGGCAGTGTCTGGAGACATTTTTGGATGTAGCAACTGAGGGAAGGTGTGCTACTGTCATCTAGTGAGTGGGGGCCAAGGATGCTGCTACACATCCTGCAATGCACAGGACAGCCCTACAACAAATGCTCCAGTCCAAAACATTCAGAGGGCCAAGGTTGAGAAACCCTGCTCCAGAGAATAGGAGTATCATATAATCTCATCAAAGTGTAACTAATGGCAGGGCTAGAAAAAGGCACAAGCACCAGGGGAGCTTTGTGGAAACACAGTCCACCCTGGACACTGGGAATCTTGAGGTTAGGAATAGGCCGCAGGGACTTCAACACAGGCTCTCAGTGAGTCTTGCAGGTCTCTCACCTGGGGTGAGACCGACATGGTGAAAGGGAGGTGGGGAGAGAAGCCCTCACAGGCAGGCAGGCTCAGAGGAGATGGTGGTGAGGCAGACAGAGAACCAGGGGAGCCGGGAGCCATGAAGCAAAGGGAGAAGGAGAGGGTGGAGAAAGGCAGCCGGTGCAAAGCACAGCGCGTGGCAAGTGGGATGTTACCAGTGCCCTCGGAGGAAGAGTATAAGGGCAGTGGTAGGTAAAGGCAGTTGGTAAGTGGTTAAGACAGGAGGTGAGTGGAAATTATAAGAGACCACTCTCTCAGGAAGAGAGGAAGGAGGGAGATAGAGTAGTAGCTTATAGAGATAAAGGAAAAAGACTTTAGTTTGCAGGAATCCACCACCCCCAAAAGAAGAGATTGGAGCATGCTTGGTCACTGAGGGAAGAAAAGTGGTAACACATCAGAGCGAGAAGAGAACTAACCTTTACTGAAGGCCAAAAGTTGCTGGTCCTTTATGAACATTCTCATTCAACATTAACTACCAGGGAAGTGGGCATTCACTCCATCACATAGATGCAAAAGCAAGAGGCTCAGAAGGAACCTCCCCAAATCACACAGCAGCAAGTGAGCGATCTCAGTTCAAACCCACCCCTTCCACCCTTCTGGGCCTGTGCTCTCTTCAGCCTACCCACCGCTGTCTTCCAAAAGATGGGGAGAGCTGCTCACCATCCTGCCTGAGTTCTCTACACTGGGATCTTCACTTGGTAATATCTGTGAGAGCCATGTAAAAGTCAATAATGACTTAGCTTACCCAGGAAAAAAGAAAACCACCCATATGGGCAGTTTTCGATCTTTTCCCTCCTCCAAACATGCTGGCCTCATAGCATCAGACTGAACTCTTAAAAAGAAAAATTTGATTACTGTATTGCTGACATCTGAGGGTGAAAGTGCAGGCCATCGAACTTACCTATTAGTGTTTGTGGCACTTTCCTTAATTGGAAGAAAAAATTTAGACGAAGTCACCTTTTTATACTGAGTTTGTTCATATGGATAGAGCAAAACCAACGGGAGAGTGTAATCAAAGGTTATTCTTAGTCCGTCCACCATCTCCTTACAAAGGTCAACGCTAGGAGGATTAAAAAGAAGAGATTAGAGATGCAATAAAGTCATAGTCAGATACTGTTCAAAATTTCACAATGAAGTTGCATATTTTTAATAGGGCAGAGTTGTAAAATTAAACTCTGATTGGAATAAAGACTGCTTGTAAACAAGCTTTGGGAAAATCCTCACTGCCCATTCTGGTGTTTCTCGAGGAAAGAATTCTCACCGTGAACCTATCACTGAAAAAACTGGTCTCGGTGCTGAGGCAGTGCACTCTCCATGGATCCTGGCCAGATTTGTGGAATCTTCACTAATTATTTACACAAGTGACAATACTTTGATGTTAGATTGATGAGTCAATGAATTATGAATTATTAAATGAATTCAAAATAATTGGAGACAAATGTCACCTGTTCTAAATTGGAGCCACTTCTCCAATACACAAAGAGAACCACAAGACACCAGACACGCTGGTACTCACTTCTTTTCTGCTGGGATATAATGCACGTTCATGTTGGCGTGTGGCATGACATGGTGGTGACGAGGTCTCTCATTGGCTGAAAAGGCTGCATTGATAGCAAAATGCTTCACGTAGGATTCCAAAATCGTTATGATGTTGGTCTGGCATGGAAGCTTCACTAACTGTTAACAAAAATACAGACATCTGAAGTATGCATCCCATTGTAATAAACCACATATTCCAAGAAAAAGTGGTCACGTCTATATCATTATTTTAACACCAAAATAAAGCAAAACCAATTCTGTTCAACTAGAGCTTCTTAAATAAATAGATTCTGACGTCCTTTGATCATTTTTTTCCCTCTACTAATCATATCCCTATGCTGATTATGGTATTACATTTTTGAATAAATGTAAGCCCTGATTCTCAATCTTAGTGAACAACCAGGGAGCCCCTACAATTATACCCACACTTGGGCTCCACCACAGATGAATAAGTCTTAGCCTCTCAGTTGAAGCTAAACCTAACCCAGACAGCAGGATTCTGGAAAGCTCCCTAGAGGATTCCAATGGGCAGCCAGGGCTGCGTGAGTTTTAATTTAATCAGAGAACTTTAAAACCCGACTCATTGCAAAACTGAAAATATAAACTTCATTCTTCCAAGTTTCTCAATTATTTGAGTCTGTGATTGCAAAATATGGCCAAATGAAAGCGCTACAACAAATCCATGCTTTATAAGTTCTCTTGGCATACCCGTTTCCTCCTGTTAATATAGTAACAATCGTCCTCAAGCTGCTTCTTCAGAACTTCAGGGATTTCTATAGTTATTGTTCTTTCTTCCATTTCCCTTTTTGTTTGCAGCTCTGGTTCTTCTTTCTGCAATATAACAATACCATTTGTAACTATTTAAAACAGTAGGAGCCTCTGTATCCAAAGGACTAACACACGAGAGGCTACTATGAAACAAATCCAGTTACTCCTCAAGATGTACATTATGCCACGTGTGCTAATTGAAAGTATATTAAAGGCCAAAAGTTAACTTGTTTTAGGGCACTAACCACATCACAAATGCACATTTTGTTTCATCCCCATTTAAGTTTACCACTGGGATTTACATTAACTTTGGAAGCAAGGAGAAGATGCCAAACTGTTATGCTCCACTAAAAAATTAATTATCATTATAAAATAAAGTTCACAATTTGATTGGAAAGAAAGAGATAACTATAATTTTTGGAAACACTTTATGGGCATAAAGAGCCACTGAGAGACTCATGCAGTGACTAAAAATGAGGGTTTTTTTTCTTTAAATGTCAAGAAAAAATTTACATTATTGGTTTTAAAAATGTATCTTTAGAAAATAATTCACAACTGCAGAATTTTACCATGGAATTTTACCACTAAAATATGCAACAAAGACAAAGAATTTTTACAATAAAAACTTTATACCACTTCGATCTTTTCTTCAATATCACTTTCTTCACTTATTTCTTCATCCTTTTCTTCATTACTATCAGAGGAACTGCTTATTGCTAGGTAAAACAAAAACATCAAACTCGTATTATACACTTCACCAACCCTTACGTTCACAAATATTTAGATGTAGCTTGCATTCTACAGGGAATAATAAACTACAGTCCTGTATATTTTTTTCAGAGCGGGGACTCTGTCACCCAGGCTGGAGTGCAGTGGCTCGATCATAGCTCACTGTAACCTCAAACTCCTGGGGTCAAGTGATCCTCCTGCCTCAGCTTTCCACATAGCTGGGACTGTAGGTGCACGCCACCACACTTAGTTGGGTTTTTTTTTTCATTATTTTTTGTGGAGATGGGCTATCACTATGTTGTCCAGGCTGGTCTCGAACTTCTGGCCTCACATGATCCTCCCACCTCAGCCTGCCAAAGTGCTGGGATAACAGGTATGAGCCACTGCACCTGGCAAGTCCTGCATATATTTTAAATGCTGAACATAAATACTACATCTTTCACAACGGAAATTTATTTTGACAACAATTTCAATGGATGCAAAAATGACACAAGCTAATGATCTGAAAGCGTTTCATCAGCTAGGATCCTACAGTTTCCTGTTGCATTTATAAGTGAGGCCAAGGCCTGGGATGTGCCAAGAAGAGAATGACTGTGAGAATAGACCTGGGAGAGGTTCATACAAAGACACTGGCCAAGAAGACATGGTGATGAGCATGACTTTGATAAGGCGCCATTACTAACTTACTGACTTATCATATTGACTGCTACTTTAATTGTCAAAAACAAAAGGGGCAAATATTATACATAACGATCTTGAAATGTTTCCCTGTCTACAATTTCAATGAATCCTCCCCTCAGTTCTGCGGTATAAAAAGACTAGGTGAAAGTCCTTTTAGCCAGAGAAAATGAAGTCAAGTCACTCACAGTTTTCATCATTTTCATCTTTTTCTTCAACAGGGAGGCTTTTTAAGACAGAGTCAACACCAGGCAACCTACAGCGCTTCTTCTTTCTTCCTGTGCTTCTCCTGAAAAAGATAAACACAACTGAAATAAATTTAGACATTGAACTGATATGGGTCTTGAGATCAAAACAAGACATAATAAACAATAATTCTTAAATATCTGAAAAATAATTAAATCTTAGAAAATAAATGGTAATTTCCATTTCAGAAAACTATGCAATAACCACTCTGAAAACACTGTAGTTACTTAGAATAACATTCTTCTCTTACACACTTTAAATAGGTAAAACTACTTTATAAATCCAAAACATTAAGAGAAAACACAATGCATAACATTGAAGTCTTGATTTTTATATTCTTACAGGCGAGCTACAGCTTTTCTTGCCAATTTACGCTGTAATCTACGATTTTCATCAGTATCACGAAGCACATGATCTTCGGCTGCCCATCTATCCCAGCTAATTGAACAAAAAAAGGAAAATTCAGTATTTTAGTTTGATATGAAACAAATGTTAAAAGTACCTCACAGCAACAAACTGCCTCAGAATTACATTTTAGAAAACTATTTAAATACTTTAAAATCACAAAGAGGATACAAATGAACTCAAAAAGTAACTTATTCAGACACAGAAACAACTGGAGTTTCCAGAATCTCCTATAGAAAATCCAAATATAATCGACTTAAAAGTAACTATTCCTCAGAATAGGCTAGCTTTGATAACAAAGTAAAAATAGGAAATGAAACAAACTTCTCTACAAGTGTTTCTAAAACTTAAAGAAATCTGCAATGCTCCTGGGCTGCAAAGATGATCAATTTTCAGTCCAGTTTAACAAGTACACTCACCTTCTGTTCCAACCATTAAAATGGATCAGATATTCTGGGATCTTTCTGCCTTTTTCGTCTTTCCCAACAATAACATCGACAATCTGAAACCAGGAAACATCGCCCGCAAATGATAGAACATACAGAAAATTGGAAGTTAGATCAGGAAAACTAGATCATAGATCATTTTTAAAAGAAAAGAAAGCATTCTCTCCTCTTTTAGACCGAGAGCTAGGCTGAAACATTTTTCCTTTCAATACCATTTTTTCCCCTAAGTGGACGCCTTCAAAATAGGAAACATCCGTCCAACCGTCCCGTGATTGGTCTCTGAGTGTGAGACAGGATGAAATTTCAGAAGCCATTGGCCGGCTGATTTGTCACTAACAAGAGTGTCCAGGCAAGGCGAAAGCTGCAGCTCTGAGACCTATGGCAGTTGTAGTCTCCTGGGCTCCCCTGCGTCCAATGCCAGGAAGGTTGGCAGGAGACTCCGGAATCCCTCTCTGCTGTGTCCCCAGAGGGAACATCTGAGGCTAATGATGGGGCTTGTCTCCCTCCCCGCCTTCCGGGGAGACTCGGAGGTGGTAAGAGAGAGGAGGGACAGCAGAGGGGGTTAGAAAACAGACCAGGACTGCGGGGAAGGGGACCAAAGGTAGAACATACTCAGTCAGCCCAGAGACCCTGGAGGTAAATGACAGAGCCGCCCAGGCTTCGCCAAAGACACACCTGGAGCCTCCCCTGTCCCTGCTGCCAAATGCTTTGCCCAGGTGGCCCTAGGGACCCAGGTCACTGAACTGCGTTTTCCCTAGGGTTCGAGGAATGCGGTGCTCACTCCTGCCCACCAGCCACACCTGATGAGCTGCAAGATGTGGTTTAGCGCCCCCGAGACTTAGGTGGACGGGCCTGGGGTTCAATTTTGCTCAAACATGGTCAGAAACACGCAAATCCTTCAAGGACTGAAAACATAAATGCTGTAAGGCCCTGAGGGGCGAAAGCACTGGGCCAACCTTGCCCTCGGGATGGCCTACATGAGGATTGGGCCTAAACTCGACTAGGGTCCTACAGCAACAACGTCGCAAATCGGCGGCCAGTGCCGTGGAACCACATATTAGGACCTGAGTCGGACAGCAAGGGGGTCCCACCGGAGCTCTCGCAGCACAGGGCCGCATAAGACGAGCAGAGATTTGAGGCGATAGATGAGGCCGTAGTCGAGAAGCCTCCTCCACCCGTGGCCCACGCTGGGGTCGCGGGTAATAACCGCAGCCCTGAGCTCACGACACTGCACTCGCGAGGCCCCTACCGCGCATGCGCGGCCCGGCACACCAGGAGGAAGCGGAAGCACCGCATACCCCACTCCGACTCCCACGCTCGGCGCCTCGCGAGCGCCCCTGCCGCCCGCACTGCTCCTCGCAGGCCGAGGAGCCCTGCCGGTCTCCGCGCTCCGCGCCGCTGTCCGCCCCCGCCTCCGGTCCCTGGGTCTCCCGGCCCGCGCCTCCTCCCTGTTCCTCCGTGGCGGCACCTTGGCATCGTACAGCACTCGCGCCTTGGTGGGGTCAGGCTCGAAGCACAGCACTTTCTCCCCTGAGTGGAATTTAAATTTCATGCCCTCGCTCGCGCTCATTTGCTCATCGTGGCGGAGGGCGAGGCTCCGGGGCGGGCGGAGCGCGCGCGGTTGGGGAGGGCCGGGGCGGGCGCGGGCGGAAGTGCGAGGCGGCGCGCCGCGGCCGGGGGGGCCCGGGAATGGCGGAGGCTGCGGCCGCCCCGCCCTCGGCCCCTCCTCTGCCCGCCCTGCGCTGTCGCGGGGCCCCCGGAGGCGCCGGGCGCGCGCGCTCCTGCCCAAGCGCGCCCCCGCGCGTCCCCGCCGGGGCTCCGGGAGGGGTGCCGGTGGGCAGCGCGACCCCTTGGGCGAGGTCTACCAGCAGAATGTCTCCTCTCGCCCCCATGGGAAAGGGTCCCCAGGGCCTCCAGGCTGCGCCCACGTGCGCGCGGAGTCGTCGCCCGGGTGCGCGCTCTCTGGCCGGAGCGTGGGGGCCGCTTAGGGAGAGAGCCGTCCTGGGGTGGGCGCCCGGCGTCAGAGAGGCTGCACGGCGTCTGCCCCCAGGAGCTCCCTGGCCGCGCGCGCAGTGTCAACCGACTTGGCGGAGCTGCGCGCTGAAGAGTGTGGCCACGCGAGGAGCACGCTGTGCTGGAGCTGGCTCCAGGCGAGCAGTGGCCTTGGGCAAGGGGAGAAGGACATTCCGGGCAGTGACTAGAACGCTTGGTTATATCCCTCGGGGAAGGACAAGCAGGTGGCAGGCCCAGAGCTCCCCAGTGACGGGGTGAGCAGTGCGCAGCGAGGCAGATGGGTCCTTAAACGGTCGTTAACATCTTAAGCGTCAGCTGCCAGCATGACTTCACAGCCCCCAGCACTCCCGGAATGCGCCCCCCTGGTCTGTCTGCTCCAATAGATTAAAGACTCCCTAAAGTCTGGAAGCACCCTTGAGGCCGCTATCAGCTCGGTACTTGCACCGAGTGGGTGCTCAGTACATACTCCATGAATGAATGACAAGTGATAGGAGACTCAAAGGGCAGACCTCCAGAGACAGGAAGAACAGTGCTGGGCTTTTTATTTTGAGGAGTGGAAAGCCACTTGGCAGTATGGTTACTGGGTTACGACCGGGCTGTTTTGGAAGTGCTCTGTTCAAGCCTCCAAAAATTTGCAGTTGCCTTCCTTCCCAGTTCTTCCTTCACCAGGGTCCTGGGACACATCCTTCACATTTCAGTTCGGGCATTGCCAAGAAAAAAATCCTCAGGCTTCCCCAGATGAAACATATAGCCCCCCAGCGTTCCCTCCCAGCACTCTACTTACCCTTTTCTTGCATTTACTACTCTATTATAGAATGGGTTGTTCATTTGCAATATGCCCTTTTTAAGATGGTAAGCTCCTTGAAGTTGGGGGAGAGAAGGAATGTGTCTGATCCTGTTCATCATTGTATACTCCTGGCACACAATGAATATGAATGAACAGATTGCAGATTTATGAACTAAAATCCACAAAACTCAGTGGCCAATTGGATGTGGAGGAGGAGAGGAAACAAGGAATCTTGGGAGACTTGCAGTGTTTCTGGCATAAAGAGTTGAGTGAGTGATAGTTTCACCCACCAGAATAAGGGCTATAGAGAGGAGGGACAGGTCGGGGGAAGATGGCCAAATAATGACCTGTGTCTGGGATAATACAGTGCAGAAGACAGAACCAGAACCATGATTCCTCTCCAGGCTGTGGTTTGTCAGAGATGAGCAGAACAGTAGATGGTGGTGTTCCCCATAAATGACAGAGGCAGCTCTGAAGCACAAGTAAATTATGTGTCATATGCAACACATAACTCAAGTATCAGCCTTTTTATTTTTCTTGCCCATGAATGGAGAGCTTTGCTCCAGGCTCTAACCTTTTAGGGGCAGGATTTTAGATGCTTTCTTTTGTTTCTCCTTATTTCCAGCCCCTCCTATGTCATTGAGCAATGCTCCTTTCCCTGTCCCCCTAAAAAGCCCAAGAATGCAAAAGCCTTCAGGAACCTAAAAGCTACAAAGCCTGCCAGCGGCCAGAGTCCCTTGCAGCCTTCCTCCAGACAAAGATCCACTAGAGAGGGATCCATCTCTAACACAGGTGGAGCATGCTTTTTCCTCTCAAGTGTGAAGGCTCCAGAGTCCACTCTCTGGGACCTAGCTTCATGCTTGTCACTCCCTAGCTTGTGACCTTGGACAAGTAGTCTCTGTCATGCACTCTGCTTATGTTTAATGTGAGGATAATAGTGGCTCCTACTTCACAGGGTTGTCTTAGGAGTAAATAAGTCTATTCAGTGTGCATAGCTTTGCATAGTGCCTGGCATATAATAAGTGCTGGATAAACGTTTACTATTAATATTAGGCATTGCTCCTTGTCCCCTATTTCTTCATTCAACAAATACTTATTGGGCCTCCTGTGTGCTGGGTGCCAAACACAAAGTAGAATACATACATTACCCCTGGCCTTCAAGAGGGCACATTTTAGGAAGGCAGAGCAGCGTGCAAGCACGTTCAAGCCTTATGCATACCCTGACAAAGCTGGTGTGGAATGGAGGAGACACAGTGTTTCTCCCTGGGAGGAGGGACAGTGTCTAAAAAAGCTCCAGAGAGCAAGGTGCTCTTGAACTGAAATTTAGAAAATGTTTTCCTCATTTTCCCTTTTTCGCAGGGGAGCAGGGGATTAAGATAGCCATCAAATCTCTTATAACAAGCTTTTTAAATTTCTCATTATAGGTCATCTAGAGGGTCACTGACCTGGAGGGATCCCTTCTCTTAGCTATAGCAAGGTGAGTGCACGTGACAGATCCAGTTAGTTGTGTTCCCCAGTACCTGTTGGCAAAGCCCGATTTTGTTCCGAGGTTTGCCCCCCAACATTCTCAGAGTAGACTTCACACTGGGGCTCAGGCTGGGATGAAACTTGATGAGGCCATGCCGTAGGACTCCCTTCTGATTATACATTTGTAACAGCTGGAGAACTTTTTAAAGATACCGTTACCAGGCATTGGAATTTTGTTTCCAAAGCTCCTAGGTGTTTCCAATGTATAGGCGGGGCTGAGAACCGCTGGTCCAAACCAATCACGGTAATCCCCTTTCTCTTTCAGCGATTGATTTAGGCATGAACATGTGATACATTCTTGGCCAATGAGAAATTTTCATAGTGAAGGACCGTGGGGAACAGAGAGTACTTCTGGAAAAGATTCTGCCCTCCTCCTCCCTGCCAAAAGAAATACATGTGTCATAAAGTGTCTTCTTCCTCATTGGGCATTATTGTCTGCATGGGGAGTAGGGGTCATTGCTGCAGCCGTCTAGGCACCACGGAGCTGGCCACCATCACTAAGGCTCTGAGGACAAGAGAGCCCAAAGCTAGCACTCACTCACCTAGGTCACTGGGAAGCTGTTGAGCTCCTGACTCATGGAATTAACCAGTCAGTCCTGCTGCGTAACTCCAGGCTTCTTGCCATGTGGCGTAATAAACCCTTATGCAGCAAAAGCGTCCTGATCACACCCTTCCTACAGTCGTAGAGAATTAAGTTACTGGCATCTAGCATGATATATATTGCTAATTTTAATGATATTGATGAGATGGACCTCCAACGGTGAGAATGCATTTTTCCATGGACATGTAGACATAAATGATGGTACATTTGAACAGTATTTAACATATATTCAGAATTAAATAGGCTTTGGGAATGAAGGGTAAACCTAATCACCATTTATGATATGGTTTCAACTGAAATGTCGATTTTATGTTAAAAACAAACTTTAAGTGAATTTCTGATACAGCCCATTTATAAAATTAAGAACAGCTTGTGACTTCACAACTTTGACCTTATAAGTAGATGACCTTACAATTCGGTACTTTTTTTCTTTTGGTCTTAGGTAATATGCAGGCCTACTTTATAAGAATGCATTTTGTGGTTAATGAATATTCTGATAAAAAGTTGTAGTTATCCTTTTACAAAAGTTGCAACGCTTCTTAATCCTTAATCTTTGTCAGTGCTTAAGTCAAGTGGGGATGACCAACATTGCTTCTTGTATTCTACCTCTAATTCTTCAAATGATATAGGGATATAGTTCCAAGGTAAAACCAAGCTGTCTACATTATAAAAAAAGTGTTCCAGAGTAATACCACCAATGCTCCCCAGCCAAAGACCACCAGGAACACACTTGTTGAACCTGAGTAGAACAAGTTGGGTTTATTATTCATTTCAACCAGGGAAAAGGTGCACTATGGGGAGCTGTGGAATGTCTCAGGGAGAGTTAGTAAAGGATGGGCTGAGCGTGATGGCTCACATCTGTAATCCCAGAACTTTGGGAGACTGAGGAGAGAGGACGGCTTGAGGCCAGGAGTTCAAGACCAGCCTGTGTGACATAGCACCTGTCTCTAAAAAAAGAGAAAAGAAAAGGCTTTTTGGAGGACTTGGACTGGTGTTAGGTGATTTGGCAGCGTGGAGGCCCTCCTCTTGGGGAGGGATTAAGGAAACAGGGCTTTGCTCTGGATTGGATGCTGTCAGGAAGAGGAGTTTTTATGATTGGGTATTTGAGTACATCTCACCTAGGAGGAGGAAAGAATAGATAGAAGCTGAAGCTGTAATTGTTAAGGAAGCAGCTGTCACTCACAGTAGCTGGGAGAAGGTACTGTTTCAGATTTTGTGGTTTGGACAGTTGTGTTTTGCCTGTGTTCAAGCATGATTATGGAGTGGTCTTGATATTGTCATGATCTATGGCAGTTACTAAGTGGTTTTGTCTGATATTCTGTGGCATTGTTTATGGTCAATAGAACAGCCAGGCCAGCCTGTGAATGCCTGGCCCGCTCCTAGATGTCAGAGGCTGCTTGGCTTTTCCCTCGATTGTTAAGGTTTATTGAGTGTTTACTATGTGATAGGTGCTGTGCTAAGCACGTTACATATTCAGAGCAAATCATCCCTGCAACCTTAAGAGGTGGTATTATGATCTGCCTCATTTAATAGATATAGGAACTGGGACCTGCATTGCTCACGATGTGGTAACAAACACATTACAAAACAGAATTTGGTTTGCCTGGGAAGCCTTTTAAAGCTGAAGTTTAGAGCCACTGAATCAGAATATCAGGGTGGAGTTCCAGCATCTGTGTATGCAAGCATTGGAGCTCTTATTGTATAGGCTAAGCCTAGTGTCCTAGTTGAGAGGTAGACCAAGGCAGGTACTTGTCAGCTTTCCTGTTGTATGATCAAGAACATCAATGACCAACGCTCAGGATATAATTGGGTTCTAATGAATTTGGTGCTGTGGGATGTGGTTACTTAGCATTCTCTTGAGACATTTTGCTTAACAAGGGTCCGCTGGTGCTTTTGAAGATGATCAGGACAATTTACATCCATTAGCAAGTTTGAGTATCAGTAAAGCCACTTTGGGCATAAGATTTGTCCCTCGTGACAACCTTAAAAAATAACTAGGTCCTCAACCTTCTTCTTCAAGATTAAATATTCAAAGCCGAGGCTCACTCCGTTTAACAGAACCAAATAATAACAGCAGGTATTTGTCAAGTGGCTACATGCCAGGTTTTCCATTTGTCATTTTATTTAGCCCTGTAAACAATCCTCTGAGGTAGATATTATTATCGTCTCCATTTAAAAACAAGAAAACTAAGGCTCAAAAACACTAAGGAGCTTGCCCAAGGTAGCACATGAATAAATGTCAGAACAGCAAGGTGTTTTCCAATCTGATTCTATCTAATTCTCATGTCCCGCACTCTCAGTTTCCTTGTTAACATTCCCAACAAATTTTACAAGGTTTGAAAATGGCTTACAAAACTCTAAAGAGGTTTCAAATATCTATGCCTTTGTACTGCAATGTAATCTATGCTCTCTGCACCTGTGACATATCAAATTAGCACTAGCACAGAGAATATTATTTGCATTAAAAAGACACAGCTTGAAGTCATACAATCATTGTAGCCTTCATGATATTGTGTCATATAAGCTACAAAAGCCAGATTAGAAGAGTATCCTTACAGTTAGAATTCCAGAGAAATTTACGGAAAATAATTTTCTAAAAGGTCCAAAATATCAAATCAGTTTCTTAAAAATTTGATTAACTTATAGTCTCCAAATGCCAAGGCCTCTAACATAAAGCCTAATTGAAGTTTGGTGTAAGAATTTTAATTTAATCTCTTATTCACCTGAAATTTGCCTTACTTAAGACAGATGATGTTTCTGAGTAAAATGACTATATTCTTGACTAATTTCACATAAAAATGATTTTGTATTATTAATATGAACAATAAAACTACTATTAATTGTACATTATGAATCGTTGGTGAACCTTGACAGGGGAACAAAATACACATAAACTGTAAATTTTGATGTTTAGCCATATTCTCAAAATTGTTAGTTTCTTGATATTTAAGTGTTCACATTCCAGTCAGTGAATCATGACAACAGTGTTCTTTGGTTTTATCATATTTGTAAAACAGCTTTTTGGTTCCTGTAATTAATTTGTTTTTTAAGTTTTTTTAAGAAGGAGTGGTAAAGAGAATCAAGCTACATTGAATATTTGTTATTAACTTTCAGTTCTCCCAGGAATCATGGCTATATATTTGCTTCCTCTTTACTCAAATCTATAATTAATGTTTATAAGATGTCATGGTGACATTGTTTTGTTTTGATTTTCAATTTTTTTTTTTTTTTTTAGAGATGGGCTCTTGCTATGTTGCCCAGGCTGGAGTGTAGTAGCCATTCACAGGCACAATCTTAGTGCACTGCAGCTTCAAACTTCTGGCCTCAAGTAATCCTTCTGCCTCAGCCTCCCCAGTAGCTGGGCCTACAGGTACATGCCACCTCACCTGGCTGACATTGTTTTTTAAAGCAGAAACTTATGAGGAAATTACCATATGAGTCAGTGATTAATGGATCATGAAAATATTAGCTCAATCAAGTTAAAAATTATTGACCTAGATTATCCCTCCTTATACTTGGATTATATGTAGTAAAATCTAAACTAAAAATGGTAATTTTGAGCTCAAAAAGTAACTTACAATGATTTTCATATTTTATTTTTCAGAGATTAATAATTTATTACAAATATGATATTTTTAAAACCTTGAAATTTCTATGGATATTCAATGACATACATGATTTCACCTCAATCTTATTCTGTCTACATACAAAATTCTCCTCAATGAGAATTATCATTCACAACAATGATTCTGAGGTATTTTCAGTTTTTTTTCTTTTTTTGAGGCAGAGTCTTGCTCTGTCATCCTGAGTAGAGTGCAGTGGCATCACCATAGCTCACAGCAACCTCAAACTCCTGGGCTCAAGCAATCTTCCTGCCTCAGCCTCCCAAGTAGCTGGGACTATAGGTGCATGCCACTATGCTGGGCTAATTTTTTTTTTTTCTATTTTTAGTAGACACAGTGTCTCGCTCTTGCTCAGGTGGTCTCAAGCTCCTGACCTCAAGTGATCCTCCCACCTCGGCCTCCTAAAGTGCTAGGATTACAGGCATTAGCCACTACACTTGGCCCAGATCTTTTTTAATGCCACCCAAAGTATTGGATTCTCATCATCATTGTATGGATTGTTTGGTAGTGATTGTATTTAGTCTGTCTCACAAGATCTGCTGTCTTCTCCATTCTGGTAGCAGATCTTTTCTTCTGACCACAGATTGGTCACATGATCCAGGCCTGGCACAAGGCAATATCTCCTCTCCTCACCAAGGTGTTTGGGCAAAAAGGCAATCAGCTTGATGGCTTTATAGGGTCAATCAGAATCATTCCCTGTTCTTGCTAATTGGACACAGGGAGAAAGCAACTCAAGTGGAAAGAAATAAGCTTATCTTTCAGGTAGGTTTTTGTCACTTGCAACCAAGAGTCCTAATGAATGTAATAACCTACTGAACACCCACCAATTCACCAATGTGGCCACTATTTTATATGTAGTAAAAACAGAAAAGCGAGCCAGATTATTTTAGACATTTTTAACAAGATTTGAAATAAAAGGGTTTATTCTCCAAGATTTGTACCAAATCTATTTTTAATTTTGTTGGCATCCAATAAAAGATTAATAATGAAAAAATAAATATTAGCTATAATGAGTGTTCTAATCCCATCCTGGGTTTGCAAATAGTTTTGTGAGAGTGGTACACATGAGCCTGGTTTGGACGTACTGTTCCATAAATGTTGGTATGTCACAGGTGGAGTAGAAAGAATGGTGAAAGACCAGTTCTGGGACAGGAACAGAAAGATTGCAAAAGAGCCTAAAATGTGAAAATAATTCTTCTGCTTTTCTTTACTCAATACTTACTTGATCTTACTCAGCTGAAGGAAAATGGTGACTTGGGGATCTGATTCTCAATCACTATGCTCCCCCAGGAAGGGCTGGAGTTAAACCTGGGGAGGTTGCATAGACAAGGTATAAATTATCAGGGGCTATATAAACATGTAGCTGAAAAGAGGTTGAATTCTTTTGTTAATTTGGACTTTCATTAATTGGACTCTTTGCACTAATTAACGCAAGAGGTGGTCAGACCGACAACCCTGGTTCTTAATGGTGGTGCTTCCCCAGAGTCCCATCTCAACCCTGCAGATGGGGCCATCTGTGACCTGAAAAATGATGAGCCCCTTTTCTGTGTCTCTACTCCAGTCTTCCTTAGAGTGTCAGACTCCTGTCTGTAAACTGTGTGCTTACTTTGCACCCATGGAATACTCAAAGTGTCTAAATGCAACAGGTCCAAAATGGAGCTCATCACATTTCTTCCTAAACAACCTGCTGTGTCTCAGTCAATCTCAGTGGCTATATCACCATCCACGCTATTGTTCAAGCCATATCTCTGGATACCACCCATTCACTTTTCTTCCTCACTCTCAGTATCCAATCAGTTCTACTTCCTAAGTAGCTCTGAAAATTTGGAGTCATTCTTGACACCCCCTTTCTCTCAGCCCTCTCAGTGATCCCTAACCAAGTCTTATCATGTAAATAGCTTTCTGACTCATCCATCTTTTCTTCTATCTCTACTGCTGCCATGCTCGTCAGAGCCTCGGTCACCTCTCCTGGGTGAGCACAGTAACCTTCAATTAATAACTGGTTGCCTTGCATCCAATCTGGACTCTGTACTATCTTTTCTACAGCGCAGATGGGATGGGCCATTTTAATGTGTAACTGTACCATGATACTACACTGCTTTAAATCTTTCAGGGGTTTCCTTTTGTTGTTAGAAAGAAATGGCACATCTCACTAGGCACTGTGTAGTCTGGACATGGCGTTTCTCATGCCACTCTCCTTTTACCCTTTGCCACCCACACTGACCCTTGTCCCAGTTCCTTTAATATCCTACTGGGAATGTTCTTCCTTCACCCCTTTGCCTGGTTGCGATGTTGGTCTTTCCAGCTTCCAGGGGTGGGCTCTAGTGCTTTATTATGTCCCCAGTTGTCCCTTCATTTTATAGCCCTCATCTCAGATTATCATTATACACTCATTTATATTGTTGTTTAATTATTTGTCTCTTCTACTAAATCGTAACTTCTATGAGACCCAGGACTGTGTTATCTTTTACAAACATGTATCCCCAGAGACTAGCATTTTTCCATAGATAAGACATAATGATGATTCAGTGTATTTGAAATAGGACTATTAATACTTTATGTATATTATGGGTTAAATAGGCTTTGAGGGCTGAAGGGTAAACCTAACCATTATTTATAATACAATTTCATTTATTAATAGAAACTATAGTCTACCTTGAGACAATCAAACTGTAAATGAGTTTCTGAGTGATCCCACTCAAAAATTAGAACCTGCCTCTGAAATTATAGCTATTTAATAGAAATTGATTTTTGTCTTAGTAATGTAACAATCTGCAAACTATAAGAATGTGTTTGGAGGTTAATGAATACTTGGACAAAAGGTCTTAAATATGATCTTATAAATGTCTCTTATCCTTTATGTGAAAGCTACTAAGGAGAGCAGGGACTATGTCTACATTTACTTATCTGTACCTTGTGCCTAATACTATGTCTGTGCCATAGGAAGCACTCAATAAGTATTTGTGGAATGAATGAAGATTCTTTTGTTTGTTTACTTTTGGCCATCTATTCATGATGCAATATTTCTACCTCTTATTCCCCTTCACCCAGTTAGTTCATATCTATCTTTTATGCTTCAACTGAAGCATTGCCTGTTGTGCAAAGTCTTCACAGATGCCAGCTTCCCCTCACCAAGAGTGAGCTGGATGTCCCTCTGTTCATCTCCATGTTCCTATGTCTGTCATTGTACTTACCATGCTGTGTAAGTATCTGCTTGTGCCTCAGTCTCTCCTTGTGTAACAGGAACTCCTTAAAATCTCTTCCATATCTCCAGGGCCTTGCACAGTTCTGGATACATCATAATTTCTCAAAAATGCTTAGTAAGTGAAGTAATTAGTGAATATTCAACCTTCAAATCCCCAGAGGGCCAGGCTCAGTGGCTCACACCTGTAATCTTAGCACTTTGGGAGGCAGAGGTGGGAGGATTGCGTGAAGCTACGAGTTGGAGGTTGCAATGAGCTATGATTGCAACACTGCACTCCAGTTTGGGTGAGAGAGTGAGACGCTGTCTCTGGGAGAAAAAAAAAAAAGTCCCCAGAGACTATCATGGTTCTTGGTGCATCATAATTACTCCAAAATTGCTTGTTGAATGAAAAAATGAATTGATGGACCTTCAGCCTTCAAAAGTCGTCTTGATCTCATTTTAGTTTATATTAAAAATGTAGATAAGTGATCTAAATAGCTTTAACATAAACCCAAATTGATACATTTTTTCCTTCTTTTTCTGAAAATAAAATAAATAGGCAAGATCCAAGCAGCAAAATAGAGGAAGACTCCTTAAAAGATATTAGTAAAAGTTACATTGATATGAAAAATGGAAATCACATGCCATAAATTTATGAAGTACTACTGAATGTACTTCATGACTTTGGAGGTAGCAAACATTTTTTTTTTAACACAAAAAGCACTAACTAAAAAGAAAAAGTGGACTACGTTAAAACTAAGAATTTTTTTCATTAAAGAGCACCATAAAAATAATGAAAAAGCAAGTCACAGTATGGGAGAGAATATTTGAAAAGGTGAGGAACTTCAGTAGGGAAATGCAAATTCCCAAGATATAACTACGTTTCCTCTAGAATGCCTTAAATGGACAAGACACATAATACCAAGTTTTGGTGAGGCTATGAGCAACTGCAACTCCCATGCACTATAGGTGGGAGCATAAAGGGAAACAACTACTTCTGAAAATTGTTTGGAAGGATTTACAGAAGTTGAACGTATAATTCTCTATGACCCAGCTATTGTATTTTTAGATATACACCCTGCAGAAATGCACGTATAAGTTTACCAAAAGACATGTATAAGAATGTTCGTAGTAGCACCTCTTTGGAATAGTCCAGAAACTATCAGCTAATCAAATATCTATCAACCGTAGACTGAGTAAATAAATTGTAATGTATTTATACAATGAAATATTATACAATATACCAGAGAGAACAAACAACATGAGTGAATTTTTCAAAAATATTATTGAATGAAAGAAGCTACACACTAAGCAGTACATAATGGATAATTCCATTTATATAAAGTTCAAAACCAGCAAAAATGACGCATAGTGTTCAGAGTTGGGATTGTGTTTACTCTTGGGAATGGGGACAAAAGGAGATATTCTGGGTGCTGGTAATACCCTATTTCATGACGTAGTCACTAGTTCCCTTTGTGAGAATTTGCCGAGCTGTACACTCATCATTTGCGTACTTTTCTCTCTGCATGTTATGTGTTAATTTAACATTTTTACTTAAAGAATGTGATTACCAGAGGGGGGAAAGATGTCAAAGAAGATTTTTTTATAGAATTCTTAGAAATCAATAAGAAAAAGATTAATGACCTAAAAGAAAAACAGGCAAAGCAAAAAATAGGCAAGTAACATAGGAGAAAATTATAATGGAGGAAGCATTTGAAAATATGTATAACCTTGTTAGTGTTTAGGGAAGTGTTTCTTCCAAAAACAATGTAAGTTTCACATTCTCAAATTGGCAAAAATGTAAAGGCTATATAATACAAAGTGCTGGTAAAGACACCAAGAGTTGAGAATTCTCATCTGCTGCTAGTGGGAGTGTGAATGGGGACAACTGCTTTGGAGAACAATCTGGCCACATATATTAAAGTTGAAGATGAACCTATCTTTTGATTCTCCAGTTCCATTTTTTGGTCTGTATCTAGATAGTGCTTAACATTATGTAATAGGAGAACATATTATAACATTCTTTCTAGTATTGTTTGTTATTGAAAGATTATGAAAATGATCTAAATGTAAATGGGAGAATGGATAAAATGTGTCCTATTTATACAATAGAATACTATACAGTAAATAAAATAAATAACATAGAGCTATCATATCAAAACCATAATAGTCAATAAAACATCCTAAAAACACACAGAACAATAGTGTATATGATGTATGATGTTTACACAAAATACATGGAAACAATAAACAATAAATTCAGAATGGTGGTTGCCTCCAGGAAAGCAGAGAAATAGGATGAGTGAAGGGGCACATATTGGGGAGGGAGTGTTCCAATTGCACAATTACTCTTTACTTAAAAATAACTGAAACAAATGGGACTCAACATATGTTATCCTAACTTTCCTTGCATTTGTAATATTTCATAATTTAAAAAGTTTTAACAGGAATAAGTGGTCAAAATTGAGCTGTTTTCCACAAAGTATCCCCTCTCAGAAAAAGAGCTGGTCGTATGTATATATGTTCAGATGACACTTCTCTGGACATGTCTTACCGACTGATATCTTGTTCCTATATTCAAAAATGTACCTAAAAGCCTAGAAAATTGTTTTGAGATAGTAATAGCTAATAGCTATATAATACTAACTTTATGCTAGCCTTTTCCTTTCCTACCCCCTTCCTGCCGCTCTTTTTCTTCCTTTCTTCTCTCCTTCCTTTCTCCCCTCCCGTCCTTTCCCCTTTCTCATCTTCCCTTCCTCTCTCCCTTGTTTCCTTCTTTCTCTCTTTCAACCTTGTTTTTATTATAAAATATTACACTCATATAAAAACTGCATAAAACCTAAACCTACAACGTAACAAATTATTATAAAGTAAATGCTTATGTAACCACAACTGAGGTCAGGGAACACAGCACGATGAGCACCTGGAAAGCCCCTGTGTGCCAGGTTTGGCTCTAAGAGGCCCACGGAGGCAGCGCATGGTGGAGTCTGTATTCCATCCCAGGTTGTCTGTCTCCATATTCCACATAACATTTGTGTGTGTGTTTGCGCACATGTGCACATGCCCAAATGCACATCTCAATTTCTTCGTCTGTCAGGTGAGTAAGATGATCATGTCTCACTCAGGACTGTTCAGAAGATTAGATGATAACATACTATAAAGTACTTAGAACAATACCTAGGACATATAATTGTTTGCTGTCACCATCATCGCCATCATACTCATCATCAACCTCTACTTTCTTCTGCTCCTTGGATCCTTTTTGAACTTTGTCAAATGTTAAAGCCCCAGAGTAGAAATGAACACTCTTTTCAAAACTTTCGTTTTCTGCAGCCATAAATATTTAAACAGACAGACCCATGAAAAGGTACAAAACAAGACATATGTAAAGTTTCCTGGTCTAATACTGAAATGAACCCATAAAAGTTTATGGTGAGTGTAATTCAGAATTTGAGAGTCCTGAAGAGACCTGCGCCTTTTCTATGCAGCGGTACTTTTATACCAAGGAGAAAAGTTTACATTGCAATGAATCTGTAAAGTAAATTCTGCATTATAAAAGATATGGGTGCACCAGGAGGAGAAACACAGTGACTGAGAGACACTAAGAAAAAGAAAGAGAATTCTGCAATGTGGTCATTTTGATCATTAATTCATCCAGAAAGTATTTAGTAGGCACCAGACACTGAAGGAGATACTCAGGCGATGGCAGCACAAGAGCGTAATCCCTGGCTTCGTGAAGCTGAGACTGGTTGGGTAGACTGATGGATTTACTAACTCATGGAAGAAAAAAAATGCAATGAAAAAGGAAGGACAGAGTGCTATCAGAGCACATAGCAGGGGCAAACAACTTCATGTCGGAGGGTCAAGGAAAGGTTTTCTGAAGGAGATATTGTGCTGAAAGATAAGGAGTTGGTGAAAAAAAGTTGATTGTAGAGCCAAACAGGAAAAGCATGTGCAAAGGTTTAGAAAGTGCAAACAAACCCTACTTTGGCTAAAGTCTAGACATCAGAGGAAGCTTCAGGAATTGCTTAACACTCCACGTGGCCTTTTTGAGCCCAGTTGACAATGGAAAAATGTGGTCAAGGATGTCACATCAGCTTGCTGTGCTTCTTAAATCCTTACATTGGATTGTGGCTAACCTGAGTCTCTTATCTTATAAACATACTGAACACACTTGGGATCTTCTTACTGAGATTGATAGGTTAAACGACAACTTTATAGTTTCCTGTATTGAATCTTGTCTGCCATTTTTTCCTTGTTTATATCCCAAATGAAAAAAAATACAAATAACGCTGGATTAATTTTATAAACAGAAAGCTACTAGATTCCCTATAAAGACAGTGTCTCTGACCAGATATATTTGTGCCATCAAACTTCCCTTTTTTGGAAATCTTTTAAAATTTTCATTCAACAATGTTTAAAAAACAATTTTTAGGATTATAACAAACCGATGTTGTAAAATAGCACTTGGGACAAGCCAAGGATTCCTTACTCATTGTTTAAACTGTATCACTTCAATTAGACCTAAATATTCACTTAGCTTAATAATATGTTTGTGGCAATTTTTAAATGAGTACTTGTTATTTTACAGACAGGTTTCTTACAGAATTGAGACGAGTACACATCCCAAAAGAAGCACGAAAACACCAAAAGGTATGTTCTAATTTTTAAGTTCTTTCACAAGCAAGAATGATAAAGCTTATGGAATGAAAAAAATATATATATATCTTCAACTTGTATACTAATTTAAATTTTATGCTGTTTATGCCAATTTAAATCCACATCTATGTTGTTTATGCTAGATTTTAAGTTCCAGGGGGCAAAAACTGTGCCTGATAAATTGCTCTGAGTTATTTAGTAAATTATTCTAGAAAAAAATAAATATTGTGGGCTTTCTTGTGAGTTTAGTGATACAAATTAAAATAAAATAAATTTAAAACCCCTGACATGGCCTTATCCTGCTAATGATGCTTCCTTCAGCCTTGAGAGCACTTCAATCCTTTACCTCTCATTTTCCATATGTAAACTGAAGGTATCCATGCATGTGACCCTCCAAACTACTAGCACTCATCAGCCTATTAAAGATTTTACCATACTAATCCTTTCTCACTGTCCTTATAATCTGGAGGTAAAAGGCCAGATCCTGCTGGATAACTAAACTATTTCCTTAGGAAGTTATGTTAGCAGGTGTGTTCTAAATTTCACCTAGTGATTTCATTTCCTGTAGCAAGCAATATAGAGGCTTTTTCATCACAACAGCTTATTAAGATAATCCATCAGTGTGTAGGGGTCTCCAAATTGATTTGAATCTTTAAAGTCCATCTGAACTGACTTTGTATATTTGAACAAGCAATACAAACTTTAAAAAAAGAATGCTGCGTCCCCTTGTTCAATCCAATAACTTGCACATATTCTTCAGAGGGGTGCAGGGTGCATTCCATTAAAATTCCTTTCACCAAGACCTCTGATGACCTTGGTGCTCACCCAAGTGACAACAGAGTTTTGCCTTGGCCCTCTCGCAGCATTTGCCCAGGTGCTCTCGCTTTCCTGAAACACTCAACCTCCTTTGCTTCTGTTTCTCCATCTTTCTCATTCTTTTTCCAAGCTTTTGGTGCACTCTTTTTCAGTTTCCTTTGCGTGCTCCTCTTCCTTTATTTATGGATAGTCCTTAAGGTTTTCTTTTAGCCCTTCTTTTCTTCTCACTTTATGCCAGAAGTTGTTTTTAATTTCTTCCAGAAACATTTTGGGATATAATATGCTCAGTTGGTAAAAATTCCAAAGGGTGTCAAATGAAGAGTGTCCTTTGCATTCTATTCCCAGCCATTCAATTTCTCTTTGTAGGGGAATTTGTTATGGGTTCTCATGTATTATTGCAGAGATATTCTATGTATATATAGGCATATACACACAAAAGGTACTATATGCATATTTTATTATGTCTTGCTTTTATTATTTAATAATGTATCATGTAGCTTGTCACATATATGTGCATATAGAGCTATATCTTATGTTTGTGTGAATATAGAGCAGCAGTCCCCAGCCTTTTGGCCACCAGGGACCAGTTTCATAGAAGACAATTTTTCCATGGATGGGGAGGGCAGGGAGCAGGGGAGGTAGAGCTCAGGCAGTGATGCGTGGCCTGGTTCCTAACAGACCACAGATGGGTGCTGGGCTGTGGCCTGGGGGTTGGGGACCACAGTTATAGATTATACCTACCTATGGATGCACCATAATTTATTTACCCAGCCCTCTTGTATCAGTCAGAGTTTAATGTGGGAAGTAGAAATTCACTTGATTTCTGGTATAAAAAGTTTTAATAAAAGGAATTAGGTAAGATGCAGTCATTGAAAGAAACGAAGACGTAGAAATCATGGGGTTGCCACTAGATAGCTGATTTCAAAGTTACACAATCATAGACATCATCCAGAGATCCAGAAATCTGGAAGTTGCTATCACCATGGCCACAAATGGCACGTCTGTCTCATACCATGAAGCTGGTGGGTAGACTCTGGAAGGTGGAAACCAACAGTTATCTATACTTACATCTATTTGGCTTTGTATGTATACTGCATGATATCACAGAAATAGCCCTTATCTTACTTTCAGTCTGGACTTTTCAGCTTGGCCTCACTTGTATTAGAGCAACTCATGGGAAAACCTAAATAAAACAGAAAGAAGAGTGGAAATGGATACCAAAGGCTGATTGAGCAACACCGTCCACCCTCTTGGCTATTCAGCATAAATACCTAGCCTTCCACCTGTCCTTAAATTGCAACAACATGGTCATGCCTTATGTAATATGAGTATACCTTATACAAGTGAAAATGCTTTTACCCTCTCCCCATAAAAGAGAACCAATTCCATCAGGTGCAGATTCTAACTCTGGGTGATTTTAATTACTCTTTTAAATTAGTCATAATTGAACTATCATATCCTGTAATTCAAGGACTAAATTCTAAAAATAACCACTACTTATAATATCATGACATAAAATAATAGTAGAAGGGAAGAGGGAGAAAAGGAATTTGGTTAATATATAAAGGTATATGAATAAAATGGTAAGGAAAAATATATGTAGCTATTATATTCCTCGATTTCACAACTAATCATGAGGTTGTACTTGGTGTTTATAAATTTCTTTCTTCATTTAGCATTTTGTTTTCCCTTTGCTTTTGGATAGTATTTCAGCTGGTTAGGATTATTTATATGGTGGAAGGATACAAACCAGTATGGTGTTCAGGTTATCACTGCCATGAGACACAAACAGGTTAGATAACTAATCTTATTTTTCCATCTTGGTGCCAAATACTGTTTTATTCAAGGCTATGTGTATTCTAGTGCAAGTTGGTGTCTGGATAAAAATATAATAATTAAGATATTCAAGGTTATATATAGAAAACAGAAAATACTCTAGGTATTTTACGTAGAAATGGTTTTAATACAGGAAATTAGGTGCTTAGAAACTCATTGGAAGCAATTCAAGGGCTAAATCCAGAAGGTTGCCACTGGGCTAATGATTTAAAAGTCACACCATAATTGCAGTGATCACAAAGTCAGGAAGCTGCTACTGCTGCTGTTACTATGCTGCCACAACTGAGGCTCATGCCCAGGTAGCGAGTGACCAGGCTCTGGCATGTAGAGTCCAGCTGCTGCAAATGCTCCTGTCTGCTTCACTTTCCTTTTCAGACTCTAAAGCATCAGGAACATGTGTCATTTCTACCTTAAATTTCATACATGTACAGCTCATTGATTAAATCATGTCACAAATCCTAGCTACACAAGAATCTGACATATATTGTTTTTAGTCCCCAAACTTTATGGCACCAGGGACCAGTTTCATGGAAGATACTTTTTCCACAGACTGGGGATGGGGGTGGTTCCTGGGGGGCTGTGTGGTGTGGAGCTCAGGCGGTGATGCGTGGCCCATTTCCTAACAGGCCACGGACCAGTAATGGGCTGCAGCCCAGGGGGTTGGGGACCATAATTCTAAACCATTGTAGATATAGAGTACAAATAAAGAAGGAGGTAAGAAAGTGCTAGCACACTTATGACAGACATGTATGTGGCTTACTATCTTTTGTTTTAACAATCAATCTCACAAAAAATATCTTTGAACATATGTAAGAATATAAGTAGGATAACTTCCTAGAAATGGTATTGATGGTTTAAGAGAGACGTTCATTTAAAAATTTATTAAGTCTTGGCAAATTACTAGAGCTTGTAACACAGACTATGGTTTGGGCTGTGGACCAGCAGTGTTGGCCTCACCTGGAAGCTTGTTAGAAGTGCAAAAATCTCAGGCCCCACCCCTGACTGCCTGAACTAGAATCTGCATTTTAACAAGATCCCCAAGTAACTCGTGCGTACATTCCAGTTTGATGAGCACTGGGCTAGAGGTGGTACACACTGCATTCCCAGTGGTAGTGTATGTATGGAATTCTTCCTTTCTGTTCACCAAGACAGTGCTCAATTGCCTTGATACTTTTCAAATTAATATTTGAAAATAGTATTTCTCATGAAATTGTGCATCTTTTCATTTGTTAAAAAAGTTGTTATATCAATTTCTGTGAACTTGCTCTTCACATATATTGAATTAATCTATTGGTCTTTTTCTTATGAACTTAAGAATATAATATTAAGAAAATTAGCCTTTTGGCTTTGATATAAGTTGCAAAATTTTTCTCATTTCGTTGTTTCCCTTTTGATTTTGTTTATGGTTTTATTTCCATGCAGAACACACACACACACACACACACACACACACACACACACACGCATTCCTACATGGTTGAATTTGTTAGTCTGTTCTCTCATGTATTGGAGATTTTGTCTTATGTTTAGAAACTCCTTTATCACCTCAAGATTGTTTTTAAACTCTTTTCTTTTGTTACAATCCAATCTGTGAGCCATCAGAATGTATTTTGGTGAGAGATGTGAAGTAAGGATCCAACTGAGTAGTTTTCTTCGATAACTATATATCAGGAGTTCTTAAGCTAGCATCCATGAATGCCTAGAGAGTACTTAAACCCCTGAAATTGTATGTGAATTTGTGCCTGAGTTTGCATTTTTCTGAAGCAAAAATCCTAGGGTTCATTAGATTTTCAAAAAAAAAAATAATAAGAACCATTGCTCTGTGCAGCATCCCATCTTCCAATATGGCTTCAGTTGCTTTTCGTATCTTTATTACTCGCGTGTGTTCAGTAGTAGCCTTCTCTTGACCTCTAGACTTGAGTGTACAGAAGTGGGCAGGCCCAATGTCATCAGGGTCCTTATAAGAGTGAAGCAAGAAGGTGAAAGAAGAAGAAGGAGATGGAATGACAGAAGCAGAAATTGGAGCGATGCACTTTGAAGATAGAAGACAGGGCCAAGAACCAAGGAATGCCTTGATTTTAGCCCCTTAAGACTCATTTCAGACTTTTGACCTCCAGAACTGTAAAAATGTATCTTGCTTTAAGCTACTAAGTTTTCGATAGTTTGTTTTAGCAGCAATGTGAAATTAATACATGGTATAGGGTAGAGAAGGCAGCAACAATGTAGCTCCAAAAATTTAACAAGTTTACCGACCTTGTTATAACTACTGGTATTATGAGTCCATTCCAGACAATATAATATGCAAGCCTATCTCAATTGGATATATTTATATAAAGTTTTATAAAGTAAAAAACACAAACACAATCTACTTACAGATAATCCCTCTCCTATAACTCTAAAACTGTATCTCATTGCACGTGACCAGAGCATTATTGAAAGAGATGGAAGGAAGGAGCCTGCCATAGAACCTTGGCCCTCAGATCTCATCTGGCAATCTTGCCTTATTCATCTTTTAGACTCTTTGCATCATTTGACATACAACACCTTTCTGCAAACACTGGAAAAGTTCTAGTGTTGCTCTAGTTCTCAAGTAAGGAAAAATTAAAAGGAAATACTCTCAGACAAAAGGGAAAAAGGGCAGCAAGACATTTCCAAAGGTAAGGAAACATAAGGCATTAGAGAATCATAACTGAGTTTAACTTGAGGGAGAGAAGGAGAAGGGAGAGAAACACTGGCTAATGCAGTCTTGAATTTAGCTACCCAGTCCTGAAATTGGGCACCTAGTATAGCTGAGACCCATGCCATCTGACTTACTACCTTTCCAAAGCCTACCCTAAAATAGCATGGCTGTGACAATATGGTCAAACAAGGCAGAGCTGTGCAACCGGGGTCTGTTTTTGACTACAGCCCATATTGCTACTCAGGGCCATCTTCAGAGATGAAAATGACAAGCTCGCTAAAGGCTATAGCAAAGGAGAATCTTCCAGGGAACACTTAGTTCCGGAGATATCTCCTGTAGCCTCCAATCCCCTCCTCCTTCATTCCAGAGAGTGTTACCATTCTCTAACCACAGTCAGGGAAAGCATTTTGTAGAAGGTATTGACAAATAGACAACATTAGCCAAGCCAGGTGTATTTTGGTGTTTGGTGAGATACAAATAGGAACAGACATTGCTAGAGGGATGCTAAAGAGTCCAGAATGACTGAGGACAGTCATCACCTCTGTTAAGGAGCCTTGGACTGGGTACAGTTGGCAAAAATATCAAAGGTGACTTTTAATGAAGCCATATGGGTGACTGTCTTATAAATGAGAATGCATTCATCATGTAATGTAGTCATCATGTAATTAAAAATAAATTTTCAAAGAAGGTGTCTGTACTTTAGAAGCTAAATGTTGATGAACTAAAGACTAAGAAATAGAACTCTACCATTGATGAATCAAACCAGATAAAAGGAAGCAAATGTCTTTACATGGAACTCATTATTAGCGTGGATGTGGATTAGCAAGGAAAAGAGAAACATATGACATCCCAATGACAAAAGAAGAATCTGGAGCAGAATCAAGGCAGAATGTGAATTCCCAGAGGGAAGAAACTGTCTTAGTCATCTTCGTTCCTCTGGCCCTGGTGCAGTGCTGGTTCCTTGTAGTTGTGTAAACCCCCAAATGTCTGTTGACTGCTTGGCTGGATGGGCAAATGGGCAGATGGCACAATTCCATACAGGCCTAGCTAAGTTCTCATATATCCCTGGTGGGAAGGGCTGTGTGTAAACATTACTTGGCCTTTAATAGTCATTATGGCCCCTGTGTGTCTATTACTATTTACATACAGTTTATCCATTCATTTCCTGGAATAGAATTAGGATTCTCAATGATTCAGTGATCCTGACCCTAACCCTAGTAAAAATGTATGGGAAATCTAAAAATATTGACTATAAGTAAGTTTGGCAAAAGAACTCAGAGGATCAATCAATAGAGAAAATGAGAAAGTGTTTTGTACATGGTAGAACTCTATGCAAATGTGGTCTGTAATTACAGTCACTCGGTCTGATGTGGCTTGCCAGTGCTCTTCACAGCTGGCTTTGAGTTGCCGAACTGCTCTTGGTGGGGCCAGTCTCTGTAACCTGGTCATTTGTCCCACGCAACCATCCATTCTTGTCCCCTTCAGCAGATCTTGCTTCTTTCTCCTTGGTGGTGTTGATGGACATGAACTGGTCCATTATATTTTTCCACAAGGGCACCCTTCCTCACCAATACTGCCAATTTATAAGATGACGAGGAAGCTGAGGTCCCCACCAGCATATTATGATCCTAAGTTTATTGAATGGAATAGAATTTTAAAATGACAAAAGGCCCAATGAGTCAAAATTCTGCCATTAATTTTGCTTTTGTATCAAAGAATTAAGGACCCTATCAAAATACAGTTACTTGAGAATTATAAATAATTCATTGTCACTGATCAACCATTAGCTGAAATAGGCTCATCAGATTTTCTCTACTTACTTGAGACAATGAGGTAATAAATACATAAGTATTGATAATAAAAAGTGGAAAAAAAAATGGAAAAGGAATGTCCAGAACAAGAATGGCAAATCCAAGGTATGCATGCTTTCCTCTTCCACTTCCCATACCCATGGCAAACATCAGACCCTTACCAGCCTCAGCCAGATAGAGCCTCAGAATCGTGCTCAACACAAAGCTTTGGGAAACCACTGTGAATTCCACTTTGTGTTGGCAAAGGAGTTAAAACCTATTGGTCTTTTCTGGCCTAAAATATGAGGCAGGATGCCAGAAGAGTACCGTAGGAGGAGGTAAGAGTAGCACAGTGGTGGAAGGTAGGGAGGGGAACACAAAGAGACTGAACTGCTGGGGAACCCAGTGTTGCGAGGGGATGCAGCATAGTGACCCAACTGGGTGATTGATTATCTTTCCATATTCATAGAGCTGAACAGCAGTGCTTATCAAAATTTAGTGTACAAAGAAATCATCTTAGGAGTATTGTTGAAATGTTGATTCTGATTTGGTAGATCCTGGGTGGGACTCAGGAGTCTGCATTTCTAAAAAACACATGGTTATTGTTGAAGTTACTGGTCCAAAATCACATTTGGAATAGTGAGGACAGAGTTACTTAATGTGAATTAAAACTCATGTCTTGGGCACAGGACTCTGTGCTCTTTCTCTACGTTGTAAGAGGAGGGAAACTGGAGTAGAAGTCAGAACACCCAAGTTCAAATTTGAGTCTGCCACTTATTTTGTGACCTCTGTCTTTGAGACTCATTTCTCTTATGTGTAAAATGGGAACAAAAGCACATACCTCATGTGATGCTCATGAAGATCAAATATACATGGCATTTGGTAAGGGGTCAATACATGTTAGTTAACTCTGAACCAGCCACAGTCAATAGTATTCCAAGAAGACATAGAAGCTCTGGCTACACACCCCCAAAGTATGCAGAAGAAAAATTTTATCAGCCTTCCAGATGGCTGTTGACATAATGCCAAACATCCAAATATTTGGAATGCATTCAGAACATATTCAACAAGTATCTTTCTTCCTTTCATATGGGTGTTTTGGCCTCAGGAAGACAAAGAGTGAGGGGGTTTTATGTAGAAAGATGTTATCTATCTAACTTCTAACTGGCTCTTTTGTATACTTTGGAGCTGCTTACAGACACATTGGAAAATGGTAATGCATGCAACATAGATAATCTCAATTTTCAGAAAGCCTTTGATACTGTTCCATATAATGGGCTGCTTAAACCCAAGACAGCAGGGATTCTTGATGGAACCCTGGGAAAAAGGAGAAATTGGCTGGAGAACAAAACGAAAGTTGAGAATGAAGCAGAATGGAAAATAGAAGATGGGGTTATGTTCAAAGAGCAGGGTGGAAGTCCAGATTTTGCAATTGCGACTGTCACATAGGTTGATATACAAGAGTGAGCAATAGGAGAAATGGTAATTAGGACTGTGGCTCAAGCATGTATGAGCCTCAAGCTTGATGCTGACATGAACTTTATATGACAATATCTTAACATTATAAGAGCTAATATTAATTAGACTAGAAAGACTGTTAAGGATGCTTGAATTGATGTGAAACTAGTTCCAACCTAAGAATTAAAATATTCAGCTGTAATACAAGACTTTTAATAGAAATTTTATATTTTAATTATATTCATTGTAATCCTAAGGAAATAAGAAATGCATATTCTTCTAAATCATTGATTCTCAACTGGGGATGGTTTTGAGCTCCCTCCACCCCCAGGGACATTTGGCAAGGTCTGGAGACATTTTTGGTTGTCACAATGGGGGAGGCAGAGAGGGTGCTACTGGCATCTAGTAGGTAGAGGCCAGGGATGCTGCTCAACATCCTACAGTGCACAGAAAAGACCCCTATGAAAGAGAGTTATCCATCTCCAAATGTCACCAGTGCCAAGGTTGAGAAACCCTGGTCTGAGCCATCATACCCTAAGGTGTGCACAGAAGGGGAAAATTCATAAGGTAAGAATTTTTTACACAAAGCATTTGAAAAATAACTATCATTCCTAGAATAAAGCCTTCATTATCACTAAACTATAATACGATGCTCTAAAACTAGAAACAGGAGCAAGGAGGAGGGGCAGAAGAGAACAATGGAGAAATTTGAGGAGAAAGAGAGGTAGCCAGAGAGAACAGAAAACAGACATCTAACCTCTTCTGGGACTTCCATGGCCTGCACAATCCCCTTTCCTCATGGATTTTCTGCTCAATTCACTTCAAATGAATTGATCTGGAGTTTGCTACAGAACAGGATCCATTCCAACCTGGCTTACAGATGTTCGAATCTGCACAAGCCAGCTAGTCTTCCAGATGTCATTTTCTTTTAGAGAAAAAACAGGTCCAATGAGAGAATGAGGAAGGTAGTTGGAACAAAGAAAGAATTTCACAACTTTTCAAAATGTATGAAATTGCGTGTTTTGCATTTCTGACATATAGGTCAGAGAAGAAAGTAATTCTTCTAACTGGATTTTCCTAGAGGTACATTAAAAATTGAACCAGTCCAGCTTTTGATAACTGCTTTCAAGGACCAGGGGAAGAGGTAGCCCTGGATGGAAAGCATGGGATAGTTTCAGGGATTCTATAGAGGAACCTGGGCCCTGTTGCCAGCCCTGCCTCTTGTCATTTCACAGTTGGAGCCACCGCCTTCAGATGTTTTGCCTCCCATTGTGCATGAATATTCTCCGCAAGTTTCCACATTAAGCAACTTACTCAGCTAACTCTATTTATTAGTTAATGTGGAAGATGAACCAGAATGGAACATAGCTTGGGAATTGAAGAGAAGTGGAAACAATATCTCCAAGAATAGATATTAATAGTAGAAAAAAAGCTACCTTCATTTACATTTTCTTCAAAAGTCAGACTTATTTGTAAGAATGCAGGGCCCCAAATCATTCAAAATTGTCTCTAATTCAGTGGAAAAGAAAGCACACCTGTGATGAGTTCTTGGCTATCAAAATGGCACTTACTAACCTTTGATTAATTCCATTTAGGGGATGGTAACATACACCCCGGAAACCTGGCCTGGTATCTTAGAATAAGGGGTTTTTCAGGAAAAGGCTGAATTTTGAGTAGTGACATACTTGGACAACAGGGCCCTGCAGAAGCAGCCCGAGCTGAGGACCCTTGAAGCAATGTGAAGAGAACTCTACAGCTAAGCCCATTTTATCTGTGCAGATATTCACACAGACGGTATTGCCTTGATTTTCAGCACCATTGTCATCATTCTTGGTTGGATTCTTTATAATCATTAATTGATAGAACTCTGTGAATTAATTTTTTCTTTTTCTTTTTTTAAATTAAATCAATTTTTTTAAGTTTCAGAATATTATGGGGGTACAAACACTTCGATTACATATATTGCCTTTGCACGGCACGAGTCAAACCTACAAGCGTGCCCATCCCCCACCCAGAAAGTGCACACTGTACCCATTAGGTGTGAATTTACTCATCCCCTCGTTCTGCCCCACACCTGCCCGACACCCAATGAATGTTACTTCCATATGTGCACATAAGTGTTGATCAATTAGTGCCAATTTGATGGTGAGTACACATGGTACTTGTTTTTCCATTCCTGTGACACTTCACTTAGACGAATGGGCTCCAGCTCCATCCAGGATATTTATCATGGACAACATGAAGTTTTTAAATATATATACTTTATGAAATGACTCAATTGAGCTAATTAACATATACATTACCTTACATACTTATCATTTGTTGTGGTGAGACCCCTTAAAATCTGCACCCTTAGTGATTTTTAAAATATGATTAATTGTTATTAACTATAGTCACCAGGTTGTACCATAGATCTCTTGAACTTATTCCTTGTATCTAACTGAAATTTTGTATCCCTTTAACCAACAACTTCCCACCCACCCCCCAACTCCTTGGCCCCTGGTAAACACCATTCTACTCTTTACTTCTATGAGTTCAACTTTTTTAGACTCCAAATAAAAGTGAGATAATGTGGTATTTGTCTTTTTGCACCTGGCTGATTTCATTTAACATTATATCCTCCAGATTCATCAATGCTGTTGCAAATGACAGAATTTCCTTTTTTAAGGCTGAATAGTATTTCACTGTGCATATATACCAAATTTTCTTTATCCATTCATCTGTCCATGAACATTTAGGTTGATTCCATATCTTGGCTATTGTGAATAATTCTGAAATGAACATGGGAGGGCAGATATCTTTTCCACATACTGATTTCCTTTCATTTGGATGTATACCCAGTAGGGAGATTGCTAGGTCATATGGTAGTTCTATTTCTAATTTTTTTAGGAACTTCCACACTGTTCTAATAGCTGTACTAATTCACATTTCCATCAAAAGTGTACAAGGGTTCCCTTTTTTCCACATCCTTTCCAACACTTATCTTTCATCTTTTTGATAATAGCTATTTTAACAGATGTAATATGATATCTCATTGTGGTTTTAATTTCTCTAACGATTAGTGATAGTAAGCACTTTTTCACATACCTATTGTTATTTGCATGGCTTCTTTTGAGAAATGTCTATTTAGGTCCTTTGTCCATGTTTTATTTTTTCTTTGTCCATGTTTTAATCAGGTTATTTATTTTCTTGTTATTGAGGAGTTCGAGTTCCTTATATATTTTGTATATTAAGCCCTTATCAGATGTATGGTTTGCAAATATTTTCTCCAATTCTGTAAGTTGTTTCTTCACTGTGTTTATTGTTTCCTTTGTTGTGCAGAAGCTTTTTAGTTTGATATAAAATTTATTTTTTTTGCTTTTGTTTGTGAGACGTATCCATCCACATGAATACACACATACGCACTGACAGGCCTTAACAGCTGATTTTGAGCATATTTTTATTCCTTTGTTTGTATTTTATTTTATCATTTGTTATGGTGTTAGTGAATTTAAAGTTCTGTATTTGATATGTTAGGGACTGGTATATTTCCCTTTATTCCTTACCTGTGGATCCTAGCTCATCTTTGAAAAATTCATACCTTAGTCACAAGTGGGAAGGAGCAAGAAGACAATGATGAATCAGTGCCACTGCTTATCCTCAACTGCCCCCTTGGTGACAGGGGTCAGTAAAAGCATCTCTGTACACAAAGGGGAGGGCATCTTATATATATTTAACATACTTAAAATGGTTCTCAAAGGAAGTAGATGCTCAACATTAGTTTATATCAGCCACTAACACTGAGCAGACAAGAATCTGTTTAGGTGCTCATCTGTCTTACGAATATTTCATATGTCAAAATGATGGAAGGGAGCAATTGGGGTGCCTTAAGTATAAAGATGATTCCTCATTGACCCTCCAAATACTGGTGGTCTGTACAGAAATCCATTTTGCGTATATGCAAACTTTGGGAACATTTTCAATCACTGCTAAGACTCCATTTTTTCCCATTTACTTCAGAATGCTTGGGGGCCGGGTAATGAGTAGCATTGATGATATGGAAACTTCATAAATTGAATCCACTCAGTTGGCATATGTTGATTGTCATATTACATTTTTGGCCATATCTCATCATCACCATAAAGCATCATTTAAGGTTTTGTATGTAATAACAAAAACTAACTTTTTACATGTGAGAGACTGGCTCATGAATGGGACTCAACCAGTCAAAGAACATGTAGAAGAATAAAGAGAAACCACACAAGGTTAAAGAAAGGAGAATTACTGATTTCAAGCAGCTTAATAAGAAAGATTAAATATTTATTTTATGCATTGTTCTTTACCCACAACAGCCATTTTAAAAATATGCTGTTGGCACTATCCCTTATAAATTTTTTGAAGTTGATGTGTATGCTCCGTGGAGAAAAAGCAGGGATCTACACCTGGATCATCCTATAAAGTCATGTAATCTTAGACAAAATTAAACTGGGTCCAAATTACCAACCACCTATCACATGTGAAGTTCTGACCTTGGAGGGAACAAAAGGCTCCTAAGGAATAGTCTTTGCCCTAATGGAAACTACATTAATGGTGATGGGAAGAAGACAAACTGGAAAAAGTTAAATGGCAATAAAATATTTTACTTATGTACTGGGACATTGATAGAAGACATATCGTCAACGACAAGTACAGCCAATACTTCTGTGCTAGGCAGAATAATGGCCCCTCAAAATGTCCACATTCTAATCACCGGGAGCTGTGAATATGTTACACTACTGGTTAAAAAGGTCTTTGTAGCTATGATTAATTTAATGCTCATGAAATAAGGAGATGATCCTGTATTATCCAGGTAGACCCAATGTAATGACAAGGTCTTTAGAAGATAGAAGCAGGAGGGTCTGATGCAAAGAAGGAGATATGAGGAGGGAATCAGATCAGAAAAAAGCAGAGCCACGAGCCAAGGAATGCAGACAGCCTCTAGAAGCTGGAAGAGGCAAGGAAGTAAATTCTTCCCTGGACCCTCCAGGAGGAACACAGTCCTGCTGACCCATTGGATTTCTGACCTCTGCAACTGTAAGATAGTATATTTGTGTTGTGGTAAGCCACTGAGTTTGTGGTAATTCGTTACAGTAGCCATAGGAAGCAAATACACTTGCTATTTTAATCTACCTCATTTCAAGAGGCCTCAAAGTTCACAGCTATGAAAGGAGGGACGTGAGACTAAATCAATATCCCACTATCCCAAATTATACCCTTGACTAATGTAACATCTAAGTGTACTATCTTTGGAAAAGAGGGTAAGGGGAGAGGAAAAGCAGCAGAAGTGCAAAGGAGAGGAGATGGAAGGCGCTGGGGAAGTTCTCTCTCTGGGGTTGTGCTAATTGATTTGCAAAGCTCAGAAAGACAGTATGCTTTCCAGGTCTAAACCCCATGTATGAGGTGAAGTATAAAAGAAGCCAGGCCAAGAAGAAGGGCCCAAGTCTACCAAAGCCATTAATTGCTAATTTGATTCTCAATGATGAACAAAGAATTGAACTGGTTTCAATCTGACCCAAACTCATGTTCCTATTATCAGCTAACATTAGGGTATCGTGGCATGAACTCGCTTTTTTCCAATGATCATTCTACAAAAATTTAGTTGATTATTTTTGCAAAGGAATAATCTTAATTTATAGAGGACGTTGTGGGTGGGGCGTGAGCAGAGAGGAAAGTCACTTAAGAATGAGAAGCCCCTCGGTGTTCAAAGAAATGTATTTTTATTCCTCTTTATTTTTATTTTTAATTGCTTTCCCAGGAATGGCCAAATGACATAGACTTCTCATTTCTTAAAGGTCCCAGGAGGCTCTAACTTTAAGACAAGATGATACATAAACACAACACCATGTACATATGAAAAGCCAGATATCTAAGTGATATTGGAGGCTCTAGATACAGCCTAACAACTACAATGGGATACCTCAGTAATGATACAGTGATGGTTCTCACTAGGGAGACTGGTCATGACGGGGACTTGGTGTGAGATATCAGGGAAAGTAAAAAGAAACTCAAAGGAGAGACAGAGAGGGAAATAAAGACAAGTAAAAATGATTTATGCAAGAACATAATGAGAGAGAATACTGTAAGAATTGAAATGAGGGGATCTGAGGTGTCACCTTAGTTCCAAAATCAATTCCACACTCTATCTGAATTCTCTTATGTGCCTCTCAGCTACAGTAATTGTAATGGCTAACAAGAATTAGCCCCTACGCTAAGTCTCTCCTGTGTTAGTTGTCACAATTTCCTTGTGTAAGGTAGATTGACAGATGAGAAAACCGACTTCAGTTATTTGCTCAAGATCCCAGGTTTCAAGTGATGGAACTATGATCAAACCAAAATCTGTCTGATTCCAAAGTCCACGTTTTCAAGCACTGCATTATACTAAAATGAAGTTTACATATGCCTAGAAGAATATTTCCTGGACATATCTCAGGCATTATTATTCTGATTATTACCTCTCTCCATCCCTTCAGCGGACCTCCAATTAATAGTATGTTGTTGGAGCTTACCATTTATCGGTCTTATTTCTTAACTTCTCTTTAGCAATTTTCGTATCTTTGCCTTTCTGCACCATAGTTTGGTCTTTTCTTTAGATTTCTCTCCAAATTCACAGTTCGCTGTTTAGCTGTGTCCACCATACTGTTTAACTCATTTATGACCCCTTTATTTCAATGATCAAATCAGATTATTCTATTATCTATAGTTCCTTGTTATTGCTCATGGCATTTGATTTCCTCACATGCTTTGTAAATTTTGTCTGTGAGCTCATCTTTAGAACAAACTGTCTTTTATAGGGTTCCTTTACTCAATCTATTATTTGCTTTTGTGATCATCTTTGCCAGGGCTCAACAGGGTTGAGAGTTCCTAGACTAGATGGTACACTGGTCTTGCAGCTGCACACTTTTTCAATACACTGAAATGCAAACAAAAGATACCTAGCACAAATGCGCAGTATGTGTCCTCCACAGTCATACTGAAGGAAGGTGATGAGGAGGACAGTTAATGTAGGCTAGACCAGGTGTCTACAAACTATGGACCTTGGGCCACCTTCTACCTGTTGCCTGTTTTTGCAAGGCCTGCAAGCTGAGAATGTTTTTTCCATTTTCAAATGGTTGAAAAAATATAAATAATATTTTGTGACATGTGAAAATGACATGAAATTCAAATTTTAGGGTCCATGAACAAAGATTGATTGGGGCACACCATGCCTATTTGTGTACATATTATCTGTGGCTGCTGTCATCCTACAACAGCAGAGTTGTGTAATTGCAACAGAGACCATATGGTTCACAAAGCCTAAAATATGTGCTATCTCGCCCTTTACAGAACAAGTTTGTTGGGTTAGGTCATCTAATTGAAATCATTCCTGTTTGAAAGTGAAAGTACACTCCATAGCTGTGTGTCAAAATTCTCTACCAATATAACGAAAAATTCAGAGCACAAAAGATAAAAAAGGCTCTAATTGCCAATCCCTTAAGATACCAAGGAAACTTTTCTTTTAATTTCCCCAGTTTTACAAAGTTGCCCATAATTTCCTCAGGAAAACATGCCACTCCCCACTGTGACCACCAGATGGCAACTCCAATGATGGTTCAATGCTACATGAACATTTACTTATGAAGATACCTTATGCATAATTTAAAAACAACACTTTGTGAACAGTATGAATTTAGAAATCAACTAAATCATGACAAACTCAGAATAATCTTGGTGGGGAAACAGGCTGGGGCTCAAAGCTTAGCGTTTGGGGGGTGGGAGCACCCCTGGAGTAAGTAATCTATGCTTGATCTTAGCCAGTAGTCTCAAACTATAATGTACAAAGAATAGCCTAGAATGCTTGTGAAAAAGGCAAGCTCCCAAGCCACACTATTAGAGAGTCTTCCTCAGCAATACAAATACTGCATTTTTTTTTTTTACCAACACTACGTTTGATTCTTAAATAGGCTATCTGAAGACCGCAGATTTAAAGATACTGATTTTAGATTTCTTTTCTCTAGGCCTGACTAAAAGGGTGACTGATTGCCTAAATTACAAGGTCCAATGAAGTACAAGGACATTGGGGCCCACTTCATTGGCAGGGGTTCAAACTTATGGGCAGGAGTGGAGAAAGCTCTCTCTCAAATTTTAGTGCCAGGGAGAGGGTCAGAAAAAATTGTCAAGGTTCCATCTAAATGGGATGGTCCTTAGGCAAGGCTGCCAAAGGTGTGCTGTGGCTAGAACATAACTTGGAAGGATGCTGGAGGGACTGAGGGCCTCTGTGTGAAGAGGTGCCAAGTATAGAGGCAGCAAGAGCAATCCTAGACTCATGTGATGCCAGACTTACTTAGGTCTGCTTAGGTAGGGGCAGGCAAGGCTGAGTTGGCAGCTTGAATATAGAAATTTCTCTAACTCTTCGGGATGAGGAAAGCAAGAAAGAAATGTCTTGGTGATATTTTTTCTCTTGTGATCATCTTATCTTTCTCTTAACTCACTGATTTAAAGCAGTACATCCATTCCAAAAACGATATCACCTCTTGTTATAAAATGAAGGATAAAATACAGCAACTTTTATATCTCACATATGTTGATCCTCCTAAGTGCCTTCTCCTTTCTCTTCCAACTGTAATGTTCAAAGCACTTCCAAAGCATAGACAAACCCTTTAACAGTTTGGTCTGAGGCATTTTTAGATGATTTTTGTTCGTAGGACCTTAGGTTCTCTATCTTAGAACCACTATGACGATTCCGTATGGGTGTTCAATAAGTGGTCATTAAATGAATGAATCATACAAAAAATAAAGTTTGATTTTAAAAGGGACACGATCCAATATTTTTGTGTCTGCATGCTCTTTCTTTTTGTATCATTTCCTTCAAGAGCATAGAGAATAGAGAAGTGTACATGACTTCACTGCTCACTTCTTGGTTAAAAACTCCTGCATCTCTATTTCCAGTCTTGTCCTCTCTTTAGACCTTCAGTTGCCTGCTGTATGTTTCCATATACACGCCCAAGACTACAGTCAGCAAAACTAAGCTCACCATCTTCTTCCGATGTCTCCTAGGATCACTGCCATTTTTCTAGTCGATCACATACAAAACATGGAGTCATCTTCACTTGTCCCCTCTTTCTCATCTGCTGCGCTGCTGGCTTTGTACCGTGTCAGCTTAGCTCAGCTAGGGCCAGGTTTCCCAGCATTTCCTTTGCCATTTGGTTGTGGGTAGTGTTGGGCACCCAAGACGTTTTGTGCTCATTTTGGAAATTGGAATTGAAGCAGAAGTCATGTCTTGTACACTCTGAGGGTTTGTGCAGGACTTCTGCACATTGTCACCAACCTACTGGCATGAGGCCAGCACCTGCACCACAGTTCCTCTAGTTCCTGCCGATGCCCCCCTCAGCTTCCCTAAGGAAGATCTGGGCCAAGTGCATGGACAGCTGCCTCTGTAGCAAAGGGCACTGGTCTCACCAACAGCATCAAGCTTTTCTTCCAGATTGCTGATCTTTGTAGATTGCTTCACTAGCTCCCACAGTTGCATAAGCCTTATCTCCCACAAATGGATCCGTTATCTGTCCCTCTGTCTTAGGCTACTCGGGCTGTCAGAACAAGATACCACAAACCATGTGGCTTAAACAACAGGCATTTATTTCTCACAGTTCTGGAGGCTGGAAGTCAAGATCAAGGTGCCAGCATTGTCGGGTTCTGGTGAGGGCCCTCTTCCTGGTTTGCAGATGGTGCCTTCTCACTGTGCCCTCACATAGTAGAGAGCAGAGGAGAGGAAGTTCTCTGGTGTCCCTCCTTATAATGGCAGTAATCCCATAATGAGGCCCTACTCTCATGACCTCATCTGGACCTAATCACCTCCCAAAGACTCCACCTCCAAATACTCTATCACATTAGGAGTTGGGGCTTCAACATATAAATTCTGGGGGATTCAGCCCATGGCACCTTCCTACAGGTTCTTCTCTTGTTGAACCCTGATAGTTACATCTGCTCTCTTTATTCAGGAAGTTCTATAAGACATTGAGATTCTATCTACCTGTTTCTTATCTCAACTGCTTTTGCCACTGTTCAAGTTTAGAATTCCTTCCCTGGACGTGGAATTCTGCGGGAGCTTCCTGGCCAAGCCTCCCCACCCCCAATCTCAAGGGCTTCTGATCCATCCTGCCCCGGCTGGATCATTCTGGCCTCAAAACCACAGTGTCTCTCTATGTCTCAACAAATTCAGTTTAAATGTTTTTGTTTTTCAAGGGATTTCATTTTATTTTCTCCTACATATACCTTCTTATCCATTTGTTAATGCACATGTGTGGGCAAGTTCCTTGGCCACTTTGTGCCTCAGTTTTTCCTTAGCTATAAAATGGGGAGATTAATGGTGTCCACCTCAGATGGCTGTTGTGAGCATTAAATGAGTTAACATATGTGAAGTGTTTAGAAGACTGCCTGTCTGCCTCTTAGAAAGTTCTCTGCAAGAGTTAGCTATTAGTATGAACCATTATTATTCCCATTGCATAGCCTCTGAAGTAGCCCACAGATGTTCCAAGCTCTGCTTTTGTGCCTTTTCTCATGTAGAGCAGCCACACAACTTCCAAAGATAAAATGACACCTACTAAGAATAAGCAATTAAGATAAAGGAAAGACTTCCAGAGCATATGTAGGGCCTGTGCTGGACTTGTCAAATGTACTAACCTACAAAGTACAGAGTTACCTCCTAGTTGGCCACACCCCATACACATCATCTTGAAGGAGAATCTGTGGTGACATGAGGTGGCCACCTGGTTGGAGCTGGGGTCACCCAAGAACAAGGGGTGGAGTCTCCATAGGTTGAGGAGACCCCTGAGGGGCCTGGTGCAAAGGCTTTGTCTAATAAGGTGGTGGGAACTAGCTAGGCTGATGAGACTAGCTCCCAGTGGAATCTGGACAGGAAAATATAGTGCACGTCAGCCAATCAGGAATGGGGAATAACGGAGCAGACAGAGGAAAGCAGAGGTGCCGTGAGGGAGATGAGAGAGAAGCGAGTCCTGAAAACAGCATGGGGGCCTGGGCAGAGGAACAGTTCCTGCCCCAGTATTGTTTACTGCCTTTTATGATAACGCCTCCCTTTCAAAAGGAGGCCTTCTTAGAACTCCAAGAAACTAAATCTAGAAGGTCATTTTCAAGAAGTCAAGGAACAGAGGATGGAGAAAGACATGCACTGACTGAGACATAACTGTCTCTCTGAGGGAGTTTGGATAAGGCTGATGAAATCTTGACCAACCAGCTCCCCTCACCTTTGCCCCACTATCGGCCAGGCTTCCTTTGGCAAATATAGAGCAGAGAGATACCTAAGAGTCAAAGGTAGATAGGATATGGGTCCTGGGAAGTGTTGGCATGGCTATTTTGGACTACATGTTGGTATTTGATTGCTGTATTAATTACTAAGGGCACTGGTAACAAAGTACCACAAACTGTGTGGCTCAAAGCAGTAGACATTTATTGTCTCACAATTTTAGAGACCAGAAGTCTGAAATGAAGGTGTCAGCAGAGCCATAGTCTGGTTCATTTCAGTGATACATACCAAGAAGTGATTTACAAATTCCCAAATCTCAGGTTTGCTTTTGATGTAGAAAATAAAGAAGAAAATCTAAGAAATAGAAAACTAGAGACTTTTTTTAAACAGTAATTTAGATTTAATTTTAAAAGTCACAGAAACACTGAATTAAACTATCAAAGAAGCTTAACTCCATGAGTGCTAGCACTTTTAGAGAAAACCCATAAAAACACTCAGTAAAGCATGTATTTTTCAAGCATAAACAAGGAGGTAATAGTATATCTTTGTGAAGAATATTTAGCCCTTTGAGAAAACATGCATGATATAATGTTCAACAAAAAAATTCAGCTACCAAACTTAAAGTAAGATCACAATTCATAGCTATGCTTTTTTGATGAATGAATGCATTGATAAAAATATTGAAGAGGAAAAACTACTGTAATGAAATACTCTAAAATATTGTCTGTAGGTATTGAGAGTGGTTTCTTCTTTACTTCTTCGATTACTATGTAAATTTTCCACCTGGAGCATGTGTTAGGAACTACAAAGAGAGGGAGGGAGGAAAAGGAACTGGGGGAGAGCGCCCAAATCTCCTTGGACAGGAACTACTTTAACACCATCAGGGAATAGAGAAGTGCTTTTGATTGAACTATATAAGACTGTTTATATTGGCTGTATTCATGAATTGTATGGAATACATCTGGTGACTCTCTTTCCATATTTAATCAAATCTAAGCAAAACATGACTAATTGGTTCACCTAACCAAATGTACTTTGGAAGCTTTCATTTTCTTTGTGCTATGTTTATTTTTGTTGGGGTTTCTCTTGAAAGCATATGAAAAAGAGAAAAACAAATATTTCAAACACTAGATACAACTATTTCAAATATTCTTAAGCTAAATAGAGAAAAAAATGAGAAAAAATGTTCTTACCTATTTAGTATTTGTATTTAATGGTTCCTTTACTAATGAACCCAAGAACTGACTGTTGAGAGAAATTTTCTTTCACCTACCATATTTTTTATTCCAGTTTGAGAGTTTTTACAACTCAGACATCTTAGAGAACTCTGGCTTCTGACCACAAAAGCCTAAGATAAATAGTATGGAACAGTTAAAAAAATAACTCAGTAGTTTGAGCTTTGTAGTTGGGAATGCAGCAAGGCACACTCAGCTTTAGGAATCGTCTCCGTTCAGTTGCAAGCATAGATTAAAAGACTCCAGCCCCAATATAGGGATGGTCTTCCCAAAGACAAGAAATCATCTTTTGTAAAATGAAGCCGACAGGATTTTGAAAACTAGTTATTAATTTTGCATTGAGTTAGCAGAGAAGCCATTCCAACTAGGGATGATAAAAATAAGAGGCCCTTTTCTCATTTTCTTTATCATTATTAAAAACATTTAATCAACATCTGTGCTCATGTGATGGTAGGCCAGTGAATCTCAACCAGGATGATTTTGCCTCCCAGGTGACATTTGGCAATGTCTGGAGATATTTTTTAGTTGTCACAACTGGGAATGGGGGTGCTATTGGTATCTTCTGGGTAGAGGCCAGGAACGCTAACTTTGAGGCATGTGTTTAGTAGATACATAGATTATCAACATTGATCCTATTCCCAGATTGGATTTAGAATTTTTAAGGCATCTGTTACTGAGAATTAATTGATAGGAGCCCTCAAATCATGAATCTAGGACATTCACACACAAACTATGTAACTTATAATTAGCTTATAATTGTAAAAGCTGGTGGGTTTTATAATTTAAATTCGTGTACGTCTATTCCTATGTGGGGAATTTCTTATACTAAAACATGGATTTAAATACAGTATCCCTAAATTAGGAAGCATGCTGATCAGTAAGCTATTGTCTCTTAGCCCAAGTAGTATAAATATTGGTGGAGTCTCCAAGTAGAGTCCCACACTCTGTGCTTTGGTTTCCCCATATATAAAATATGTAAAATGAGGCAATTGACTAGATGACTTTGAAGGGATTTCCAACACTGTCTCTTCTAAGCTGTAATAGTCACCCAGAACCCTCTATTAGCTTTAAGGTTTGCTGGGGTCATAGGAGGGTAATTCAAAGTCTAATGTCATTCCATTCATAATGAATAGAAAGGAAGATGAGCATATGAAAAAGAGAGAAAAATCTTCCCATGGAATTGAGTAAACTAATTGAAGAAAGAATAGAAGGGGGAAGGGTTTGATAGAAAGGCATGATGCAGGAATCAGGGAGTGCCCCCAGAAAATTCGTTTGGATAGCTATCCACTGTTCCAGAGCCTTCGGGAAAATCTCAAAGCCTAGCCCCTGCTGTCACACCTATACTTCCCTTGGAGGTTTTCTTCTCTGAACCCAACTTCTTGTAGACAAGGTTCTTGCCCTTAAAGACCTTATAACATGGATGGGGAAAATTGAGCTATAAATCAATGTCTTAGTCTGTTTTATGGGGCTACCTAAGACTGGATAACTTTCAAACAAAAGAAATTTATTTCCTCACAGAACTGAGGACTGAGAAGTCCAGGATCAAGTTGCTGGCATCTGCTCTGCTGAGGGCCTTCTTGCTGTGTCCTCACATGGCAGAAGGTGGAGGGACAAGCTGGCTCACCTCTGCACGAAGCCTCTTTATTTATTGAATGCTTTTCTGGGGACACTTCCTCGACTTTGTTTTCTAAATTAATTAAGAAGATCTCTAATAATAGAGATTTTTGATCCAAGTAGAAAAGTGAGAAGTCCAAGGGAAGTTAACACCTACTCAGTTTAGGTCAACAGGAAGTTTCTTTTTTGGTTTTTGTTAATGACAATATTGCTGAAGGAGCCAAGTGTTTTAGAAAAAGGCAGGGGAGGCCCACATGTCGGGCTTCTCCTCCATCCATACAGTGTTAGAGACTATCCACTACATCTGGACCCAGATGTTCCTTCACTTCCACTGAATATAATCATTTTTAAACAAAGGAAAAATAAATATGCCCCAATGCTTGTTCATTTAGAGTCCATGTTTTTCCAGGTTTGTGAATCAACACCATTTTAGGCAATTCGGATTTGCTCAAATGAGGCCTCTTGACCAGATGTGTTATGCTAAGCCAACAACATAGTCAGCAGAACTGCCTATGAATATGAACAAAAGTGAGTGTTTCAGATAAGAAATGATCTCCTGGACTTTATGCCAGAAAACAACTGTGTGAGTTTAGATTTCTGAAGCAAGAGGAGTTCTGAAGCAAGATAATTTCATAACACTGTTGGTTGCTTCTTTATCCTTAACAGCTTTAGTTTTTCAGCTGAATTAAGTGTGTGCCTGTAATTTGCCATTCAAAATGTAAACTCCCTTCTCCCCCATCTTGTTCTCTTTTCTCCCAGGGGCTTTGATCTTCCTAATCTCCTAAATTCTGCCCGAAGATGCAGACTTCAGCAGTTCATTGTATTGGTCCTTCACCATGAAAGCACAGCTTCCCTCCCTTCAAAAGTCTTATTCACTTTCCACCTCCTTTCAACCTGTAGTCAGAAAGCCGGTGTAGGATAGCAGAAAGAGGCAGGCTTTTTAAAATTTTTTTTTTCTTTTTTATTTCAGCATATTATAAGGGTACAAATGTTTAGGTTACGTATATTACCTTTGCCCGACCTGAATCAGAGCTTCAAGCGTGTCCATCCCTCAGACTTGAAGTCAGAAAGACATAGGTTCGAAAAACAGTTCTGCCTGGATGGCTCTGGAAATCCCTTCACATTTTTTTTTTATTTCAGCATATTATAGGGGTACAGATGTTTAGGTTACTTATGTTGCCCTTGCACCCCTTCCCCCCAAGTCCGAGTTTCAAATATTTCCATCCTTCGGG
>NW_012151374.1:226196-274232 GCF_000956105.1 Propithecus coquereli | reverse complement strand
TACACATAGAATATATTTTTCTCTTTATGTTTCCATAATGTCTTAGAAACATGATTTTCAAACTTGAATGTACATACAAATCACTTGGGGATCTTGTTAAAATGTAGCCTCTTTTGATTCAGAGAGTCTGAGGTTGGGCCTGAGATTCTGCTTTTCTAACAAGCTCTCAGGTGACACTGAGGCTGCTGTCTCATGGACCATACTTTGAGTAGCAAAGTCTTAGAAGGAAAATTCACAAGTGTTGTTAGGAATGCATTCAGCTGCATATAACAAAACACCAGCTACTAGAGTCTTTTTGTGATTTGTTCTCACACATCAAGCAATCTAGAGATGGTAGACAGCTGCTAGCACTGGTTTTGTGACCCCATGATATTATGCCCAGCATGGCTGTGATTCTCTTGCTTTTCCCTCATGCTTGTTGGTGAATGGTCACAAAATGGATGCTGCAGTTTCAGCTTCATATTCACATTTGAGGCCATGAGAAGGGACATGATCATATCAGCTGTTTTCTTTTATCAGGACAGCAAAAACTTTCTCAGAACTCCCTGAAAGCTTTGGCTTATGTTCTTCTTAGCCTCTTGGTGTCACATGGCCAACCCACACTCCAAGACAGACTGGGAACGTGAGTCTTCTGGGAAGGCGGGGAGAGTGGGTGTTGAGTAGGCAGCTAGCAGAGTCGGCTCTATCTAGTGTCTTCTACTTTTTTTTAAGAAACTTCCATATAGCTTTCCTCTGATACCTCACCTTTCCATATATACTCAAAAAATGCTTAGTAACCCTTTGAAGATTTATTTAGCTGCCTCAATGGATCAATTGCTTTTCACAGCCCTTACATCACACAGGACTAATATGATATCCATTATTACACAAAATATAATTGTGAGTTGATAAGGTCAGCTTTCAGTTCCTTAAGAAAACATTCAGATTCTTATTGAACACAGACAACATCACTCCACTTAAGTAATTTGGACTCTTAAATTAAATACTTTAATTTATATTTAAATTAGATCTCAATGAAGGAATTAGATGTCAAGAATAATAGGTCAAAGGGAACATGGGAATGTTAATCCCCCTGGCTATAAATAGAAGACTAGTGATACACAGTAAACATAGATCAAAATTAAGTTCAAAAGGCATGCCTAAAATAGACTTTTGCAAATGGGACTTCTAAGGAGGAATTATTTCAGTAAAAATAACTCTAGCTTCTATTTTAAGAAATCATGCATATTACAGTAATACATTTAACTAATGGCAAATAAATTAGTGTATGTCTAATAAAATTGGACAAAAATAATTCTTAACAGGAAAAAGATAAGCAGATTTACTTCCTAAGAAAGTTGAACAAGCTATGGAAATGGGAAAGAGAAAAAAATTCATACCTCACAGAGTCAAATTAGAGGTCAATAATAAAATCAGATTTCAGTTATCTGAGACTATATTGACATTTCTACCAACTTTACCGTATGAATCAGTTGTCAATAAATATGAGATCTTTAGTCTACTAGAGGCTATAAACTAAAATTTTAAGGCAACATAATTACCTCTGTGTCCCAGGGATAGCATGAACCAACCAAAAAAAAAAAAAAGAAAGAAAGAAAAGAGAGAGAGAGAGAAGAAAGAAATTAAAAAAACAACCAAAGAACCCCCATTTCCAGAGATGATATGTAAAAACATGGCTCTGGCTTTGGCTTTGGCTTTAGACACCTGTTTCTGCCACCTTCTTCAGTTGTTTTGACCTCAGACTATTCCCCCACCCCAGTGGCAATGTTGACAATGTACAATTGTTCTGAAAGTTAAGTGAGAGGATGTAAGGAAAGTGTCAGACAGGCAGTAGGCCCTCAAAAATGTTCATTTTCGGTCCTCTGTATCTTTCAGAGAATACCCACTCTGCTTTCTATTGTTGCTTGGTTTTCTGATATTCAAATACTAGAAAGGTGCTTGGAGGGAAAGCATAGTAGAGAAGAGCGTAAGATCCTAACACAGTTATTCCTTTATTTCAAAGCATTGTTAAGTCCCCAGGACATCTGAGATAAAGGCTAGAATAACATATAGAGACAAATGGAAATGATTTGACAATTCTGCACTATTTCATAATTTGAAAGTCTCAACCTTCAGCAAACTTTGCATCGTACAGATAATTAAGGGTTGGTGAATTTCATAGATCAGAGTAGGCTCAATGATAGCTCGTTCTGCTTCATAATTTAAGTAATATCATTTTTGAAAGATATCTTTTTTGAAAATCCATGTCAATTAGTGTCTGAACTTAAGAAGTCTATAGCAGACAGAACTAGGGCAGCAAAGATCATTTTCAGAGAAAGTGCACCCACTATCAACACTGCAGAAATGAGAAGCAACTTCCTAGTTAATGTTTTGTGCCAAAAATGGCACACTCACTCTTATAGCAGTATCACATAGACTGGTTTCTTCTTCTGCGATATAGTGATCATCCTTGCCAATTATTTCTAAGGTTATAAAAATGATTGGTCATATTCTCGATGCAGGATTAGAGCAGGCAGGAGATGGAGGTATGGTCAATTAATTCATTAAGCCCTATGAGCATCTGATCAAGGCTTCGGGGCTTTTCAAGGACTTAAAGTATTTTAGACTTGAAATCAAATTTATGTGCTCAAAATACAAGTAAAAACTATAAAATGGAAAGGAATAAATGTTTAATTAAACATCTACAAAGCCTAACATTATGTCAACTTCAATAATTAATATACTTAGTACCTATAAACATTATAATTAAAAATCATCTGTAAGTTATATTTTCTCACTTTGTGAGAGTTGTTGTGTATGCGTGATGACTGCTGAGAAATCATAACCAATTCGTATAAGTTACTTGTAGCCAAATATCATAAAACATAATTATAAAATTCTGAACTTTTTTTACAGTAATGAATTATGCTTCCTGTGGGATGTGGGTTTAATATATTTTATATAATGTAGAAGAGAGACTCCAAAAGTAAGAAAGCATAGGGCATGTTTAGACCAGCCCTGGGCGTATATAAAAAAGTATGAGTTGGTTTCATCTTATAGAAATATCGTAATTAAATAAGATCAGTATTTGATATATGCAATTATTGGTAGAAAAAATACACTAAGTCTTACTCTTTATTGAAAAATTCATCTTTAAAATCCATTCTCATCAATCACCCCCACCCTCTGTCCAAAGTCCCTACTGATTCTAAGACTTTTCTAGTATGAAATTCTAGGCTTGGTTTTCACAGAGTGTCATAATTTACTCCTAATTAACCCAGTTCTCCATACCTGCCAGACTGCCGGGCATCAACATTGCCCTTTCTCATTGCCCTTTTGAATATATCCTTCACCTGGAATGATACTCCTTATCCTTAATCCTCATTCATTTAGCATTTATGGAGCCCACTATGTGCCAGGCAGTGTGCTAGGTTTGGGGAATGCAAAGGTGAAGGAGACATGGTTCCTGCTTGAGAGAACTGATAATCCATGACCTTGCTACTCAGAGTCTTTGGACAGGCAGCACCAGCATGACCATCACCTTGTAGGAATGCAGAATCTCAGGTCCCGCCTCAGACCTGGTGAACCAGAATCTGCTCTTCAACAAGACTTCCAGGTCATTCGTATGCACATCAGAGTCTGAGAAGCGCTATGGAATAAGCAAAGATAGGTAAATATTAATAGCTAATTACTAAAAGGGTGGTGCATTATGTAGTGGATGAATATTCTATTATGCAAGTGCTACTCATTGGGCTCAGCTTCCCCCTCTCCCATGAAGCCATTCTAACCCACTTCAGTTCTCAATGCCCATTTCTGAGTATCTACAGTACGGCCTTCTACCAGCAGGTTAGTTCTTAATCATACACCTTTCTCTTGTTTGTTGTTGTTTTCAGCATGGAATGTTCTTCTTCCCAAATGGAGTTTGCATTGGCCAAGAGCAAGGATCGAGACTTCTTACACTTCTGTACTCCATGCAAGCAATAGACATTTACTGAGCCTAAATAATTAGCAAATATTTTTGTTTCATTAGTTTAGTGAAACTACTAAGATAAAATATGCTTTACCCACTGAGAAGTCTAGAGAATATACTAGCTGGTAGCATTCATGGCAGTTACAATATCCTCCAAAGAGAGATTAGTTTGGGACTTCTTATCCATCTGAATGAAAATGAATTGAAGTCAGATATTTCTTCAATTACCTAGAATTGCTGTTATGCAAATATGAGCAACCATTCAAGCAGACATACCCCAGGCCTGCTGGGGCACTGTTTAGTCGGGGAAAACTCAAGGAAAGAAAAACAGTGGCCAATGTGCAAGTCCCCAATGCCTCATCACACTCTAGGGATGTGCACAGCAATCTGGCAGGACCAGGCATCAGACCCTAGGAGAGGAGAAAAATAAAATAGGGAGGAATCTTAAATAATCCAAAAGACATCAGAAATAGAGAAAAGGGAAAGGAGAAAAGAATAACAAAACCTGGAAGTAAGGCAAAGCATAACATAAGATGGAAAAATGAACCCAAATAGTTTTGTAATCACAATAATTACAACTAAAGTCTCTCATTAAAAAGCAATGATCACAACCCAAATAAAAAAAATTCTTATAAATTATATTGTTTATAAGAAACATACCTGATATAAAACAGCACAGAAATGTTGAAAGTAAGATGATTGGAAAAGTCATACCAGACAAATATTAATAAAAAATTAAAATAAATAATAGAGAGAAGAGAAAAAAGTTGGTGCATCCATAATAGTATCAGGCAAAATGTAAGGTGTAATATATTACTAAGAGTAATATATAAATGTATTTCTGCATTATATAGACACACATTACACAAACAACTGGAGAACATACAATATGCTTTTCAAGCATACATGGAACTTTACAAAATGTGACTACATAGTGGAACCTAAAATAATCTCAACAAATGTCAAAAAACCATTATCATACAGCTCATCCCCTCTGATCACAGCTACATTAGAAAGCAAGAACAAATAAAACAATAGAAAACAAAAACATACCCTACACTTTTAGAAATTGAAAAAAAACAAATTAAAAAATATATAGTTCATTTAAAGATACTAAAAATAATATGGGGTATGGTAGCATGTGCCTCTCATACTAGTTACTCAGGAGGCAGAGGTGGGAGGATCATTTGAGCTCAGGAGTTTGAGGCCAGCCTGGGCAACATAGCAAGACCCTATCTCCAAAAAAATGCTATACATCAAATTTGGGGGATGCAACTAAAGTGGTATTTGATGGAAAGTTTATAGACTCAAATGCTTATATTAGAAAATAAGACTAAAAATAAATGTGCAGATTAAGAAGTCAGAAAAGAAACACAGAATAAGCTTGAAGAGTGTAGAAGAATGAGAATAATAAAGATAAGAACATAAGTGAAAAGATGTAAGAGAGTAGATTAAAATAAAAGCCAAATTATTTATTTTAAAAGACTAACAGTAGTGACAAGCAACTGACAAAACTCATAAAATAGAGAAGGCAAAACCAAAATAAAATGAAACACCAACACTCTTTAGAATGTAAAAATGGATAGCTACAAATGCCACAGAGGTTTAAAAGATAATGAGAACCACTGGATTGGAATATGGACAGCTCTTCTGCAAGAGAGGTTAGAAGGCATAGTGCATGGCATAGGATTAGTGCTGAATCAATAAGGACAAAATCTTCTGATTTTCTCAGTGAAACAGGAAATAAGGACCCTAGGCGAGAATGAGGAGGGCAGATGGGAGTAAAGGACCTATCCTGTAAAGCACTGTGATTGATCTTTTTAATATAATTTCACCCAGATTTTACTCCTATAAAAGAAGGACAAGTATTCCCTTCAACAAAGATTTAGAGGCTTTAAACTTACCAGTGATGGTGCCTTTGCCTATTTGGGAACCCCTCTTCCAAAATAATGCTTAGTATAACAGTAGTAAGTTGTTTGAGAATGTATTTTAATTTTTTACTCGGATAAAAGCTGCTTGAATCAACCTTGATAAGGAAGATGAGGAGAAAAACATGTATTTTGAAACAAAGTAATATGTAACTTTAAAGTAAAGAAACAAATGTTATTTGGTTCTCAATTGGCATGGGAGGCCCTTTGTATTAACATAAAAGTCTTTCACATATTTTAAGCAATAACACCATAAGGCTAAGAAGGGCACTGCCTCCGTAGGTAGTTATGTTGAAGACCTCACTCAGCTGGCAGGTATTTAAAAAGAAAATCAAATTGTCTTGCTCAAGACAATTGCTCATTTAATGTTTGTTGGATTGGGGAAACAGATGAATAAACCTATTGACTTAACACTTTGCATATATCTCTTGTATGTTAAAGAAAACATATGGTTCTTATTGACAATAGCATATTTCTCTTTAAAATTTTTTAAAATCTTATTCCAATTAACAAATAATAATTATATGTACTTATGGGGCACAACATGATGTTTTGATATATGTTTACAATGTGGAATGATTAAATTAGGCTGATTAACAGATCCATCACCTCACATACTTATAATTTTTTGTGGTGAAATGTTTAAAATCTACTCTTTTTGTAATTTTGATATATACAATGCATTATTTATTATAATCACCATTCTGTACAATAGATCATTAAAGCCTTATTTTTCTTCTCTAACTGAAACATTGTAACCTTTGATTGACATATCCTCTTTTCTCAACTACCCCCCACCCCCAGCCTTTGGTAACCATCATTCTACTCTCTAATTCTACGAGTTCAACTTTTTTAGATTCTGCATATAAGCGAGATCATGCAGTATTTGTCTTTCTGTGTCTGGCTTATTTCACTTAGCATAATGTCCTCCAGGTTCATCCATGTTGTCACAAATGATAAGATTTCATTCTTTGTAAAGGCTGTGTAGTATTCCATTGTGTATATATACCACATTTTCTTTATCTATTCATCCGATAATGGATACCTAGGTTACTTTCATATCTTAGCTGTTCTGAATAGTACTACAATGAACATGGAAGTTCAGATATGTCTTCTACATACTGATTTCAGATCCTTTGGGTATATACCCAGAAGTGGGATTGCTAGATTATATCATCATTCTATTTTTAGTTTTCTGAGGAACCTCCATACCATTTCGTATAATGGTTGTATTAATTTACATTCCAACCAACAGTGCACAAGGGTTCCCTTTTCTCCATACCTTGTTATCTTTTGTCTTTTTGATAATAGTCACTCTAACAGGCGTGAGGTGATACCTCATTGTGGTTCGAATTTGTATTTCCCTGATGATCAGTGATGATTAGCATTTTTTCATATATCTGTTGGCCATTTGTATGTCTTCTTTTGAGACATGTCTGTTTAGGTCCTTTGCCCATTCTTTGATTGGGTTATTTGTTTTCTTGCTATTAAGTTGTTTGTATTCCTTACATATTTTGGATATTAACCTCTTACCAGATATATGGTTTGCAAATATTTTCTCCCAGTCTGTGGGTTTTCTCTTCACTCTATGAATTGTTTCCTTTGCTATGCAGAAGCTTTTCAGTTTGATGCAATCCCGTTTATTTTTGCTTTTGTTGCCTGTGCTTCTGGGGTCATATTGAAGAAATCTTTGCCCAGACCAATGTCATGGAGCGTTTCATTTCCCCTGTGTTTTCTTCTAGTACTAATACTTTTCCAGTTTCAGGTATTATGTTTAAGTCTTTAATCCATTTTGCATTTATTTTTGTATATGGTGTGAGATAAGGAGCATATCTCTTGATGATCCATTAAACAAAGATAGCAATAGAATGGGATATACATTACTATCCTTATTTTATTATTTAAAGTTTAGTAGTTGAGCAATATTTAAGGAAATTGAATGGCCATAAAATATTCACCATAGTCCAATAAGATGATTAATCCATCTATTCTTTTTTTCATTTTATTTGTATTTATTATGGGTACGCAATAGTTGTATATCTTTATAGGGTACATGTGATGATTTGATACAGACATGCAATGTGAATTAATCAAATCAGGGTAATTGGGGTATTGATCACCTTAGGCATTTATCATTTCTTTGTGTAAGAACATTCCAATTCTACTCTTTTAGTTATATTAAAGTATACCCCCTCTATTCTTTATTATGAATTTTTTCTGTGCTTGTCTTCCTAGATCAGGGTAACATCTTGTCAATGGGCTGAACTGAATGGTCTGGGAACTGGAGGTTTATATTTCCTCATGCTGACAATAGGCAAGGAATGACGTCGATGGTACTAGAGCCATCAGATTTTCTTGAGTTCAATTTATATCACCACTGTTCCTTTCCTGTTTCTTTACAGTACGAAAATGTTTTCTGCTGTTGGAACATGAGTGTGTAAATTGAGTGGAAAATAGGTGGTTTATTAATCACTTTAAATTTATGGCATCATAAGGCCCGTGCACAGAAAGAACAAACAGAACATCACATAACTGTACGTTCGGTCTAGAAACTGATTCATCCAAGCACTGTATGCACATTGGTAAGATAAACATTTGTATCCAATCTTTCTCTTTATGCAGCCAATAGCTCAAAGAACAGTGCTTTTCCATTTGGATTTCATCATTTATTGTGTTTATCACTTCCTGGCCCTTTCCCACGGGACAACCCCAAACTAATGACTCAGGTTTCAAAAAGCCACTAATAGGTCAAAGATAAAGTTACTTTTCTTCTCTAACTAGCCTCCTTCTCCTTGCTTGCTTTTTCTTCGTGTGAACAATGTTGAACTGCATCACAACACACACACACACACACACACACACACACACACACAACAAGATATTAACAAGCCCTTTGCAACTTGTCCTTGCATCTCCCAATACAGAGTGCATGACTTTTTTACATTTAGCTCAAAGTCAGGGATTTTTGTGTCAAGAAAAATATACCTTTGTTTTGGTTGTTGTTGTTTCTACATAGACAGATGAACTGGTATCATAAAGCAACAAGATCAACTCAGGTTTGTAAGATCAACTCAGAGGCTTGAGTTCTAGGCCCAACTCATATTGATCCAGTCTTGAGAGTAATTTCAACAGTCAATGTTCTTTTTTCCTTCAAGAATTTTTCCATTGGTCACTTACCTGTCCCTAAGACATGTTATATGGTTATGTAAGACATGGCTTGCAAATAGTGCCAAGTTCCCAGGAAGAAAGCTAATGAATAAGACATTATCAGTAATAGCTCATGAAAAGACTTCAGTGTAAGTACATGAATTTACGCTTTAAGAACTTCCAGAACTCTTTTGGAAGAGTTCATGTTTTTAAAATAGTAGGTTGAACTATTAATGGTTAATTAAAAATTGTAGTTCTCTTTGTCTGGATGCAAATAATTTTGGAGTTCTTTTAAAAATTAATTTCTTGCACTTTATAAATATTTGCCTTCACTCTAAACTGTAGGATATACTAACTATAAATTGTGTCAAGATAGCAATAATATTTAATAAATCCAGATGTGCTGTTTCATATAAAAGAATGAGGGTTTTCCTTGTTTATGTTGGCAGACGATCGAAACAGGTGAGCCTTCTATTTGGTCTCACAAAAGCAGTTAATAGTTTCTCATTAATCAAAGTAGGAAGGAAATTTTGAGGGCAACTCTTCTGCATGGGGACCACCTTTCTTCAGGCCCTTGAAATGCAGGTCTCAGGCTGTTATCACATGACCCCCATCTGACCCCATTCTGCAGAGATTAAATGGGAGTCCAGTCAGAAGGTCTAGGTTATGTTGACCATATATTCTCCAGAATCTGGAAGATTGCCCAGACACGTATGGCTAAGTGAGCATCAACAGATTGAAAGACAAAAGCTGTTAGACTACAGCTAGGTGGATTCAATAGGTGGGCCATTTCTCTTCCTTAGCACTTGCTCTCCCTCCCTAATTCCTATACAGTGGCTGCAGGATTCTGATAATGGGTCCCAGGCACCAGTGCCCACCTCGGAGCTGGAGTCCCCTCTGTTTGTTGAATGTATTTAATATGTGGAGGAAAAGGGTCATTTTTAAGGCACAGGCCCTTCTGCTTTCTCCCCTCACAGCCCTCCTTGGTGATGTGTCAGTGTTGTTATCTGTGACGTTCTGATAAGGAAGCCAGGCCCAGGGGAGTGGAGTGGCCTGTTGGGATCCTACAGCGAGTCCCAGGCAGAGCAGGCATTAAAATCTTCTGTCCACCCCTTGGCCTGTTCTACATCATTGCCTTCCTAAGGGATCCACCAGCTGATCTTCAGATGGCAGAACAAGACATCACATTGTGAAGACAGATCCCATTTCTTTGTAAGACCAAACTTAGAATGTTCTTTTGCATTTGTTTAGGCTTTTAATTTCGTCATTTAGACCTCAGATCTATAACTGAGTGACTTATATTCTTCAGTACATAGTATACCATCACCTATAATATCCATTTAAAAATTTTTATTACTTTTCCCTTTTATTTTCCTCTCCTACTATACCACCCTAACAGGTTCAATATATGTCTTTAGATATGAATGTGCCCTTAAAAAATTTTCCTTCATAGGGCACCATTATAATCAATCCAGGCCATGTCTCTTTCTTGTTTTATTTCATTTATTTTCTTCTACATTCCCACCTCACCCTGGATACACCATGACATGGTTAATATATGTTTTTGGATAAGAAAGTATCCTGAAAAAATATTCATTGTTATTTTGTATTTTTACATTTATGAATTTAATTCGTTATAGTCTAGATCTCATTCTGTTTCTTACTATTTTCCTTAACCTTATATTTTTAAGATCTGTCTTAACGTATTTTTAGTTCATTGCTTCTGATTACTGCTTTGTTTTCCTTCTTACACTTATACTACATTTTACTAATTTGCTTCCCCAGTGATGGATGGCTTTCGTTTTAAGGTTTTTAATTCATTTGAGGTCACTTTTGCACAATGGTTTGAGATAGTGATCCAAATTGTTTTTCTTCATAAATTGAGCCAATTTTCCCAATATTATCCAGTAAACATTTTTTGTCATTATTTTGAACAAAATAAGTCAGAGTCCTCTCTCCTCCCTTATTTTAAAGAAATTTAAGTTGAAATAAATTTAAAATGTTTAACACAGTATCTTAAATATCATGCTCTATTTCTTGCTGGGGTTCACCAACTGTAAGTCTATAGAATTTAATTAAATCACTATTTATCAAGCACCTACTCAGAGCTAAGTCTATTGATGAGTACTAAGAAACCCAGATGAATTAAAGCTGATGGTCCTTCCTTACTTTGAAATCTAGCAGAGGAGACACATCCACATTAATAACATAATGTGGAAAATGTAAAAATGAAGGCATGTACCGAAGGTTTTAAGAACCAAGAGGGAACACTTTGTAGAAGTGACATTTAAGTTGGGCCTTGATTTTTGAAGCAGATTTAAGTGTTAGACTTTTTAAAGGAGGTTATATATATGTCACATTCCAAAAAGACAAAAAGTCCCTTTTAAGATACCAAGGTAGCCAGACATGGTGGTGCGTGCCTGTAGCCCTAGCTACTCGGGAGGCTGAGGCAGGAGGATCCCTTGAGCCCAGGAGTCCCAGTCCAGCCTAGGCAACATAGCAAGACCTCATCTCTTTAAGAAAATATACCAAGGTGTGAAAAGAGAAGGTATGTTTCAATAGCAGCCAGGTGATGCCAATATGAAGATGGAAGGGTATGAGGATGAAATGCTAAGTTGGAGCTGGATCATGACTGGTTGAGTACACAGATGCTTCTGAGAGCTGGTGATGGTCACTGTGATGCTTAACTGGGAGAATGTCATGATTAAGTTTAAATTTTTGAAACAAAATTTTGGTGGCTAGGCAAATGGCAATTGGAAGAGAAAGAGATTGGTGTTGGGGGATAAGTTTAGGAGGCTGTGGTCAGAATCAAGGGTGAAGCGAGAGGGCCTGGTCCATGGCAATGGTAACAGTGATGTAGAGAGGAAATGGATTGGAGAGGTATCCAAGCAGCAAAATTAATTTCTAAACCACCAATGGCACTCAAAATTGAGCAGAAGCCCTCTGGATTGATGATTTTGATGCTCTATTTTTATTATGTTTAACATAGCCATGATCTAAGAAAAAAAATGATGTTGTGTTTTTAAAAGTTATAGTCATATATGTATGCCAGGGGATAGAATTCAGGAAAATAACTTCTCTTTGGTTTAGGAAAACACTTAATGGGACTTTGGGCTCTGAAAAGACCATGTCCATGTCCCTGGATCTAGTCACAGATCAGAACTTGAGGAACATGGAGCTACCTGCTTTGCGCTCTGGGAGAAATGGAGTTGAGGTCTTATAACTGGGGGAAAAGAAGGCAATACATTGAGAAGCTAAGGACTGAGGAAAGAGTCAGTAAGAGATATATTCTTCCATAGAGAAGCTATAGCTGAGGAAACTCACAAGGGTGTTGATGTCTAATTTTAAGCTATTTCTAGGACTATGTGGAAATTCCTTTACAGATTTTTTTAAAATCTTTGGTGGACTCTATTGCACAACATGACACTTCTTTTAGTTGTACCTTGACAATGAAGGAGAGGAGACTATGTGTATCCAACCCAGGGCAAAGTGGTTTGAGCACATAGGTAGCAAGAAGCCTCGAGAGTAACTGAGGATAGGAAGAGATGGGGAGTTCAGGTGAGGAACAATAGGCATCCACCACTATGACTCTGACACAGCAAAAAATCCTTAAAAATACTGGAGCAGGCCTGGGGGGTGGTGAGTGAAAGACACTTGAGTTACTTTATTTGGATATTCAAGGACCAAGCAGGTTAGAAGACTTGAGTACTCCAGCTACAAGATAACCAAACCATTTAGACCCAAACCCAACATGCAAAGACTCTAAACCCAACCAAGGGTGACTTTCACCAAGTAATACATCGTATGGCCCCAGTTTCCTCAATGGCTAAGGGAAATAGGTTATATGAAGTCTAAGATAACTCCTGGTTCTGAAAGTCTGTTATTCTAAACTAACCTGGTTGTTTAGATGCTTGAAGTACTGACATGGAAAGTCTTGCAATTGGTTTTCAGAGTTTTATTTTGGGGCTACCATATTGTATACTAGTGTCAAATGAGTTTTCTTGGTGTTTTCCTTCTCATTCCTTTTTTGAGGCTTTATTTCACTTAGATGGGGGAATGTGCCTAATTAACACCCCCAAATCTCCAATGAGTTCAAATTTTTTGTACAACCACAAAGAAGGAAATACTGCATTTTGTCTTGCTTTAAACCTCAAAATGGCTTAAATTATTCATTTCATAGCTGGAGGGGATTTAGTTCTCCTTTTGCCAGTGGTGGCAGGTCTCTCTGTGCTGACCAGAGCCCTATAAATTCTAGAGTGAAAAACATATACCCCCCTCATTCCATTTTACTTAACACCCCTCCAGGATCATGCTAGAATTCCTTAGCATGTTTCTGTAGGCTGAGTCCTTACTCACTCCACTGCTTTGGGGCTACTGCTCTTTTCCCACTTGTAGACTTGATATTTCTCTCAGAGTCATGTTTATTATAGACCTTATGTCTTTTCTCATTGTGCCAGAAGTGGGACAGGTCTAATATTTTTATTGCCTAGAAAGAAAAAAAAAATAATTGTAGAGGAAAAGTATTTGCGTGTACTTTTATAGCCAGTGGTAGGAAGAAAAACAATTTTATTTAACATCTGTAATTCTTATTAGTAGCTATATTCCCTGGAATGTGACTGTTGCTATATCCACTGATGGGTGTTAGAAAACCCCACATGTCTAGTCAAACTTGAAGGTCAAAATCAATTCATTTTCACCCTGAACACGCTGCTTGGAATATATAAATGAATTCTACAAAGAAAAAGTTAAAGAGAATGGTGAGCCCTGTAAAGGATATGTTAGCGTTGATCCACACAAGTGTGAGCTCCTGGGAGCCAAGGAAGGCTGTTCGTCATGTCCTTGGAAGAGCATTCCCAGGGTTCTTGGTGTCAAGGGCTTGTGTGACTGACTTCTTAGGTTTCATGCATAGACTCTTGGCCACAGGCACAAGATAGGAATATAATTGCCCAAAGAAAAGTACACCTTTAATCATGAGTATATGGAACTTCCAGTAGGAAAATATTCTTTCCATAGGAGGAAGAGCATTTGGCTAGTGGAAATGCCTTAGCTTGCTTTCTTCAGCAGTGTTTATACCAGCTTTTCAAGAAGACTTTTATATTTTCTGTAAAGTAATATGCTAAAGCATCGAAACCTGCTTTGATATCTTATGGCCTTTGGATGTGATCACCTGGTATTTGTCTTTCTTGTTGAGAGCCAAGGGTGAATTTTTAAAGTGCCCATGTTCAAGTCTGTGAACATTCACTGAAGAGAAGTTACTTCACCTTAAAGACCATTATGAAAACATTATATACAGAACAAAGCTAGGTAGGCATATAAGGTCTGTCTGGAAAGTATCCAGACATTGCTAACATAATGAGAATGGTTTACGTGACATCCATGTAACCTGGCAGCCAAGGAGAGTGGACTGGGATATGCATACATGAACAATGACACCTTCACTGTACTGGCCAGTGGGGCGCTAGATGCCATTGAGGGAGCACGTGTACTGTGTTGCCATCACATTCAAAATGACTGAGCAGGTAGAGCAATGAATCTGCATCAAATTTTGTGTTAAGCTTGAACATTCCTCTGCACAAACTATTCGGATGATTCAGAAGGCTTTTGGGGGCGATGCAATGAGTGCAGCACAAATAAAAGTGTGGTACAAATGCTTCAAAGATGGTCGAGAATCTGTTGAAAGTCATCCATGTTCTGGAAAGCCTGCAATAATCAGAACACCTGAGAATGTTGAATGTGTACGGGTTAGGCTAAGAGACGCTGGGAGAACAGTATGAGGACTCAAGGTGCCTACTTTGAAGGGGACTGAGGCGTCATTATCCTATGTACAATGTTCCTTGTATCTTCTTCAATAAATGTCTCTATTTTTCCCAATTACATGGCGGGATACTTTCTAGACAGACCTCATATTTATAAGATCTATGCCGTATGTATGTATGTATATGCATATACATATATGTGTATATGTATAAATGTGTATATATATGTTCAGAAAAACAATTGAGACATATTAAGGATTATTACAGTTGGCCCTCCATATCCATGGGTTCTGCATTCCTGGATTCTACCAACTTCAGATAAAATATATATTAATATATATATGTGTGTGTGTGTGTGTGTGTGTGTGTATAAAAAGGATGATTTTTGTCTGTACTGAAAGTGTACAGACTTTTTCCTTGTCATTATTTCCTAAACAATACACTAAACAACCATTTCCCCAGCATTTACATTGTATTAGGTATCATAAGTAATCTAGAGATGACTTTAAGTCTATGGGAGGATGTGCATAGGTTATATGCAAATACTATGCCATTTTATATCAGGGACTTGAGCATTCATGGATTTTGGTATCTGAAGGGTGTCCTGGAACTAGTCCCCCATGGATACTGAGGGATAACTTTATTTAGAAGATAAATCTATTCTGATTTTTTTCTCTTTAGCAGCCTAGAATCAAGAAATTATCGTAGTGATAAAATTATATTGTTCTGTCCCTTTGCTGAAATTTAGTGTGATTCCATTCAAAGTCTTTTTTCGGGAAAAGAAATGGGCATTAAAATACGTTTGAGGAAATAAAATTCTCCAAATGTAAATCATTTACAGAATATTCGAATTGAAGTTGCAAGAATGCAGGGCAGCCAGATAGCAGCAAAGTGGTGTAAGAAACAGAATCAACCTGTAGTATTAACTTGAAACTATCTTTTCCATAATATGAGAATAGTAAAACAGCTATTTTACATTCTGCAAAAACAGTTTCCAGTTAACGAGAGAAGTCTAATTCCAGCAAGGACTACCAGACTAGAAGCTAAAGACAGTGCTGAGGACACTTAGTTCACTCAACTCACATTTTTGTGGCAACCTAGCAACAAAGGAAAAGCCTTATGTCATCTTTTGTATCATTGTTGAAAGGGGGTGTAGGTCTTAGCATTGAGGGCAAAGCTCATTTTCCTGTATATCCTAAGATCATTGGTGCATATCTTTTGTGGACAAATATATAAATATTTTGGCTTACTTCTGACAATTTTCCTATTCTTTTCCCTGCCAAGTGTTACTTATATTTTCCACAGAATGAATGTATGCAACTTCAAAAGCAGCATCATCCATTAGAAAAGTTTCCATAAAATCACAAATGGATTCTTTGAAAGGTTCAATGTGAAAAAAGACAGTTCGCAGTGGAGAAAAGTTCTCAGTACCTATGATGCATTGCTGTAAACATGCTATGCAGGAAAACAAATATTGGGTGGCCATCATGGAATTAATCAACTTTCTGAAGACCAAATTCATTTCAGAAAAAAAAAATTATTGGAAATTTCTATTAGATAATTTTTCCAGAAATTATAAAAATTCTAAAAATAAATGGAATATTATAACCATTGGTCTTTATAAATAGAAACAGTTGGAAATAAAGAAATGAAGTATGAATTATGAGCCCTCAAACATGCTTCCTATTTTCTATGAGGTGCTAAACCTACCAAAACATAGAATAAAGAATGCTGGGTGTTTTAATTGTCCTTATTAATTTAACAAATGCTCAGACAGTGTTCACTGTGTGTTGGGCACAGTTCGAAGCCCTGTAGCAAGTATTAACTTACTGAATTCTCATAATAATCCAGGAGCAAAGGCTGCTATTGTCCCATTTTACAGCAGAAGAAATGTAGGCACAGAGCTGGTAAGGAGCAGAGGCTAAATTCAAACCCGCTCTGATTCCAGCATCTACCTACTTACTCTATTGTCTCTTGGATATACCTTTCCTATTCGTATTATTAACTGGATGGTGACCCTTGCAGAAAGAAACAATGCAAAATGTGTGGCATCACAGTATTCAATGGCCAGCACTGCTTCTCAGGGGACCTGAGAGAGCTTTCTTACTTGTCATCTCTCATTGCATCCCTCTCTTCCCTGCCTGAGAGGGTGCAAGCCTCTTTGCATCCTGTCAGCCTTCAATTTCCTACCCTGCTTTTTGTTTCCCTCCCTTCCCTTATTTCTAGTCCTTAAAGCCCAGTTGGCTAAAGAGGAAACAAACTGGGTTGATGGAGTCTCTTCCCCTCCCCTCAGCTCTCAGTCTTTATTCTAAACAGTTATCTTCCCAGGAACTGTGAATTTATCTCTGAGTCTCGTAGATGATTGGGCTGAAGAACCTGGCCCTGATATGCGTAAACTTTCTATGTTCCAAGAGCCAGCATCTTAATTCATTAATCTTGCTTGGTTCAGCCCCACTTTTAAAAAGCATTCTTTTATCATCTCTACAGTGCTGCAACACTCAGGAAATTCTTTGAAAAGCTTCTATTTTTCCATGTGAATTAGTCATGTAACTATCTAGCTTTCCTGTTTAATTCCCTTTGTGGTTTCTGTGGAAATAATGAGGTTTAAAAAAGACTGAGAATTTGTGTTCCACAAATTATCCTTCAAAGCCTAACAAGTAATGAAAGTGATATGTTTAAGCATTGCTTCATAAGACACACATTTATTTTCTTTTAAAGCTAGAGTGAACTGATTCTACTATTAGGGCATTTGATATTTACAGAGCGCGCTCGCTCACTGTGGACGGGTGAGTGAACAAAGATGTCTGCCATGCTTTACTGGACTTTTATCACCGTTCTCACCATCAGACTAGCAAACTAAAAGAGCCGCAATTGTTTAGAGATTTAACCAAAGGAACATGGTTAGTTGGGGGTCAGGAGTAGTTCTTTGAATCTTGGAGTCATGTTTACTTAGTTCATTTATTGCTGATCATTTGAGTTCTCTTGGATGTTGATGACTAAGAAGTCATGACCTTGGACTTTATAGCCCAAGGTGAAATAAAGTCCAGAAAATAACACAAAAGATTTGGGCAGAAGAATTCAGGTAACACTCATGGAGATCTCTGTCATCTATTCCCCCCAAAATACATAACTCTCCTTGAATGTTTATTTATTTTGCCTCCCCAAAATAGAGTGTTTTATTTCCCCCTTGAGTTATCAGGATAACTGTAGCTCTGTTGACCTGGCCTCAGAAAACTGGAGAGGATCCTGACTTCCATTTCAGCACCAGTTTCTGGGTCTTGTCAAGTCTTGTATTTACTTAAAAGATGATATATTATGAGGTCAAATTAGTCTAACCACCAAATTTAGTTTTTTGTGAAAGAAGAAAAGCACAAGGGCAAAGGTTTGCAAAACCTAATAGGAACAGAAATGTTTGTGTAAGGTTTTTTAAGAATTAATGAAAACATCGGAGGTCATTTAAACACTGCCCCTGCAGGACTGTGGACTCAACTAGCGGTAGCCTCTGAATCCATGAGAACTAGAAAGTGAACATGCCCTTAAAGGCAAATATAATTCAGGAAGTCAGCCAATGAGCATACATGCCAAAACTAAATTTAGTTTTGGAAACTATATTTCGAGTGTAAGTGAAGTGTTTTTATAAAGTTTTTTTTTTTTTTTATCACAGAAGTACTGTCTTTTCAGTGTGATTATAGATGGGTAGGTTGGATCGGAACACTTGGCCTTCTAAAAGATGTGAGCCACTGGATTAAGCCAAGGTAGATGATAATTTAAAGCCTCTACCAAAATCTTAAACCAGATTTTGCTTTTCTCATAAGGACAGTGAAGCGAGCTTCAGGGTTTATTAAGGCTCATGCTTTAGGTTCTCCTTGGTTGCTTAGTGCATCTAGGATTATCATCATTGACCTTTGGAATTGCTGTCTTAGTCTGAGTTCCCTACAGTCAAACAGAAATCAAATCAACTACCACTTCCTCAGAAAGGTCTTTTCCCATTTTTGTAACTAAAGCAGCCCACCAGTCCCTCTGCTTTCTACTCTTCATATCACTTATCAGTTCTTGAAATTATATATTAATTTGTTTATGTGTTTGTCACATTCCTCCCTTCACAATTTTGTAAGCTCTCTGAAGGCAGGGACACTTTCTTTCCTATTTACTGCTATATTCCAGCACTTAGGAAAATTCCTGATGCATACATGGTTGCTCAATAAATATGTGGTTACTGTGTGACTAGGGGTATAAAGCTACGATCATTTATTTTGGGGTAAAATATCACAAAAGATGCTTCAGGTAGAATTTGGAGGCTTAAATGCACCTACTGAAAACAAATTGGGTCAGGTTAGGGAAGAGATCTGTGCCAAATTTTCTCTTTCCCCAGAAGGATCATGTGTGAAAATCAGTATTTCCAAGATGTCCTGTGGCTGCCACACAAAATTGGCTACATATTGGGAGAAGTTTTATTTCTTTTAACAATAGAACATAAAACTTGACCCCTCCTCTCCGAAGAAAGGAACAGAAAATGGCTTTCTCACCAGAAGTTTACTTTCTTTTGACTTTCGATTTTATCAAATGAAAGTCCCATTGTGTTCATGCCTTGCTTTAAAAAGTTGATGATCTGCATTAGACTAATAATTTGAGCTCCTAGAAGAGATAGAAACTGGTTGATCATGGATTAAATCTTTTCAAATAAAGAGAGGCATCATCCAAATAGTCCTTGGGGCTCTGGTCTGTCCTGGGCTGCAGAAGGGGGCTTGAGGTCACCATTATCAATTACTCCGTCCCTCCAGGGTGGTTTGGAATTATGTTTTATCTGGCCCTCTCATTTCCAGTGTTTTTAATTTGCCTTTTAAAACAACAGCAAATGTCAAACCAGGACACTGAAGCAATCTGTGAAAACAAATGCGTTATCTTGCTGGAAATCAGTAATAATAAATCCATCTGGTTTCTCCTTAGAAGTCTGTAGCCTCTGGATCTGGTCAATCATCTGACAATCCCATGATTCTCCTTTGGAAGCTCTTCTTTATAGCAAGATGCTGTCTCAAAAAAGCAATCTCCTCATTATTTTAACAATTTCTCTGCTAAGTTAAAAGTGTACATCAAAGCCTTCTTTTAGTTATAGCCAATATATATTTTGGAAAATACACTCAATCCTCAACTGATGGTCTCAAAGGATGCATGAACAAATAAATCAAGAGATGGATTCCAAAACTAGTTTTAACTGTGCACATTCACCTCGTCTCCTAACATAGCTTTAAGCAGACTTTAAGTAAATACGTGTAACTCACTATTTGGCTAACTTGAGTGAAAATGAACTAAACTGGAAATGGGTGAATTTTATGGCACGTGAATTATATCTCAATAAAGATGTTAAACACAAGGAATGGAGCTGAGTGAATTAATGTCACAGATGCGATTCAGAGTAATGTTATAGATGGGGATCTTGGTGTCTCAAGTGGCAAGAATTCTAGTTCTGGAAATCTCTCATTCATTCATTCACTCATTCATTTATTCATTTTAATGAGTGCCTATTTTGTGTCAGGCATTGCAAAATATTCTGGGGGTAAAAAATTGAATGGAACATAATCTTTCATATCATGGGCATGTCACTTGCCATTTCTGGGCTATAGCTTTCTCCATTTCCTAAGTAAATGGACTAGATACAGTGCTTCTAATTGTTTGAATTTTGTTGCTGGTGGAGGTGCTAACAACTAGGTCAAAGAGAAGGGCATAGATTTTAGGACATACTGAATGCACGAAAGATTGTCTTGTCAGTTGCTGTGATACAAGTACTTACTGTCAATAAAGGATCTTGTTTTTTTTAAAAAAACAGGACTTTTGAATAAAAGGTTTACACAATCAAATCAAAGTTGATTAGGTATTTCCTCAAATCAGGCACTCAAGTAGTTTAAACATATTTTTTTCATTATCGTAATGATCCAGGTTGTGTCATGTGCTTGAACCAAATAGATCCTTTCTTGGTCCTCGGCTTTATCTGGTCGATCTCCATTTGGAAAGATACCATTTGCTGTGGCACACAATTTGGAAGTGCTCGAAGTATCATCTGGCTCAAGTACACTGACTTTCCATTGATGAAAACTCATCTGGGCAAAAGGAACTGTTCTGAACAATAAAAGGGAATTTAGTAAGAGCAACTTCTCATGACCTTGGAATTCAGTTTGTCAGGATTGGCCTCCCTTCACCTTACAGATAACAAGAATTTGATGTATAAGATTTATTTACCACCATCCTAAGGATATCAGGCAAATCACAAAGGATGAATAAAAGCCTTCTCCATAACTTCTTATTTGGCACACACAAATCAAACTACACACAGCTTGAATATGTCCTGTATGACATCACTGTGTCCAGTCTGGGGCTTTTCAACTTAGGAGGAATATGTAGTATTAATATGTGAAAAATGCCGGAAAACATGAGATAGAAATATTTGGGAAAAATTAAAGGTTTAGCCTGGAGAAAAGGCTAGAACTCTTTTAACGAGTAAACATGTGCACAGGAAACAGAGCTGTGGCTAATTTCCACCTGTACTCAAAAAGTACAAAGGGCAAGTACAAGTTAGGGGTATGACATTTCTGCTCATGTTCATGTTTTCTGATGACTGTGATCTTTTAGCTTTGCTAGCCAGATTCGACGTTCAAGAAGTATAGTAGGCAGCAGACAGGTTTTGACATCAGGTGTGAATCATTGATTGATGAAATGGGAATAAGAATATTTACCTCACAGCAATGTTGTATAGAAACAACACATGTAAAGTTTGTAGCACAGAACAGATGCTTGGGAAATGCTAAACTCTCCCTCCTCCACACCTGACCACCATACCCCAACACTCTTAATCCTGGCTATGTGGCCCAGATTGTGTGAACGAGGAGATTAACATGACATTTCCATTTGTCACACATTTTCCATAGAAAGCATGTTTTGAAAATCGAGTTAGTATAGCGTTTGAAGATTAGCTTGCTGGCTCCATCATTTCTCAGCGAACTGGGGAAAATCCTAGCTCCACCATTTACTAGCTCACTTTGACAAGTTTCTAACCTCTCAGTGACTCAGTTTCCTCATTTGAACAATGAAAATAATAAGAACTACTTCATGGAGTTGTGAGGATTGAATAAAGCCCATGTAAGGCACTTGGCACAGTACCTAATGCGTATTAGGAGTTGGTTATTATTATTATTATTACTGTTATTGTTAGATATTCAATTTTATGATAATAGGTAAAGAAAAGCCTAGAAACACCACACTATGTGTTTTACTTCTGCAATTTATGCTAATAACTTTTATTAATAATAGATAATATTTTGTATTTGTTCTATGCCAGAAAACGTGCTAAATGCTTTACATTTTATAGCTATTAACTCCATGTATCAGAGGAAGAATTGAACCTCTGAAGAATTAAATAACTACCCAAAGTTGATTGGTTGGTTGCGCGTGCTCTCTCTCTCTCTCACTCACACACACACTCAGGACTCAAACTTGAAGATGTCTGACTCAAAGTTTATGCGCTTAATGAAATATTATCAGTTTTGATAAGAAGACACCTATATCGTTATCACTCATTATAGTCCTTCTGCAACAAGTCAAATCAAAAAAGATACTTCTCACTGATGCATGAGGATAATTCCAAGGTTTCTGAGATGCAGAAGGTGAGAGCTGGAAAGATTCAAAGAGCCAAGTTCCATATGAGGAGACTGGAGCTGAGAGGTTGATTCGTGGTTATTTGTCAAGCCCTTATTCTTATGTGAGATGAGCCATTCCAGCACTAGGAATACAATGGAATACAATGGAAACCAATCAGTGATGGCTCTTGCTTCGTGAAATTTCTGGTCTTGGGGATGTTAGAGATTGAACATACCTAATTTTGTTAAGTGCTATGATGAAGAAAAGGTCCGAGAGAAAGAGAGTGTATATTGTCCATGAGAACTAATTTAATTGGGGTAGGAGCAGAAGGCAGGGGGAACTTCTCAGAAGTAGGGGTTTACTTTGTACAAAGTTATTTGACTGAGCTAGTTATTATAGATCGATGATTCTCATCCGTGGGTTTTCTCCACTGCTCCATAAACCTCCAACAACTTCCAGCAGTTTGCATTTGCCAATTCCATGACACTGGTTTATGAAGTCATTTCTATTTAAAGGGGGAAACCCTTTACTTTTAGCTCCCTGGTCAACAACCTGCTTATTATAATCTTATGAGTGTCTTATTTTCATTCCTATATCTTTAAAGGGGGGTGGGAGTTCTTTGGTATGTCTCTAATCTGTGTCATGCCACAAAGCAGTGAACTGTGAAAAATACCCAAGGAATTCCCAATAAATCATACAGAAGGCAAATAAAGGGCATGTGGCTATTAACTTAAGCAGCTCTGCTTTTTCAACTGGATCCCCGGAAGTTCTCCCTAGAGAAAGGCTTACCAAGCTTTGGTTTCCATGAAGTCTGTTGAGTTTGAGCAGCTCCCATCTCCTTTTAAAGGCATTCCTTTCTGGCCTGCTCTGGCACTTGAACTCATTCATGTCTCAGGTGTGTACCCAGCCCCTTTAAAGCAGAGTGAACTAAACACCAAAAAAGGCAAACCAAAGCATCACAGCCCTCTGGATATGAGTGTCTCTTTCTGACTTGCACCTGCAAAATACTTCTGCATGTTGCTTACCAATTAAAAACCGAGTCCCAAACACCTTTCCTGAAACAAATGTACAGAAGGGCAGATGTTTACCAAGGGGGAAATTGAACTCTACACTGAAGGAGGGCTACCACCATGTGTGGGACCAAACTGCAGCTCAACTGCTGACATGACAATGATGACACCATACGTAGCACTAGACAGGAGGTCTGATGGATCATTCTTTCTTTGAAATGAAACATCTACAAGCATTCACTAGCCATTCTCTTATTTTAAAATTCTTTGGAATTGCTTTTTGCTCAATGAATTCCTCGGGTTTTATTAAATTGTTGAAAAAATGAGAATGAAGCTGTGGCAATCTGTGCTTAAGGAATGTATAATTTGCCTAGGACTGCCATAACAAATTGCCACAAACTGGGGACTCATAACAACTGAAGTTTATTCTCTTACAATTCTGAAGGCCAGAAGTCCAAAATCAAGGTGTCAGCAGGGTTGATTCCTTCTAGAGGCTCTAAGGGAAAATCTGTTCCACCTCTCTCCCAGCTTCTGGTGGCTGCTGGCAATCCTTGGCATTTCTTGGCTTGTAGCTGCATCACTACAATTTCTACCTACATCTTCATGTGGCCTTCTTCTCTCTCTCTCTGTGTATGTGTGTGTGTGTGTGTGTGTGTATCCAAATTGCCTTCTCTTTTCTCTCATAAAGACACCATTCATTGGATTTAGGGCCCATCCTAACCCAGTCTGACCTCATCTTAACCTAATTACATGTGCAAGGACCCTATTATCACATAAGCAAGGACCCTATTATCAAATAAGGCCCCACACACAGGTACCGGGGTTAGGAATTGGACATATCTTTTGGAAGAACACAAATAAACCCACTACAAGCAGTAAAAAAAGCTCTGCTTCCTCTTTTGTTCTCCTTCCCTCACTCCCTTCTTTCCTCCCTCCCTTTCTATATTGGCTGAAGGCACAATTTAACCACTACACAGTGCAAAATTCAAGTCGTCAATGTTCATTGGACATTAATAAAAGCATACTCAGGAGGTGATGGGAGTGTTCTGTATATTGATTGTGGTAGTGGTTTCATGGGTATGCATACACAGCTGTCAAAACTCATCTATACAGTTTATTGTATGTAAATGATTCTTCAATATAGTTGATGAAAATATGTATACATTTACATACATACATACCCCAGGCACAATACCAGTTTTTTCCCCTCTCCCTTCCATACCCCACCCAACCTTGTCACCAGAAAAACATGGTGGGCAAAATAGGTACTCTTGTTTCCATTCAATATAGAGAAGTGAAGATTCTGGGGAAAAAACTAAAATTTCAGAGGGAAAAAACTCATATTATTTGGTTGCTTTTAAAGATTAGAAATATTGAAGAATGTTTAGATTATGAACATTTTAGAGTAACAGAATATCTATTAAAATTGTTTACATTCTTACATATTTCTTCATCCTCAAAAGTTCTAAAATGTATGCTATGGGAGATTTAAAAAATTAGTTTAAGTAGCTAGTGCAGCTGAATTATATACCAAGTTCAGATAAAATTAACTTATTTTGAGACGCTAAGTGCACCTTTACCCACAAAGATAGAAGAAAGTAAAACAAAGAAAAAATGCCATTGGCACATGGTATGTGTTCAAAAATTTTTATCATTTTTGAGCTTGGTTGTCAGCCAATTTATATTGGTAAAAGTTTCTTGAGATCAAGTTTCAAAACCCAAAACAAAAGGGATGATCATCGCACATTTAGGATTTGATGGTGGGAGATTCTTTCACGTGCTGCAGGTAAACAATAACCATTATTTGTTTTGGGACTGACCCTGAGACCTCACTGAGCACATCCATACTGCAACTTAGTTTAAGATTCTTAATCAGCCTTGCTTTTCACCTGCCCCAATAACTTGGCTACCATGAAAACGGAATGGTTGGCATTTAGAAATACTGTACTCTTACCAGCTAAATAAATAAACATGTAAGTGAAAGGGGTAGAAAAATGTGTCTACACCAAATTTTTGTTTTGTGAAATCCAGGAAAACATAAATGTGAAACACTAGAAAATGTAGAAAATCTTGCTAATATTTGCACAGAAAGTGAGAGAATGGACAGTGTTGCAAGAGGATTTTTTTGTGTTCAATGCAGATGTTGACATAGAGACAGGAATTTTTTTCTTTTCATTGAATTTGATATTTTTAAAGTCATAATTGGTGAGGGATGGTGAAATTAGGCACAGAGAATGGGGAAAAACTGGGAAAGATGAATAAAAATAGTCATTTGGGTTTCTGAATATAATGTTGGAAAAAAGTTGTCATGGATCTTGATTATCAACTAGATAGATATGAAACCTCAACTGGGTACCTGGAAGGGTCATGGTCCCAGTTTCGGGCAATGTGAAACTTATCCAAAATATTGTGCCAAAAACTTTCCTATTGGTATATAAATTTAATCGAAAACAAAAATTTCCTGTACTCAAAGACCCCTAGGTTTACCTTCACTGATATTCATCAATTGTAGTTTAAGTGCCGTGGCTGACTGTTATATTCATTCCGGGAGATTCTGGAATACGAATCTAAGGAAACATTCTTATTCCTGCTGCAAAAAAGTCCTAGTTTACAATAAAGAAGTAGTTTAGGCATGGGGAAGTCTTGCTATTTAATGTAATTAGCATTAAGTCCTATAAAAGTTCTCCACACATTTCTTATATATTCCACATCGTGCAGATTAAAATGTTGCCCCTTTTTCATGTTCCAAGAACTTGGAAGCAGAACCCTTGACTTCTATGGGCGAGTGAGATGCTGTGAACTGTTTACCCAGTAAGAACACAGAAATGATATCAGAGGAATCATAATCACTTTGAGAGACATAGGATGAAACAAAAATCAACGATGTTAAGAGTTAGGAGCCAATCAGATATAAGTCTGAAATATTACATGGCACTCAATCAGAAAGTTCAATATGATTTGGGACAATTTAAGCAATGGGATTATATAACAAACAAGGGGAAAATGGGATGCCTTAACCTGCAATATTAGACCTCAGGACTGAAAAGAAATAAGCAACTGGAGGGAATCCAGAGAAGATCATCTACAGTGATGGTTTTAAAGCAAAATATGAACTGTACAGTGTAGCCAAACCACACAGTCAGACCCAAGGGGCATGATAAAAATCTACAAATAGCTCGGGGGTCTAAACACCAAGGGTAAAGAGGAATTTTGGCTGCAGATATGAAAAGTTTCAAGGGATAAAGTTAAGGAAAGGGAAATTTAGGTTAAGCATCAGAATATATCCTTTGATAGTAAGATGTGTTTGTAGAACAGTCTCTCAAGGCAATAGAAATAATACTGATGAGTTTTCTAGGATCCCTGATAAAAGGATACCTTGATGTCAGTCCAAGGATTCTAGAAATTTCATTGGAATATTCTTGTGCCAAACCCAGATGAAATAGATAGTGTTAGGTTTTCTTTTTAAATCCTGAATTAACTATGATAATTATAATGGGGAATAGATAGTGAACAGACTGTTCTGCCCTTTAATAAAAGGTATCCTAAGGCTTTGATTAACTTATCATCTCAGAAAAAAAAAACAATAAACAAACATGGGCACTACTTTTCAATAGCAAATACCCTAACAGAGGAGCAAGTCTGAGAAATCTGGTTTTTCAAGTATATATACTTAAAACCATTTATTTCTAGACTACCAACTATATTGCTTCTGAAGCTTGCTGATGAATTATAGGAAGGATTCTGGAAATCAATGAACAAAACCACCATTTTTGAAATTGGTAAACAAAACCCATAGATCTTCTTTAATTGAATTTGGCATAACCTGGCAGTCAATCAGAAAGTCCACCATGAGTTGAGTCTACATAAGCAAAGGGATTATATAACAAACAAGAGTCAAATAGGATGCCTTAACTAGGAATGAATGAATCCACCATCACGGTGACTGCAATGTATTCCTAATAACAGGCTGAAAATCAAAATAGCTTAAAAAATATTTTAAAAGTCCAAATAATTTTCTTACAAAATCTTTCTATCCAGAAAAGCCACTACATGTCCCATGTGTTTTAAAAGCACACATACACTGAGTTTTTAAAAGGAGCCCCAGCTTAATTTCATGATTATTTAAAACAATTTTCATTGTTGGCAACAGTGAAGCAAGTTTCAGGCTAATGGAGGATCAGTCACGGTTGGAAACAAGATGATGAATTAACTGGCACATGTCTGCTTGAAGCCCTAGGAGTGCCAATGGAAGAGTCCCCTGTTCAGTGGATCTCTGACATCCATGACCAAGAATGTATGCCTTTGTGCCTAAAGGGCATTCATAGTAGCCCTACACAATCATGTCAGGGGTGCATTTTCAACCCTGTGGTAATCATATGGGCTTAGAGAAATAGAACTTATATGAATCATCAATTACATTTGCGCAACCACCTTGAGTTATAAGTGTTCCTGTGAAGTGTGACTCTGTTAACCATCTACTCCAAATGCCAAAATCCAACGAGGCATAACCACCCAATGAGGCATAACTATACAATGGTATCCCAGTGGTAGAGACATTAAGTGTTTTCATTACAAGTGACAAGTTAAACGGTATTGTTACTAAAGAAAGGACAAGCAAGACCCACCCACTTTTACTTCAAATGTGACTTGTATGAGGAGGGAAGAAAGCCAACACCAACAATCCCCCAAATGTAACTTGGCACGAGTAGTCAGGCCCGGAAGCAAGAGATCTTAAATGCGTGCCTCTTAGCAGCACACCTGATTGACAGCCACTGAAAATACTTAGGAGGTTCAGGGTGAGAAGAGATGGACAGCGATAGCTGGTGAGAAATTAGAATCTCCTTCTGTCTTCAGGCAGCAGATTAAAGCTGCTGGAAAGAACTCCCAGGCTGCAGTTTGTCCTGCTGCATTTACAAAAAACGAGTACTGCCCAGGTCCTGGAGTCCGACAGCCTTTGGCGAGGCATCGGGTTCTCTTACTAATTAGATTTCATGACATGTCTCCTCCTAGATAGTCGAACACCTAGGAACATCCAAAACGCTTTTTGAAAAGTCAAAGTAAATTAACTTCCCCCCTGAAAATGTAATAGGGAATAAAGGAAGTCTTCCAAAATCAAATCTGGACACAGACGAGTGTTTGTATCGAACACCTGTATTTACAGCGTCATTGTAAGATTTTTGTTTCTTAATAAAAGACACGTTAAAGGAAAGTCACCTTTACATTCTATAAAATTCTCTACCTCTAAGTGGTAAAAGAGGCCACGGAAACACAAATAGAAGTACGCAAGCATTTCAACATTCTGTCTGCTCCCTGCTGAGATGGTTGTATTAAATAAGATGCTTTGCAAAACTTAAATGTTACGTCGAAAAGCCCTCCAGGAGGCAGGCGAGGCTTTGCGCTTTACAGATTCTAGGGGTCGGACCCAGGGAGAAGTTGTTCCCAGACTCATCTCTAAAGCGGGAATATTGACTTCGCCATCGTTTTCCAGCTTCCCAGGACAGTGGCCGCTGCGCAAAGAGGTGTCTCCTAGCAAAACGCAGAGGCGGATCGCTTTGTGAGCGCCACTCTCCGCAGCCTCTGGGCAGTCGCCCGGCGCCCGCCCCCTGCCCGGCCTCACTCACCCCTCCTCCTAGAGTACGTTTAGGCACGTGCTCATGACTCTTGCCAGGCGAGGACCCCTCCCCTTACACTTTTCTTAGTAGGTCCCCATCTCTTGCCCATTCGTAGGCAGCCGGCAGCCGCTACATCTGAAGAGTTCTATCCTTCCTTTTTTAAAACAAAAACAGCAGGAGGGAAAAAGGGAAGGCTGGAGATTTAACTCCAACTTCAGAGCAATCGTCTCTCCGGCTGCCCATCTGACACCAGTGGGTGGGGTGCAATCTGACACTTCCTTTCCTTTCCAGAAACGTGAGTGGAGCTGGCGCGCCCCTTGATCTGGGGGAGGGGAGACGGGGCAGAAGGTCCGCACTTCCGTCCTCACGACTTTCTCCCCTGGAGACCCGGTATCGGTGGCCAGCTGCCCTCCCTCAGCGCTGCTCCCAGGTTTGGCGCCCGGAAAACTCCTTCACGTTCTGCTTTCTCCTCGGGCTCCTGGCTCAGCCCCGGAGTTCCTCCGGCCCTACTCGTCCCGGCCACCCCTTTCCCGCTGCCTCTAGCGCCAGCGGTGCGGGGACATCCTCTCCGGTGGAACATGGGCACCCGCCCCTGGGACTCTCTCCTGAGCTCTCTCCTTCACGAATAGTGCTGAGCGCAGTCGGGAATTCTCTCCCACCGTAGTTTCTCAGCCTTGGAAGGCCCTGGGCACAGCGCGCTCAGTGTCCCCAACTTTGCAGCAAGCAGAGGCCCCGAGGGAACCTTGAACTCAGAGACACCCTTGAGCCTCGCCAGTCGGAAGAGTGGGCGCAGCGGCCCAGCGGAGGCCAGACGCGCAGCCTCAGGCTCTGGGGCACAGCGAGGGTGCACCGAGGGCGCAGCTCGAGCGCCTAGCTCGGGCGCGGGAGGAAGTTCCTCTCGCGGCACGGGGAGCGTGGTGGACGCGCCCTGGGCGCACGCCCAGGCAGCCTCCTCCCCAGCCCTCGGGACTGTCCTCAGGCCGCGAGGAGGAGCTTGCCGGAGACTTCGAGGCTATCCAGAGCCAGCAAGCGCGAGCGCGGCGTCTCCCGCCTCAGCTGGGAAGGGGGAGTGGCGCTGGCGGGCTGGAGCTGGGAACCAAGCTAGCGCCTGACCTTCCTCCTCCTCTTCCTTACCCTCTTCGCGACTTGGGCTCTGGGGGAAGGTTCTAGCGGCTGCGGGAGCCCCCGGGACTCCTTTTCCTAGAAGGCTGGTGATGGATCTCCTGCTTCTGCGTCCGCCGGGGCACTTGGAGCGCACTGGCGGTGCGTGAGCTGGGCATTGCCCTCAACCTCCCTCAGCGAACACCGGGCCGGCCCCGCCCGGCAGCTTTGCCCGAGCCCCTTTCCTTTTCCGACCCAAAGCCGCCAGCGTTCCGGAAGGGAGAAGAAGGTGGTCCTCGGGCACAGCCCCTCCGAGATGTCGGCGCAGAGCCTTCTCCACAGCGTCTTCTCCTGCTCCTCGCCCGCCTCGGGCGGCCCGGCCTCGGCCAAGGGCTTCTCCAAGAGGAAACTGCGCCAGACCCGCAGCCTGGACCCGGCCCTCATCGGCGGCTGCGGGGGCGAGGCGGGCGCAGAAGGCGGCGCTCGAGGGGCCACTTCGGGCCGCCTCTACTCCCCACCACCCCCAGCCCAAGGTCTTGGCCCACGCTCAGCGTCTTCTCCCCGGGGCCCGCCCCCCCGGGCCACCCGGCCCCCGCCGCCCAGACCCCTTTGCTCGTCCTTCTCTACACCCAGCACCCCGCAGGAGAAGTCACCATCTGGCAGCTTCCACTTTGACTATGAGGTTCCCTTGGGTCGCAGCGGCCTCAAGAAGAGCATGGCCTGGGACCTGCCATCTGTCCTGGCTGGGCCGGGCAGTGGCCGCAGCGCTGCAAGCATCCTCTGCTCCTCCGGGGGAGGTCCCAATGGCATCTTCGCTTCTCCCAGGAGGTGGCTCCAGCAGAGGAAGTTCCAGCCCTCGCCCAACAGCCGTGGCCAACCCTACGTCGTGTGGAAGTTGGAGGTAGGGACCAGTGCGCATACTCTCAGCCCAAGGCTGGGCGCCCCGGGCACTTCCAGGGGGACGTCTTTAATTCCATGACATTTACAGAGCCAGGCACCGGCTGAGGGGTTTCCAAGGTGTGGCTGTTCCACTTCTGCTGATTAAATGGTGCCTGGAAATGGGATGTCCCTAGTGGCCACCGCGTGTGTGTCTTGCAGGACTTGTTGGCTCCATTATGGAGCAGTGGTGGGAGCTGGAGGAAGAGATGATGTTTGTGCTGCAGGCAATTTCAAAGGGTCACTTTATCCGTTCATCCAATGTTGATACTTTACAGAACTCAAATGATCTATTGCTAAGCTGTTTGTAACGATTGGATGAAATATATTTTGAAACATGTCTGCCATTTGGTTGTTCTACAGAAAATTCAGGAACATTATTCCAGAGGGTGTTATAGTGTGTGTGTGTGTGTGTGTGTATGTGTGTGTGTTTGGGTGGCAAGGGGAGTAACTACTAGACTTCTCTAGTTTTGACCTCTTCTTTTCCCTAAAGGGGTAATTTCAGAAATCTATGGTACTGAGTATTAGTTTGACCTAGGAGAAAAAAAAAAGTCTCTGCTTGGGGATATGAAAGATCATGGAAATATGCCCAAATTCCAAAAATAGAGTCTCACCCATACTACCAAAGAGGAAGTAATTAGAGTGAGACAGCTTCAAACAGGAAATTGACGAAAGGTGTTTTAGGAATTGTCTGAAATCGGCATAATGCCTTAAGATTTTTTAAGTATGGAAAAATATTCAACTTTGATTCTCTCTCTCTCAGAGTATCTCTCTGCTAGAATTCCTTTTCCACAAACTCTATAGGTTTGCCTTGGATCTGTTTCCATAAGGGAAGAGAGATTCCATCAGTTGTAATTAAATATTTTAAAGTACAGTTAGCATTACAGAAATGAAATGAAATACCATGTAATTGCTGGAGATTTAGGCTAAATACACAACCAAGGAAAACTGATTCAACATAGCATCCAAGATCATACCCAGCTCTGTTAACATGAAATAACTTTTAGATTTTGGCTTGAATAGACAGCCTTAAAAAAATAAGCATTATTTGTCGGAAATATTAGCATCATATATTATTAATGTTAGTTACTGTCTCAAAGTAACTGCTGCTGTTGGGTGAGGGGTATGGATTACAAAAAACTAACAAATGTTGCTAACTATTCTGCCCATTTTCTTGAGGAAGATAGGCAGTAGAAAGAAAAGTTGAGGCAGAGAGCAAGAGGTTACCTCCAAACCGGGGAACTCAGGATTGGAAAGAGGATAGAAAATTGAAACATCAAACTTCTTTTGGTCTCAAGGAGGGGCTGGATTGCCACTATATTTCAGAAGCATACATTATCAGATTAATCTGTAAGAGTTGAGAGAGAGAGAAATGTAAAAGCAAGCCAACTTTTTTGATTATGTAGCCACTGAAATTCACATTTAAAACCAATTGCATCATTTGGAATATTCCTGCTTTTCTTAACGACCATATACATATTTGGAATGTAGTATACAGCTGCTGTTCATAGCTGTTATGACCAAAAGGCATTTGACTTTAAATGATCCTACTTGTTGCAAATTATCTTCTTATCCTTAAAGATCTCATGATCAATGGACAGGTGTCCGAACTGCAGCAATACTAGGTGGCTTCTAACTGTTCTATATAGTGGGTAGTCTGCACGAAGCTCATCTACCATGACTTTTACCTTTTTGCAATGGTCAAAACTAAGTACATAGCCATCTAGCAAAAGAACAAAATTTTCTCATAAAATGTGTGTGTGTGTGTGTGTGTGTGTGTGTATGTGTGTTGGGATTGGGGTGGAAATCCCTTTATGCTTGAGGCAGACATGGAGTGATTGAATAGATTCCTGGCATGTAGGTCCAACACTCGTTTAGTTTAGTAAAGGCCAAGATATCCTAACATAACCCCTGGGTCTGGAATTTAATGGCTTGGATTACCTTTCAAAGGTTTAACGCCCTGGAACCCTCTCAAAAACCAAGAAAATTCATCCTATTGGGCACTGCTTGTCCTTCTCGCTTGCAAGCAAGCTGGGTCCTTAGTCCTAAAACAGAATCTTTACTAACAATACCAAAAGTCCAGCAAATAAGTACTTGCAAGGTTGCTTAGAGGCTCTGGAGGGGAGATCTGGTTCATATAGATTTGGTTCTTGAACTTTTCCTGATTCAAGATTCCATGTACCTCTTATAGTTTGTTCAAATTTTCTATTTCTTTTCCATTGACTCCACAGGAAAACCTGAGAATTCACCTTCAGGTTTAGCCATTGATGGGTCACATCCATTCTCTGGTTTTAAACCAAATTGTTCATACCAGAGCTTCTGGTATGAAGCTCCCAAGAGTCTGACATATGCCTGCAGCTTTATTACTTGTGCTCACTCAAAGCTCACAAATGGCCATTTTGTGGTGTAAACCCGGGAGGTATTAGGCAAAGTCAGCTACAACACTGTTAGTATTTCCTCACTGTGCATTTCAAGATTGCTTTAACAAAACCTGATTCGTGGACATCTTATTTCTACTCATACCTATGGAGTAGAAGAAATGAGGAGAAGACAGAGGGGTAAATGGTACATGCTGACACAGTTGAGGCATGTTTCTCAACTTGTGTCCTTGGCAGCCAAGCTCTGCCCCTGTCTCTCATCACAGATAAGGGAATAAGGTCTTGTTTCAATCCTAGGCTTCTCCTAATTCTTGTGGATCAGAGCTGGGATTATGCCCATAGCTGTCCTGGAGTTTGCCAGCTTCTGTAACCCATAATTAAAATGTTTCTATATATCCATGACTTCTATACTTTTTTCAATCATGTCACAAACATTTCTTGAGCATAAGCATTTCTGTAGGTACCAGGAATGCAGAGAGGCTAAAATACAGGGTCTTCCCTTGAAGAGCTCACAGTCTAATGAGGGCTGGATGAGTCAACTGAAAGGCACAGTGCAGAAGGATTATCACAATGTGGTGGTGGGGGGCAGGTGATGATTCGTTGTGCTTTGGGGTGCCTTGGAAGTCTTCACTGTGCAGAGAACATTTGCACTTTTGCACTTGATCTTCAAGGATGACTACCATTTACAAGGAGAAAAAGGAAAGTGATTCCTTGATGAGAGAGAAAGGAGTGGACAGACAAAGGCGCAGAGGTGTTGGTGATGCCAGAGTTCCGAACAAAGAAGACTTAGGGGGGTTTAAGCGCAATAATTTGTTTGCAGGGGGAGGTTAGGACACGTGCAGTTTAATATATGTAGCAACCACATGGCTTTTTATGTAGTAACCTAATGAAATCAGAAATCAGACTCATCGTGAGGGAGGTAATTATAGACATGGATAAAAATGACAGGCAGGCCAAAGCATAGTCCCCATCCTCCAAGGAGCCCCTTGGCATCACAGCTGCAGAGAGGTGAAAGGATACAGAGTGTTTCCGAAGTGAGAAGTTTGGTGTGCCTGGAGCAGAGGTGTATCTCTCTGTGTGTATTGTATATGCTATACATGTGTCAGTGCATACACTGGGGTTATGCACCAGTGTTCAACAGGTAGGGTGGTGCTAATTACGAAGAGCCCCACTGTGCAGTTCTTAGGAGTTTTCTTCTTCTTACCTGGTATATGTCAGCCAAGGCTTTGAATTAGGGAAAAAAAGAACGTCTTTAGAAAGGTATTGAGGATATGAAAAAAACACAGGGTGTCTAAATATATCTGTAGGGAAGAATTGAATGGTAAATATATAATGATGGAAACTGGAATTAAATTTTCAAATGTGGCAGAGAGGAATATTGTCATTAAAAATAGAGTCTCACCCATACTACCAAAGAGGAAGTAATTAGAGTGAGACAGCTTCAAACAGGAAATTGACGAAAGGTGTTTTAGGAATTGTCTGCAATTGGCATAATGCCTTAAGATTTTTTAAGTATGGAAAAATATTCAACTTTGATTCTCTCTCTCTCAGAGTATCTCTCTGCTAGAATTCCTTTCAAAGGTAATTTTTAACTTAAATAGGGAATAATGTGATGACAACTTCTCAGAGTCCTTGGAATTGAGCTTTCAGCAGCATTTTGGGATTTGAGGGTGGAAAGAGCAAATTTTAGACTCAGTGAGGACCTTAGGTAGCATCTAGCTTGGAACTCCTTATTTTGCATTTAAAGAGAGGGACTGAAAAGCTTAAGTGGCTCAAACTCAGACAAAGAGTAGAGGGCAGAACCACCCTGAAACCCTTCTTGACTCTCAATATAAACTGCCAAACTTCTGGGAAAAGTAAGCAACCACGACTACTTCCATTCTCCAGTGAGGGCCTTAAACCCTGGCAATCTCTTTTCTATCCCCATTGCTTACTGAAACCATTTTCTCAAAGCTCCTTTGATTCCAAGAATCTTCTTAGACTCCTCTGGCCAGACTTCTGGGAAAAACTGAGAGCACCATTCCCCCTCCCCGCTCCTCCTTTCCCCACCACACACAGAGAATCTCAATTCCTTCCTCACCTCTAATGTCTGTCTCTTCCTGCTCCTCCCTCTGTTTCCAGGCTTGTCTTTGTCCTGCCATCCTCAAAATTCTGTGTTTTACTTTCAGGTCATTCTCCCTTAATTATCTCATTCACTTTTGTGACCTCAACCATCATTCTTCTGTGGGAGACTCCTTGCTCTGTGGCTAGCTGGGGTCTTGTGCTTGAGCTTCCAACATATATTTTCTGATTTTCTACTAGATATCTATCTGCTCACAAATGCCCACTGGACTCACACTCTACATGTCTGAAGCAGAAGTCAGCTTGCCTTTCCTCTGAGCATGTTTCGTTTTATACATTCCTTATTTTGGTTGGTATCACTATTCATCTTCTGGCTTAGGTTTACCAGGCCAGAATGTCTTCAGTGTTGCCCCTTTTTTCTTTCTCTTCTCATCTCAAATAAATTGTCAAATGGGAAGTATCATTTACTTTTACATTTGATCCCTTCTAGAAAGGATTTGAATTGGAATGTATCTGAGTTCTTACATCTCTCTCCAGCTGTTTATTGTCATTGCCACTGCCTAGTTTGGTTCCTCATTTGCGGTGGCCCTGTGCTTAGTTGCCCTGCCTTTGGTTGCTCCCTGCTCCGATCTTGGTCTTATCCTTGAAAGACAAAATTGTATTCATGTTAAACCCCTGATGAGAAACCTTTGATGGGTCTCAAAGTGTACAGAATGAAATTCAAACTGCTGAGCTAATTATTTCAACGCCTTTTGCAATGGAGTCTTAGTTTACCATCTCGCAGGAACTCTGGTCCAGCAAAGCCAAGCTAGCCACTCATCCAGGTAGTTATCAAATATTTACGTGTGCCAGTTATTCACTGGACACTGGGAATGTATGTAGAGCAAAGATGTATGGCCCCACAAGGTGCTCGCAGTCTGTGAAAGCAATAACTTCAATAAATCTCTACACTTATTTAGAGTGCTGTGAAATTATGATGAGAGGACTGTGGTAGACAGAATATGGCCCCCGAAGATGTCCATATCCTAATCCCTAGAACACGTGGATATGCCACCTCACGTGACAAAAGGGATTTAACAGATGCAAGATTGTTGTGGATTATCTGGGTGGGACCAATGTAATCACAAGAGTCCTTTTAAGAGGGAAGCAGGAAGGGTGGGGGAGGGAGGACTGAGGATGAGAGGAGAGAGATTTTGAAGATGCTACACTGCTGGCTTGGAAGATGGAGGAAGGAGCCATGAGCCAAGGAATTTGGCCACCCCCAGAAGGCAAGGAAACAAGTCTGTTTTAGAGCCTGCGGAAGGAATACAGCTCTACCGACATCTTGATCCTAGCCCAGTGAGACTTCTCAGAACTGCAAGAGAATATAGGCATGTTGTTTTATGCTCCAAATTTGTGCTAATTTGTTACAGCAGTGACAGGAAACTGATATAAGGAAATCTGGGATGTCTCAACTGAAACCAGTGGATCAGGTGCTTTTACCAAACAAAAAGAAAGGGGACAGCACTCCTGTGAGAAGGAATGGCTTATATTAAAGAGGGAACACAGTATGCCTCAAGAATTTAGAGAAATCCAACTAGAATGAATTATGGGAGTGGGAAGATGGTGAAGAATAAGTCTGCCTGGGCTTTGAACTTCATAATATGGATTTTACCATTTAACGTAAAGATTTCCTGCAGAGATTTTTTTCTCTCCTTCTCACTCTGCTTTTGCTGACTTGGTCTTATATCTACTTGAGCAGCCTCCATCTGTACTTTATGGCTTAACTAGATGCCACCTCCAAATAAGTAAGCTTTGACTCTGGTATATGTCATGACACATTTAGTATTTGTAGAAATGGGACCTCATGTTTTCATAGTGAGATTTCGATTCTTCCGATCTGGTGCTCACATAAGGGAAAGTGTGTTTCATATCCGAATCTAGTCAATGACCAAGGGAATCTGCATGCTGACAGCAGTTCTCCCAGATCCCAGAGACATGCCTTTGGGGCCATGATATCTTGTTGAAAGTTTACTGCATCATCTCTGAGCCATTGCTTAGATAAAGAGAATGAGACTATGATTACAACTATGTTACAATATGGCAAAACAACTTGGAATGGAATGTATGAAGAAATCAAATTAGTTATTATGTTGGCTGGTAAAGAATGATGTTTTCATTAACTGTTAGGGAAATGCAAATCAAAACCACAATGAGATACCACTTTATACTCACGAGGATGGCTATAATCAGAAAGATATATAATAACAAGTGTTGACAAGAATGTGGAAAAATTGGAACTCTCATGCACTGCTAGTGGGAATGTAAAATGGTGCAGCAGTTATGGAAAACAGTTTGGCGATTCCTCAAAAAGTTAAAACAGTTACCCATTGACCCAGCAATTCTACTTCTGTATATATACCTAAGAGAAGTTAAAATATATGTGCATATAAAAACTTGTATATGAATGTTATTCGTAATAGCCAAAATAGTAGAAACAACCAAACGTTCATCAATGGATGAATGAGTAAACAAAATGTGATAGATATATCCATACAATGAAGATTATTCAGCAATGCAAAGAAATGAAGTACTGTTGCATGCTACAACATGGATGAACTTTGAAAACCTTATGCTGAGTGAAAGAAACTAGTTAAAAGGACCACGTATTGTATGATTCTATTTGTATGAAATGTCTAGAACAGGCAAATCCAGAGACAGAAAGTAGATTAGTTTTTGTCAGAGGCTGGCAGTAGGGAGTAATGAGGAGTGACTGCTAATGGGTACAAGGTTTCTTTTTAGGTTAACGAAAATGTTCTGGAACTAGATACAGGCGATGGTTGCACAACCTTGGGAATATACTAAACATGACTGAATTGTATGCTTTAAAAGGGTGAATTTTATGGCCTGTGAATTACACCTTAGCTAAAGAAAAGGATGTTTATTACTTTCAGAAAATATACCAAATATTGTTGCTACATCATGTTTTCAATAAAACATAAATGTAAATGTAGAAGAGTGTTATGTAGTTGGTCCAGGCCCAATGTATTTTTACATGCTGTCCTTGAAGAGGCAACAAGGGAGGTAGTAATGGCTCTGGCAGATTCAACAGAAGAGTCAGCAGCCAGCCCTGGGATTTTCTGAGATTGGTTACTGTGGAAATTTTATGTCCTGATTATTGTACTTTGGAAGCAAGCACAGAGAAGCTATTAAAAAGATTGTTTTTCAAAAGAGCCAGAGATTTAGAAAACTACTTATAATCTTGAAAAATTGCCTGGTTATATCTCATCAGAGTTATTAAATTAGTCAAAGATTTTCAGGAGCCGTTAGAACTAATAGCAATTTGAGAACCTACCTATCAAGTGATATGCTAATGTACCCAAGAGACGAATGTGGAGCCTAAGAAGTTATCCATGTCTTTGGAGAAATTGGAAGTGAATTGAGTTATTTGGCCTCATGGACCAAGAAAATAACATGTTTTTGTTTCTGTAGACCTAGACAGCTCATGGAAACAGGTGAATTAATATCACCAATAGGAGCTGAAGTGGGAATAAGCATTGGATCAGTTCTCAGCTTGCATTGCTGGTAACTTCGTCTCTCAGGGATTGAGAAACAACTGAGCAAGCTGGTCCTCTGAGGCCCAGATGTGAATAGAGAAGGGGAAAGAGAAGCCTTAGGTGACAATAGCCATGCTGCCTTGGGGTTTATTATAAGAAGGCCTCTGCAACAGCTAATGATTTGGTCTATAGCTAATAATGGGAAATCCTAGACTGGGCCACCAGATTTTCTGAGCAAAGTATAATTCTGCACAAATTGGAATTTACAGTTGATTCTTTACTCACTTATTTCAGTTGGATTGTAGTTGATGGGTGATGATGACAATAATAAGCGAAATAACAGTTAGTATTTGTAGAATGTACACCCGGGTTTTGTTATTAGAAAAACTCTATGGGGTGATAGTATCACCCTTCATTTTATGGATGAGGATACTGAGACACAGATTAAGAGGTAGCTAGACTTAGTTGGAAAGGGAATGAAGTGAATGGGTTAAGCCAGACTCTGAACAACACTGCCTAGGTTCAAATCCCAGCTCTGCCCTGTAACATTGAACAAATTATTAGGTCTCTTTGTGTCTCAGTTTCTTTATCTATCAAGTGAGGATGATGAAAGTGCCTACCTCAAAGAGTTTTGTGAGGATTTCATGACATAATTTCTTGGAAAGTGCCCAGCACATAGGAAGTACTAAAAGATGTATAGGGAAGCAAGGTTACATAAAACTGAAGATGTGCCCGGGTCACATAGCTTGGAAACAACAAAGGTAAGACTTGAACTAAAAAATTAATTTAGTCAAAAATATTTATTGTGTACCTACTGCGTGTGCCAGTAACTTTAGTCTTTCCACTATGGCAGTCGAAGAGGGCTTAGGTGATGAACAAGTGAATGAGTAGGCCCAGCTGTGTTGGACAATAGTAGAAGGCAATTGGAAGTTTATTTTGCAAGCTGTTAAGTAAGGCATACTTTTCATGCTAGGCAGGCTGTCACCCCAGGCGCTTTAGCCTGGTGACTTGGAACACAGGAATTTGCTAGACTTATATTGTGGATTTGGTGTAACCCAAGACATGCCAGCAGGCCAAGGGACAGCCTTCATTCCAATACACATAACTTCATTGCATCAGACACTTTTTGTTTGTAGAACACTTAGAATGTTGAAAACTGGATAGCTCCAGTCTAGACTGGATTCTGTAGCTGGTAAATGACAGTGTGTTTCTCACTTCAAGCCTGGTGTGTTCTCATTTCCTCATACTACATTGTCACATGAGACCAAGCTGGCTGCTTTTCGCAGCTCATCTCATCAATATCTTTCCAGGGGAACAAGGTAGCATCACTAAGTTAACATCATACCACATATACTCAGATGCTTTTTTTCCCCTCAAAATCTAACTGTAACTCCCATTAACATTTCTAGACTGACTTTAGTATTCTATGAACAAAATAGAATATTAGGAGGAAAAAAGCCCTTAAAAAGTCTTCTGTCTAGTCTAAACTTTCATGTGATATGTAAATCCAATCTGCAACATCCTCAGTCTATACTCAGCCACCCCCTCTCAAATGGAGACCTTCATTGTTCTGCCTTTAGATCATAAGGGACATAGAAATTCTTCCTGGATTTATGTTAAAAACCAGTCCCTGAGACTTTCATTATGCTACAAATTATGCCTCTCCTGTTATACAGACAATCACCAATACTGAACTATTATTGTCTATAACACAGCACGGGTTGGTGTAGCTTTCTTCTGAGCATCAACACAGAAGTTTATTCATATTTTCTCTTTGAAAGACAAGAATTGTAAATATATCAAACCAGAACTGAAGAATGATTTAAACTAAAGGTAAACTCTTGCCCCAAAGACATCTTGCAAACTACTTACAGCAATCCAGGATTAGAACTTGCTGTCTCTAAGTTCTTGCTGCTGACCCAATGAGTCGGGTTTCTTCCTTTCATGATTTATAAGACAGCTCAAAGACAGGTGCAGTTTTAATATTATATCAGAGAGTGTTGCTCAGAGTCTTTCAGCAAGCCCCCAAAGAGACGTGTTGAATCTGGCTTTTAATATTAATATATTGTCAATAAATGGTGCTGTCAGAATGCATTTGTCAAAGTGCCAAGAAAATAAACATGAGAAGTGATGTGGAGATGATCCACAGGCTTGAAGATCAAGAAGTGTGATATGAGTCCCAGACCAGCTCCAGAACCTCTGAGGAATAGCTCAGCAAATATATTGTTGTTTTGCTGCAATGGCAATATTTTGATCTTTTAATTTATGATTACATTGGAAGTATATTACTTTTTCTCATAAAGCTCAAAGTGCACTGTGAAAGATGAGTAAAGTGTTACGGAAGTGATCAAATATTTAGGTTCTTGTTCAGGATTCTTTTAGCTGAAATTGGTTATTCAGAGTTACAAGTTTTAAAAAATGTGAACTAGTTTGTTTCTTTGTGAAATATTATTCTGAGTTTTGGTTCTCTCTTGGGGGAGCTAGATGCAAGAGAGTCAATGGATCGTGATCGTCTAGTGTGCCTTTTCCCATCTAGAAACAACCTTTTTATGGAAAATGTGTAAAATCCTGCTGTGTATTTTACTCTCCTCATTGGGTTATCATTTCTAATTTATGTAAAGATGTTGTAGATGTAGCTTATGTGAATGTTCACTGAGTGAATCTAAAGCTGGTAAATGACAGCTTTATCTAAAAATAAAGTTATTTTTTAAAAAGTTCATTGAATGAGAAAATTGAATGATCAAGAAGAAAATTAACTTAGTCTACCTACAAAGATTCCTTCTTATTAACTAGTTAAATATTTCTATGCCATATTTTTACAATGCAGAAAGGTTAACTTTTTCTTTCTATTTGAAAAGACTTCTTGCAGAGTTTTAGTTTACAATCTATCAGTGTAATTTCTCTCTGTCTATATGTGTGTACATACAATTTTAAACTTTTAACTTCATAATAATATCTTGCATTAGAAATAAAGAATGAAATGGTGGTTATTACCATATATAATTGAAGCAATGTAGATAAATTATTTTATGAAAATATGTTTTTAAAACTTTGTGAAAAAAAATGTAGGAGGAGCAAAAGCTCTATGTAATAGTTTGAGTTCCCCAAAGGCAGGGCCTGGGTGAATGCAGTTTATTTGGAAGGTGATCCCGGGAAGCAGATGAAGAAGAGGGAGAATGAAATGGGGAAGGGGGAAATGCCATCATGAGGTTGTGTCATGGAAGTCGCGGCTGTGGACAAAGGGTCGACTGAGGTTCCCCCAGGACAGCTGGAAAGTGTATAGAATGCTTCTTGAGATGATCTACTCGTGTTTCAGCTATTTATTGCTGTATGACAAACCACCCCTAAACTAGTGGCATGATTCTGTGGGTCAGGAAATTGATCAGAGTTTAGCTGGGCAGTTCTTTGCCTCCACATGGCATTGGCTAAGCTCACTCACTTGGCTGCTTTCGGCTGGTGTCTGGGATGCCTGGAGAGCTCAAGGTGTCTTCACTTACATGTCTGGTGTCTTGGTGCTCCTCTGTGTGGCCCCCTACCTCCAAGTGGCTACCTGGGGCTTCCTCACTGCGTGGTGGTCTCACAGTATTTGATCAGAGTGAGTTGCAGAGTAAGCCCAGATTCAAGGGCAAGAAAAATAGATTCCACTCCTTGAAGGAAGAATTGAGAAAGAATTTGTGGCCTTCTTCAATCTGCCACAAGCTAAAGGATGGGAAGCTGGAGGATGTCTCTACTGGTTTCCATCCTCCATTGGTTGAGATTGATTACAGGGTTTTAACTAGCTCGTATTTCTTATGCATAACTGAGTGTGCACTAGAGATGGATCCATAGCAGCACAAAATCCATCTGAGCTTGCATAGAACTGCACAGCACAGTTGCAGCAGAACTCAAAAAATGTAGCATAGGTTCATGGGGAGCAGCTTTTAGAATCAGTCACCCACAATCGTAGCTACACAAAAACCGAACTGAAGGACAGGCCTGGGGTCAAATCCCAGTGCCACTACTTACAAGGTATGGATTTCAGTTTCCTTAACTTTAAGGGGAATAGAATAGTATTCACTTTGTAGGAGGTTGTGAAATCAGTTGGTGAGTGTACTTACAACCAACCCATGGGCTATGAGGGTTCATGCCAAGGTGTTTATTGTTTATTACTTGATCTAATTATCACTCAAGGTTGTTTCTTGATCTAACTCATTCTAAAATGCTGTCATAGGAAGATATAGTATTTCCAGGGAGAAAAAAAGGCAACAATACTATGGCAAATGTAAATAACAATTGTAAGATGCAACTTTAAGTTTTTTAAACTGTAGAGAAAATTTGTAGTAGTTGAGGAATTATAGTACAATGTAGTTTTTCCTTTAAGTTTTAAGATTTCTAATTGTATCAAAAAGAATGCTATTTGGTTCCTGTCAAATGTATATGCCCATGAATAAATTGAAAAAGAAGCCCTATTTATTATATTCAGAGCTGGGCAAAAAAGTAATTAAGACTATATATCCCAGCTCTATAGTAGTTTCTCATTAGATGAAAGCTATTGTATTGCTTCATCTGCTGCCCTCAGGGAGTTTGCACATATTCCTCAATTGGCATAAATGCAGCTCAGATACCTCCTCACCCACTTTTGCTATAAGAATATCATTGTGCAAAGCTGCTTGTTCTTAGAAGTTTTTGGTGTACTCCACGGAGATCCTTCCAAATGATTGGATGTTAACAAAACATAGAGCAATACAAACATGTATCTTCAGTTAGAGCTGGCATTCTACAGCTTAGAAGCATGGAGTGGCAAATGAAGAAATTTAATTTTTGCTATTATCAGTTGTTAATGATAATCTATATCAGCTACTGAAGTATTATGTATCACTCAGATTAATTCATTCACTCATTTATTCATCAACAGTTCAGCTTAAGTGTTGAACTCTGGGTTTATAATAATTATAATAACTAATATTTATTGAATGCTTGCCTTGACCTAGTTACCCTACTAAATGCTTTGGCTCATTAAATCCTCACACTATTCCAAGGAAGTCTAAAGCCAGTAAATGGCAAAGGTGAGATTTGAAATCAGCTATGAGAATTCTACCCTGAAAAGCAAATGCATATCGTCCTTGTTGCAAAGATCTTCAGAACCTAGAGAGACATGATAACCATAATATTAGCTAACAATTTTTGAGAACTTACTCAGGCCAGACACTCCTAGAATTCCTTTACTTATATGAATCCATTTAGTCTTCATATCAGCTCTGTGAGTTGTTATTATTAGCTCCATTTTCTAGAGGAGGAAACTTAGACATAGAGAAATAAGCAATTCGCTCAAGGTTACCCAATTAGTAAGGGAAAGGGCCAGGATTTCAGTCCAGAAAGCTTGGTTTTAGGTCTTTTACTTGTAACCATCACCTTATATAGGCTAGATTCAGTACCTTATCATATGGGCTAAAACGGAAGTTTGTAGAAGGAGCTCTAAGAATTGATAACAGGGAATGTCTAATTCTGCCTAGGGAAGCCAGGAGAGATGACATTTGTGGTGGGTCTTAAAACAGCGAATATGAGGGCCAGGTGTGGTGGTTCACGTCTGTAATTCCAGCACTTTGGGAGGCCAAGGTGGGAGGATTGTTTGAGACTAGGAGTTTGAGACCAGCCTGGGCAACATAGAGTGACTCTGCCTCTAAAACAAACAAACAAACAAACAAACCAAAAAACCCCCAGTGGAGTATGAATTTGTCTGGGGAACGGGAGTGGGGAGGAAGAAAAGTGGAAGAAACAATGAGCAAAGGCATGCAAGCATCAGTAAGCAGGGCATAAACAAAAAGTGAAAAGTTGTCTGGTTGGAAGATGAGTCATGAATTCTAGAATTGTTTTGCATATGAGTTAATCTAATATCCAATCAAGCCATTCAGATCCAAAGAACAGGAGAAACAGTACTTACCCAACACCTTTTTAACTATTTATTTTGAAATCATTTTAGATTTACAGAAGAGTAGCAAAGATAGTACAGAGGGTTCTCTTATATCCTTCACCCTGCTTTCCGTAATGTTAACATCTTATATAACCATGGTATATTCATGGAAACTAGGAAATAAACTTTGGTAACAGGTTTATTACTGAGGTAATCTTGGCAGTACTTTTAAATGAAATACCTTTTTAAATAAAATTTATAATTGACATAATTGTACATATTTATGGGGTATAGTGTGATATCTCAATGCATGTATACATTGTATAGTGATCAAATCAGGGTAATTATCACATGCATAACTTTAAACAGTTATCATTTCTTTGTGGTGATAACATTCAAAACCTTCTCTTCTAGCTATCTTGGAATATACGTGACATTGTTATTAGCTATAGTCACCCTACTGTGCAATAGAACACCAGAACTTATTCTTCCTGTCTAACTGTAACTTTGAAACACTTCTAACTGAAATACAGAACTTACTTGGATTTTACCAGTTTTTCTACTAATGTCCCTTTTCTTCTCCACAATCCAATGTAGGATCCGCATTGCATCTGGCTGGCATGCCTTCTTAGTCTCCTCCTATCAGTCTTTGTCTGTCTTTCCTGATCTTGCCTGATTTTTGAAAAGTACTGGCCAGGTATTTTGTAGAATGTCCTCAATTTTGGTTTGTCTGACGTTTTTCATGATTAGAATGGGATAACGAGAATATACAAAACATTATTTGAACACCAAGTGTCACTGTTTAGCTACATTAGTAAAATATACTGTTTGTATCATTGGTGATGTTTTCACCCAATCAGATCGTATCCTCCTCCTACCCTGTCTGCCTGATAGCATGGCCATATGCTTGTTAGTAAGATGCAGCACTGAGGGCACAGACTGTGGATAAGGGACCGAAGAAAGCCACCTTATACGGTGATCTTACTAGCAACCAATGGAGTTGATTGGCCTTTCAGCCATATTCTCTTTCTCTGTAATTTGAATTTGTCTTCACTTCTTCCCCATTACATGAGAAGCTCTCTGGTAGGCTGTTCCTTTGTCTATCCTTTATTGCCAGCCTGGGCCATCAACAGTGTGTCTTTGGATGCTGCACTTTTTGATGTGTGAAGCTGGGAGAAATCCAAGATGGAAATGCTCCTTGTTATTCCCCTATTAGAGAGGGGAGGAAGAGCTGGGCTTTGAGTAAATATTCATTTACATCACCAGCATTCCTCTGTGCTCGTTGGATGCCTACTTCTCTCTTGTTAACAGTGCTAGAATAAACACATAATTCTACCAAAATATTAGCAGTGTGTGCTGTTTTCTTTCACTTGCCAGGATTGTTTTATAATAAATACCACTGGAGAAAATACCATTGGCCAGTATCCTCAGCAATTACGTTGGTATCTCTAGAGAACAAAGTATGGATTTGGGAGGTACTTTGCAAAGAGGAGCAAAATATGTCTTGTTTATACTGCATTCCTTGAATATACTGACCTTGTTACCTATGAGCTTGATTTTAACTTAAATACTTCTCTTGGCTGACAAAAGTTGATGTCATTATTTCATATGATATTCACTAATTAAATATCTTTTAGAAGGCAAATATAACATAAGATTTCTTTTAAAATTGAGAGGTACTAAAGCAGATGTTCATAATGTGCTTTCATGATAGGAATTTGTAGATTAAATAAAATATTTATGTTTGTCAAAAATAATTTTAGTCACATTGAAGAAATGGGTTTTCCCAACAATTTTGTTCCTTTGGCTTATATTATGTCTTAGTTCCTTTCTGTCTTTCAGAGGTGAAAATTGTTATTTTTTCTACTATTTGAATTCTAGCTCCTTATTTCCATTTGCCTACAAAATGTTTCTACTTGTAGATTTCCCTGTTACTTCAAACTCTAAATGTTCAAAATAATTATTGATAATTTTTACTAACAAAGGAAAAGTAAATAAATGAATAAACAAGCCACACTCAGCTCTTTCTCTAAACTTTCCTGTTTTCTTCCCTGATAGCCATTTTCACAGACTTGGAACCTTAAAAACATTTTTTTTATTTATGAAAACATTTTAATATTTTTATATTCTGTATTCTTTTACATTCTCTATTCAAATGGCCCCCAGGACTTGTCCCTCTTTCTATGCAATGTTCATATTTAGCCTTTTATCTCTGTTCCTCCTGGCACTGACCCTCATCTCTCTTGCTGGGCTTTCTAATTAGTTTCCTGGGTGGTGGGTTCTCCTAGTTTTAATCCACACTTTCCTTTTCCTTAAGCACTGATATTGTTTTAATTTCCTGTTATGAACTCCCTGTTATCATCAAGACAAAATCTCATCAGTCATACAGACCCTATCTACAGTCATCAGCCTCCTTACCTGTCCTTCCACAGTGGGTCTTCTGTGTTCCCAGTCCTCTCCTTCTCTTTCCTGGCTCCAAGCTTCTTCCTTGCACTCTTTGAAGATCCCTTTCAAGTCTCATGGTCATCTTCTTGGCTCTAAAAACCACCAAAAGAAAGCATCCAACTACTTTGTTTGAAAAGAAGTTCAGAGAAAAGTAAATTAAATGTGGTTTACCTAATGCCTGGGAGAATGACTTAAAATAAAACTGTTTTCCAGGTAAATTGTGGAATCTTTGGAGTCGGGCAATAGGAAATTGCTGAGAACGTTGGTAGCCACTTAAAATTATAGAATTATAGTTTCTCTTCTTTAGAAATGAAGTAATTTTCCTCCCTAAAACTGCTGTGGATGATATGTTTCTAGTATTGAGTAGTTCATATTAATATAATATCAGGGATAACTAAAAGTTTCAGATTTTTTTCTTTTGGAGTACATTTCTATGGATTTTAACACATGTATAGATTTGTGTGGCCACCACCATAATCAGGATACAGAACAGTTCCACCAGCCCCCAAAACTCTTGAATTATTCCTTCAACATTCCAATCATGCCCCCATTGGCAACCACTGATCTGTTCTCCATCACTATAATTTTGTCTTTTTAAGACTGTCATATAAATGGAATTGTACAGTACATAACCTTTTGAGATTGGTTTCTTTTGCTC
>NW_012151374.1:223853-226146 GCF_000956105.1 Propithecus coquereli | reverse complement strand
CTTTGGCTCATTAAATCCTCACACTATTCCAAGGAAGTCTAAAGCCAGTAAATGGCAAAGGTGAGATTTGAAATCAGCTATGAGAATTCTACCCTGAAAAGCAAATGCATATCGTCCTTGTTGCAAAGATCTTCAGAACCTAGAGAGACATGATAACCATAATATTAGCTAACAATTTTTGAGAACTTACTCAGGCCAGACACTCCTAGAATTCCTTTACTTATATGAATCCATTTAGTCTTCATATCAGCTCTGTGAGTTGTTATTATTAGCTCCATTTTCTAGAGGAGGAAACTTAGACATAGAGAAATAAGCAATTCGCTCAAGGTTACCCAATTAGTAAGGGAAAGGGCCAGGATTTCAGTCCAGAAAGCTTGGTTTTAGGTCTTTTACTTGTAACCATCACCTTATATAGGCTAGATTCAGTACCTTATCATATGGGCTAAAACGGAAGTTTGTAGAAGGAGCTCTAAGAATTGATAACAGGGAATGTCTAATTCTGCCTAGGGAAGCCAGGAGAGATGACATTTGTGGTGGGTCTTAAAACAGCGAATATGAGGGCCAGGTGTGGTGGTTCACGTCTATAATTCCAGCACTTTGGGAGGCCAAGGTGGGAGGATTGTTTGAGACTAGGAGTTTGAGACCAGCCTGGGCAACATAGAGTGACTCTGCCTCTAAAACAAACAAACAAACAAACAAACCAAAAAACCCCCAGTGGAGTATGAATTTGTCTGGGGAACGGGAGTGGGGAGGAAGAAAAGTGGAAGAAACAATGAGCAAAGGCATGCAAGCATCAGTAAGCAGGGCATAAACAAAAAGTGAAAAGTTGTCTGGTTGGAAGATGAGTCATGAATTCTAGAATTGTTTTGCATATGAGTTAATCTAATATCCAATCAAGCCATTCAGATCCAAAGAACAGGAGAAACAGTACTTACCCAACACCTTTTTAACTATTTATTTTGAAATCATTTTAGATTTACAGAAGAGTAGCAAAGATAGTACAGAGGGTTCTCTTATATCCTTCACCCTGCTTTCCGTAATGTTAACATCTTATATAACCATGGTATATTCATGGAAACTAGGAAATAAACTTTGGTAACAGGTTTATTACTGAGGTAATCTTGGCAGTACTTTTAAATGAAATACCTTTTTAAATAAAATTTATAATTGACATAATTGTACATATTTATGGGGTATAGTGTGATATCTCAATGCATGTATACATTGTATAGTGATCAAATCAGGGTAATTATCACATGCATAACTTTAAACAGTTATCATTTCTTTGTGGTGATAACATTCAAAACCTTCTCTTCTAGCTATCTTGGAATATACGTGACATTGTTATTAGCTATAGTCACCCTACTGTGCAATAGAACACCAGAACTTATTCTTCCTGTCTAACTGTAACTTTGAAACACTTCTAACTGAAATACAGAACTTACTTGGATTTTACCAGTTTTTCTACTAATGTCCCTTTTCTTCTCCACAATCCAATGTAGGATCCGCATTGCATCTGGCTGGCATGCCTTCTTAGTCTCCTCCAATCAGTCTTTGTCTGTCTTTCCTGATCTTGCGTCTTTCCTGATCTCCCCCGTTTTTGAAAAGTACTGGCCAGGTATTTTGTAGAATGTCCTCAATTTTGGTTTGTCTGACGTTTTTCATGATTAGAATGGGATAACGAGAATATACAAAACATTATTTGAACACCAAGTGTCACTGTTTAGCTACATTAGTAAAATATACTGTTTGTATCATTGGTGATGTTTTCACCCAATCAGATCGTATCCTCCTCCTACCCTGTCTGCCTGATAGCATGGCCATATGCTTGTTAGTAAGATGCAGCACTGAGGGCACAGACTGTGGATAAGGGACCGAAGAAAGCCACCTTATACGGTGATCTTACTAGCAACCAATGGAGTTGATTGGCCTTTCAGCCATATTCTCTTTCTCTGTAATTTGAATTTGTCTTCACTTCTTCCCCATTACATGAGAAGCTCTCTGGTAGGCTGTTCCTTTGTCTATCCTTTATTGCCAGCCTGGGCCATCAACAGTGTGTCTTTGGATGCTGCACTTTTTGATGTGTGAAGCTGGGAGAAATCCAAGATGGAAATGCTCCTTGTTATTCCCCTATTAGAGAGGGGAGGAAGAGCTGGGCTTTGAGTAAATATTCATTTACATCACCAGCATTCCTCTGTGCTCGTTGGATGCCTACTTCTCTCTTGTTAACAGTGCTAGAATAAACACATAATTCTACCAAAATATTAGCAGTGTGTGCTGTTTTCTTTCACTT
>NW_012151374.1:204173-219918 GCF_000956105.1 Propithecus coquereli | reverse complement strand
ACCATCTTTCCCTTTAATTTTTTAAAAAAGGCTTTACCAAGATTTAATTCATATATTCACCCATTTAATTTTAGAACATTTTCATCACCCCAAAAAGAAACTCTGTGCCCATTAAACAGTCACTCCCCATTCTTCCTTGCCCCCAGCTCCTGACAACCACTAATCTACTTTCTGTCTCTATGGATCTGTCTGTTCTGAACATTTCATATAAATGGAATTATGCATACAATATGAGGCCTTTTGTGTCTGGCTTCTGTCACTTGGCATAACATTTTCAAGATTCATCCAGGTTGTAGTGTGTACTTTATTCCTTTTTATGGTTGAATGATATTTCATTGTGTGGATAAACTACATCTTGTTTATCTATTCATCAGTTGATAGATAGTGGGGTTGTTTCCACTTTTTGGCTGTTATGAATAACGCTGCTGTGAACACTCTTGTACAAGTCTTTGTGTGGACGTATGTTTTGAATTCTCTTGGGTATATACCTAGGAGTGGAATTTCTGACTACACTGAGGTTTAAACAAATTTATTTCTTAGGCTTGTTTGGCAAATATGATAGTTGATTTTGCTGGGAATATAATGTTTTGGGCCTAAACAAGGTGCGAATATAGGGCATGTTATGAGTAAACATTCTAAGAGAGTTCCCCAAAAGCAGCTCTATAGATGCTTTTAAGCAATGGCACCAAAATTGGAATAGGTGCCCAACATCTGTAGGTGAGTATTTTCAAGTGATTGTCCAAATTCTGCTGCTTATTTTCAAGATGTACTACACAAATAAAAAATTATATCTTATATTTAATATTCAATATATGGTATATTGCATATACTTAGTATTAAACATGCATACACAGGTGAATTGGAAAAGATGAAATGGATCTGTGCCCATGAACTGAAAATAAGTAAAAGAAAAGAATTGTAAACTATCATTAGTCTGTCAAGCAATGTAGAAAAAGTCTGAATGTTTGTTATTTTTTAAAATGGTATTTTTCCATAGGGAGAAAACACAGGATGACAAAAGAAGATGAGAAAGCAAGTGATGTTGCCAACCTTTTGCCAAAATGATATGATTGATAATTACATGCAGCTGAGCAGAAATAACATGGGCATGCTTAGAATTTGCTTGAGCAGTTTCTATGCTTCCTTTCCTGGGGGCTGTTAAAATTCTTAGGCATAAGAGCATTTGAACAATGAGAATATTGTCTTTTATTTTCCCTACTGAGTCTATTTAAACATGCAGAATGTATGTCTTGCTGAAATTCTCCCAAGACAGGTTGTGGAAATATTTCTGCATGTACCAGTTTGTTCACATAATTTAAATACATGCTTTTAAAATTTTTATTCTTTTCTAAAGTTTTTCAATGTCTCTATGACCAAATTTATTGCATCATCTGCTAACTTGACCAATATGTTATGTATGGTGTGACCTTCTTCAGGCTCAAAGTGACAGTTCAGCATATCATAAGGAAAAGGTTCCCCTTCTTAAACGTTGAGGCTTTGAGCTACTTGCCACGGTTATTGGTATGCCAAGTCCCAGGCTACTTGCTGCTTTTGCTGGAAGACAAAATAAATGTATTTGGAAAACATCTTCTCCCATTTGGGTAATCCTTTTGGAACCACAAATCCCTCCTCTTCTACGTGAGGGAAGAGATTTTACTCTCCCTACTCCCCGAGAGTATCGTTTACGCAAGTCCTTGTCACTGTTAATTCAGGAGGGCCGCCAATTTGAAGGATATGGTGAATGTCAAAGCAAGAGGCCACATTTGGCTTATGTTTCCTCCAAGGCAGAATGTGGTTCTTGTGTTGTGATCTTTCCTGAAAACAGATAATTAAGGACCACTTGTCCCAAGTAATTCTTCTCCCTATACTTTTTCCTACTTACTAGGTAGGAAAAAAAATCAATCAGTTTGTTCATCCACCAGCAATTATTTGTTAAACACCTATGCCCCTGTCACTGTCCATAGCCTTATGCTGTAGAACTGCCTTAGCCTTCATACGGCTTACCATTCTAGTTAGATAGGACAGAGGAAAAGGTATAGAATAAAATACCAGTATTGAATTGGGGTAAAATTATATAATGATGCCTGACAATTCCATCTAAATTGAGAGAAGGAAGAATTTGGGATGATTGGGAGCAATCAAAGAAGACCTCACAGAAGGAGGAATCTTGAGCTGGCCCTGGAGGTAGACAGAATGGCAGTATATGAAATGGAGACTCTTCTGGGTGTTTGAAATTGGTGAAGAAACATGAACAATGCCTCTCAGAGAGAAGCAGCCTAAAAACAGCTCCAAGGAAGATACAATCACTGTGTGTGTGAAATGACGACTAGAGTCCCAGTTATAGGATAAAGCAGCAAAGCCAGAAAGCACGTTTTTAAGCATTTGAGCAAATCTCTTATTTTCTTGATGTATCTTTGTTTGCCCCATCACATACTTGACAGTAGAAGGTTCTTTAAGGCGAGGGAAGTACTGTTCCTCACTAGCTTTGCATTTGTGTATTCAATTTTAAAAACACCATGACTTTTGGAAGCAAAAGAACAAAAAACAAAAAATAGAGTTAGGATCAACACCCAATTCCAGTGTAGGAGAATTTTCCTCCTTCAACTCACTAAAAAATGAGTATTTTGGGGTTTTCGTTATGTTCAGATGGGATGCAAAATGCAGACAGAAGCCTATAAAATAATGCAGATGCCAAGTCTATGTGTTCTTGAGCAATGGGTGTGGAATCAACAAATGGCCTGATGAGAGAGCAGTGAGGATGAATTAGCGAGTGGAATATTCGTGTTTGTTCCCCCAGGGCATTGCTCTTACATCTTCTTTGCATTTTATTAGATTTTAAAACAAAGGAATCAGAAAATGATAAACAAATTACTGTAAGAGAACATGTTGAACAAAAGAGTGGAGAGAGGATTCATTCCTCTATTAACATCAGCAGTCATCTAAACATGAACTTTTTTCCGACGTAAAATCATAGCTGTAGAATGACCTTCTTGCTTGCTAAAGATTACTTAAAATTTTTAATAAAAAATTGGCTTAAACTTAAAAGGAGGCTTTACAAATGTTAAGTATGGTTCTTATCTACTTTTAAAAATTCAGTGGTTAAGGCCAGGGGGATGGGGGTGAGGAGTTGGTGGGGGTTCAGGAGCAGGTTGGTGGTGATTTCTCTCTCTTTCTTCCTTTCCCTTCTCTCTCTCTCCCCCTCCAATCTCTCTGTCTCTCTCAATCCCTCTCTCTCTTTCAATCTCTCTCTCAATCTCCTCTCAATCTTTCTCTCTCTTTCTCCCACATACACACTCGAGATTATAGAACAAAAATAAAATCCTATGAAAATTTGTTGGTAAACCACAGTATAAGTGTCTAATTCAGAAAGAATATTTTTAAAATAATTTATGCTCTTTTCATAATCTACCCCTTTGCCCCTTTTTTGTTTCAGACTTATGTTTCTGCTTCCTTCCACTCTTGCTGACTTGTAATTCTCTTACCCTTTCACATTCCTTAGATTCTGGGTTTCCAGTCCTGATTTTTGGCAGTCAGAAATCCTTTCAAATGAGACTGTCAATTCATGCTTCCTGAAACCTCTAATTTTCAAATTAGCTAAATTATAAACTTTCCCATTTACAAGCGTGGCATTCCTCTGCAGCCTAATATTTATCTAACGATGGTGTTCATTATCCATTAAATCTTATTCACTCTAATATACAAATTTAGTAGTTTGACATCTCTTTTGTATTAGCTAATAAACATTTAAATTTTAAAATTTATAACTTTGTCATTAATAGTTATTCTGAGACTACGTATGATTTATTTTTTATCTGCTGGAAATTAATATTTTCTTCGTTTGAGTTGGGGCTTAAAACTTGAATTTAGTATTAGGGTATGAGGGGAGCAGTAATTTGGCCTGGTTTTCTCTGCATGCTTGCTGACCCCTTGTTCTCAGGCCAGATAGCAGGAAGAATTAGTGTTGCAAGTGGAAACAAGTGGAGATTTTAATGGCGGGTATAGAATGAATCTTAGATGACAATAATCACTAAAATTGTCTGAATAGTTCAGATTAGTTGTGTGTCATGTGGACAGTGCATCTAAATGCCTGAAGTTTGGTTATTTGCACACAGGCCTGAACACTTTCTATCTCAAGCTTCAGTTTTTAATGTGTGCTGACTTGCAAACAACTTTCAAAGATTTAGGTCAGGCAAATTTACCTCAGGACACTGAATTGGCATTGCTTCTGTCTACATTTTTCAGTGTTACTCTTGGTCTTTCTTGACTTTGTTATGACAAAGTCAATTTAACACCTGTAAATATTATTCAGAATTTATTTTACAGTAGTGTATGTATTTCTAGATACCAAATCCCTAAGAACAAACTGTTATACCCACTTTTGTTTCTTCTGCTGATACCTGTTTGCATTTTGCTTTCAAATGGTTCATTCCTACCACTGTATGCCACACTTGTGTTCTTAGCTGTCACTATCTGCCCAAGCCTCCGGTTTGCTTCTTATGGGAATTAAAAATAAGATTTCTCTTGATTTCATTGAAAAATGTCATTCTTTTAGCTCGACCATATTTTTTTGACAGGAAAACAACCTATTTGTGTAATTGAACATCCCTTCTCGTTTTTCTTTTTGTGTAAGGAGAAATTCGTCACTATTTATTACCTGAATGTCTATGAAACCACTTAAAAACTAATTTCAGGGAGTCCCAAAAGAATCATTTTAATTTAAGCCACCTAGTCACTGGTAATTAAGATTTTAAAATACCAACTAAAACGTTATCAAAATTTTCATTTATTACAGCCAATTCAGAGGAATGGGTGAAATCTATTACTGAAAAATTTAATTAGGTTTGAGAAGAAGTTGGAAAACACAAACTTGTTTAAACTCAGTAAAGTGAACTTTTGAGCTTTTTACATAGATACACTCGAATTCAAACTCAATTTATTATTAAGAGTTAGTTTTATCTTTGTTTTCTATTAGTGCAATAGACTTGAACAGGAGCTCTTGGATAAGAGCTCAAATAATTAGGTAAACATTTTTTGCTTTCATATATTACTAGAGGAATAACACAGATGGAATGAAAGTGAAAGCAAAATTTAGAATACATTTTTTTCAAAAAGTTCATGAATTGTTTAAGCTAATTGATGTGGTCCTAGCAGAGTCTTGGAAATGGCAGGATTTTCTGTCAAATATTATTATTGTTGCCTTTTGCTGGATTTTAGTAGAATTGCCCTAAACATCTGTTTGGCCATTTCAATGCCCTTATGCTTGAGGTCTGCTGCCAATAGTCAGATCATGATAAAAACTTATGATATGCTGAGTAATGAATGCTGTACGATAAAAATCTTTTTAAAAATGAATCTTCTTCAAAAAAAACTTTATATTACAACTGTAAATTGCTTTTTTGTTAATAGGCTATTTTTGCCCCTTTAGGTTAAGTTTTTCTGTTTAAATTTACAGCTTATAAGTTTATAAATAATGCATTAACTTGAAGCAACATTTTTATTAGAAGGTAGTTCAACTTGGATGTTATAGGGCCTTATAATTTCACTTTGCACAAAGTGAAATTGTACAAATATTTCTTAGCAAATCGATCATGGCCTAAAATTTTCTGCAACATATTTGGTTGACTTAAGTTATTGTTAAATTTGGCCTGACCAAAATTCGGATTTTGTATTCCATGGTTACAAGGAAACTCTCTGTAACAAGTTGTGCTTTTCTTGTGATGGCAAGAATTCTGAAAGATGGTAGCTTTTATCTGGTGCCAGCCATTTCATATGATTTAGTACTTCAATTTCACGTTGTGCTGAGAAATGATGAAGTTCAATTGAGGCTTGATCTGATGACCATAGAGACAGCAGCCCCTTCCCAAAATCTCAGTTGATATCACATAAGCAAGGCATTTAATGCTATGAGCCTTACACTCTAGTTCTTAGAAGAAAGCTGGGGAAGAAACCCCATCTCAATTCCTGTACTGGAGAATCCTAGAAAATCTACGTAACCCCTTCCCCTAAGCCTTTGGAGACCTTTATTCACCCTACAAACTCTAGATATGACTGTTACCATGAAGCTTTAGGAGTCTTTCTTGTTTTTACTCTAGTATCCTGATAGCTGTGTGGTAGAAAATAGACAAAAAACTGTGCAAAAAACTGTGCTCTCTCATTTACAGTCCATATCTCTAATTGACTATTATTCTGCACTGACAGTAAAAAAAATTAAAACAAATTACCCTTTTAAGTTAAATTCATGTTGAATTAGTGAACAAATAATTTGAATGAACAAATGTTCTCTTGCTGCTGCTAATATGAATTATTATCTCTTGAGTAGATTGACTCAATTTAGTGAACACGAATACCCTCTCCTAAGGTAATGTCAAAATTGTAACACCTTGGAAACTGAAAAAGAGGAGCTCTTAATAATTACAGGCATAATAGAGTAACGGGCATAACCTGGATTGTCTCTGTCAAACCTCACCTGGAATGTTTCCTTCTCCTGCCTTCCACGTGTATCCAAGTGCTACCCACTTGGGAAGGCCCAGATCAAGTCTCCTCCAAGAAGGATCTTTGGAGTAGTCTGACCATTTTTTAATCTGAATTATTAAGGCATCGGTGTTGCAGGATGGCAGAAATTAGGATGTTTTATATATCTCAAAGAAACAACTATTGCTATTTTTTGATGTGTATTTGTTTTCTCTTACCAATTAGAATGTAACCTTCTGGAGCACAGGAGTATGTCTTATACTTCTGTCTCCCGGAGGCACTGTGGACATCACAATGCCCAAAGTGAAAAGAGAGTAAATTCTTGCTGAGTAGTTGACTTACCTTCATAGTAACATTTCTTTCTATGATTGTGACTAAAAGAATGAATATTGGTACCAAAAAGCTGGTTGTTTAAAGATGTTTCTCCTGGGTTTATAATCTTATGCAGAAGAAAGGAATAAGAATCAAGCCAAATATAGTTAATCATGGCCTGAATACTCAATTACCAGATGTTTGAAAGTATCCACTTAAATTTAGACATTGTAATCACAACCAGACCTTCACTAGGAGTACTTTATATCAGAGAAAGGATCATTTGAGAATATCTTAATTGTCACATTCTGAGAAAAATTATAATTAAATATTACTAAGTACTTATTAAATACATGTATTTGTGGAAACTGGAAGTTTCTAATTTGACATTTGAACAGCTCAGTTCCTGCCGTGTCTTAATGTCCAGACAAAAGTGGAAATTATATTAAATTCTTTACACCGTGACCATTTATGCAGAATCCATGGGAGTTAGAATTAGGTCAATTAAAAATGAAATTTTCTAAGGGAAAGTAAAGAGGAGAACAAACAAGTCTAAGTCTCTAACTTAGAGGATTAATGTCCAAATCAAATTGTAGCTCTGCAAGTGGTAATAGTTAAGCTATGGTTAGGGCATTTCAATTCTCTGCCCCCAAAGACAGATTTTAATAAGGTTACAGAAATAGTAATCCCAAAGGCTTTCTAGCAGCAGGATGACAAGTCATTATGTATTATTAGGAAATGAAATATGCCTTTCTAATTGTCATCACTCTAAAACACACTTCAACAATTGATTAAGCGGAAACTAGAAGAAAATTGTTTTCTCTTACTTTTGTTTTCTTAATCTAATGTCTTTGCTGGAAAATGTAGGTTATTAGCGAATTTGTGTCCAGCAGCAAATGCCTGCGTGTTTTAAGTATTTCCAAACTTCACCAATAGAATAGCTTGATAATGGTTCTTTATTTCTAGGTAAAATATTAAATATTATATTTCTTAACTCTTACCATAGGATCATTAGGAGAACATCCACATCATATTTAAGGCAAATATTCCCAAGTGATTAAAACACTCCAGCCAGGTATTAAAAAACTGCTTGCTGTAGACCAGGGGTCAGTAAACTATGGCCCAAGACCCCAGTCCAGCCTTTCATGCATTTTTGTACGTCCTGTGAGCTAAGAATGGTTTTTACATATTTAAATGGATGAAGAAAAAATCAAAAGAAGAATATCTTATGACACTTGAAAATTACATGAAATTCAAATTTCAGGGTCCACATAAGGTTTTTTATTGGAACACAGCCACACATGTTTATTTACATATTAGCTACCTTGGTGCTGTAACACCTGAGTTGAGTAGCTGTGACAGAGACTGTATAGCCCTCAAAGCCTAAAATAGTTATTTGATCCTTTACAGAAAATGTTTGCTGCTTTCTGCTCTAGACTTTTGTGCCTCCCTTTGCCCATCCTTTGTGATCTTTTAGCAACATCGGAACACATACAAGTTGGGGAATCATGCCCTAGAGATATTGTGAAAATAAAGCCATTTTACTTTCTTTTCTTTTTTCTTATTTATTTATTTATTTTTTGAGACAGAGTCTTGCTCTGTTGTTGGGGCTGGAGTGCAGTGACATCATCATAGATCACTGCAACCTCAATCCTCCTGCCTCAGCCTTCCAAGTACCTGGGACTACAGGCACGTGCCACCACACCCGGCTAATTTTTCTATTTTTTTGTGGAGATGGGGTCTTGCTCTTGCTCAGGCTGGTCTCAAACTCCTGAGCTCAAGCGATCCTCCTCCCTCAGCCTCCCAAAGTACTAGGATTACAGGCGTGAGCCACAGTGCCCAGCTCGTTTTACCTTTTTGGGGAACAGTTGATTGCAGTTTATCTTGAGGAGCCTTTTACTTAAAGACATACTCCTACAACACGGACAGCACACGATCTTTTATCTATGCATATTTGAAATGATTGTAGATTTCCAGGGCCCTGAATTATCAGAGCTATTATTTCCGTTCCATTTACATGAGTAACATGTCCTTTAGTACAGAGACAGTCATCATTTGTCTTCAATTTATCTCAATCTAGCATTTTAAAAACATAATTCCAGGCAGTCCAGTAGCCCTTTTCATTGTTATTTTATTTTATCCTCTTAAGAACTCTAGGAATAAATTTAGTTTTCAATTTTAGTGATGAGGAAATGGGCCCAAAAAAGTGATATTATTTGCATTAACATTGCATAACTAATCAAGGTCACTCCGGGATCCACGCTTTCATTCATCTAACTTCAAAGCTTTGCTCAGAGTATTTTGTCTTATTGCCAGTCAAAGGAAGGGTGTCATTAACATAAGTCAGAAATCTTTCCCTAAATCATTGATTATTCTTTATCCTTAACTCATCCTCCACCCATCCAGATAGACAACAATATCTATGCATTCATCTGCCTTTCCATCCATCTATCCTCTCATTCACCATTAATTTAAACATCAAATGTTTATTGAGCACTTAGTATACGCCAGCCATCTTGCTTACTGCTCTAGGCAGTAGGCATACAGTTGTGAACAGAAGACATATGGTCCCTGCCCTCATAGAGGTTACAGTCCTTTTTCACCTTCCAGAATCACACAGTGGATGGATTTTATTTGTCCACAGATTTAAAGGGCCTGCGCATCTCCATCACACGTGGGGTTTGATGGGATTGATTTCACAATCTGCCCCTTTGGAAGCCATTGGACTTGGACTGCTTGGATTTTTTGCTTTTATAAGTAGTTTGAATAGTGGAATGAAAATGTTATAATTAGATTTTTTTAATCGAAGGATGAAAAATATATGAGACTACATCTTTTCTTTTTAACTATGTATAACACTTTACATAAATATTTCTCTCAGAGCTACCAAACACATACCAAATTGTACTAACAACTATATACATATATATATGTAAAATATTTGGTCATGCATTTTTCTTGATCCCATGCCAAAAGCTTTCTACCTATTACTTGTCCCTTTGAGAGAACAGAAGCTGGTGTGGGGTAATTAATAGACTTGAGCTCTAGAGTGAACAGACACACACATTAGTTGGGGGATCCTCGGATTCTTTTCAAAGGACTTTGGTGGTGAAACTTGGAGGTGCTCTGTGCGAGAAGTTATGTTTTGGTAGTAGTTACTGGTTAGGCTTTGTAAATTTTTTTCTCAGACTTCTGGCTGGTTCTCAAAAATTGCCCTTAAGGATTGTATTTTGTAAGTTAAGAGCAGAAGCTATTATTAGCTGTGTGTTTGTGGTTGAAACATGAGGTCAGGTTTGGCAGGGAACTCTTAAGGGTGTGTGAAGGCAAGCCTCAGCCCAGCCATCCTGTGGCCAGTCGGTGCCTTGGGGAGCAGCTTATTCCTGAGTGCAGAAGGAATGCCTTTCCCTTCCATTCGTGAGAGTATGTGTTTTAATAATGGAGTGCTGCCTTCAGGAGTTAGGAGTGACTTGTAGCAAATTTTTATTAAGGATTCAATGTCCTAATGAGAATTCACATATATATGAATATGTGTATATATAATATCCATAGTCATAATTGCTTTATTGGCTCAGAGATCATGCTGCTATTGTTCATCATTCAACAAATAAATATAAATATTTGTTGAATGAATGAATGAGTTTAAAATGACCACAAAGAACAGGTTTAGAAAGATTAAGCACATATGCTAAATTGAAGAATAGAAATTGGTAGTCAGAGAACATTTGTAGGTCAAGCATTTCGAAAGGATGGCAGATATCTAAGGTGAGGTGACCATACTCATGAATAGCAACTTTAGATTAACTACAGAGTTCTCTAGACCTGAGAAAATTGTGGAACTGTGGGGTTATAAGATGCTCTGATGTTGAAGCCACTGAAGGAAATGGCAGAAGAGACAGGTGGAGATGGAGGAAAGTAGGAAAGTCCCCTTCTTTCCTAGCTCTCTCCTGGGATGAACTAAATAATTTTGTACAGACATATACAGATAAAAGACCTGCAAGACCCTCCAAATCATGTGTATACTCTCTCTCTCTCTCTCTCTCTCTCTCTCTCTCACACACACACACACTCTAGTGTCTGAAGCATCCAGATGATCATGTGACAATAATAATAATTAAACATTATTGTGGGCAGATGACCAAAATTAGCCATGGTTGGAAGCTATGGAATGACTAGTACACAATGATTTTCTGCTAATAGCAAAACAGGAAATATTTATTTTGAAATATTTAAACAGGGAGAAAACAATTCCAGTTCTGTCAAACTATTCTTATATCCATTTTGTGGAAAAGGCTCCACACTAGGGAAGAGGAGTTGATCTGTTCATTGCCTACTTGCTTTGATATAGCAGGCTTTTGGTGGCATTTACAGGGGAGCTCTGGAGGAAATGGTTATCATTATCTAGTTCACAGCAGTACCTAAAATTGTGTATGGTTAGAGTCTCTTTATACTCTCATGACCCTACTTGCTGTAGAGTATCACAGAAAGAAATATAGTCTTGCTGCCATTTGTGCAGATTCAAAATATGCAAAGACTATAACTATTTTAAAAGGAAGCTTTGTAAAGAGACTACTAAGCTTTCAATAAGAAATCTTTTAAAACCTCAGGAGTGGATAATAATGCAATTCCCTTTTTACAGATTTACTTATACCTTTACTGAATCAGAAGACAACGTTGGGGGACAATTGCTTTTCAAATGTAATAGTAGCTTTCGAATAATTGTCTGTGAAATCATTTTGTGATTTCTATTTCAGAAGCTTAGCCATGACAGCACAATCCTAAATATTTTTCCCTCTGTCAAACATTTTAGATGATAGTCAGATTCACCTAGTACATTTCATTTTCATCTAAAATATCAAGTACTACACAAGCCAGCCCTTTTAAAAGTTGTGGCCTAATAAACAATTGGATATCAAAGTGATTTATTGCAAATAAAATGCTTCATCTTTGTTTTAGTTTTTTCTCAAATTTATAGTGACATTCAATATGCTTTTGTATTATATTGTTAGTGAAAATTTACCTATGGGTCTAAAAATGGAGACAAAAGGCATTGAGTTGACTGGAAAACTAACCATTAGGATATGAATAATGCATGCTACCTAAAGGCTTGAAGATTGCAAATGCCACAGTCTCTAAACTCCATAGGGGAAGTGGTGTCTACAATAACAATAACAATTATTATTTAATGAGAAATTATTACTTAATAGGCCAGGTTATGAGTAAATGGGCTCAGTAATTGCATTTTGTCCTCCATTAATCTTATGTAGATAATTTTAATCCTCCCTTTTACAGATGAGGAAACTGAGGCCCAGAGATTAAATATATGCTCAAAAGTCACACAACCAATAAGAGCAGAGTCAAGCCTTGAAGCCAGACATATGTTCCTAATCACTTTGACCTTATTACATTGTTGCTCTTACTATGTTATTACTCATTACAACTCAGAGAAACATAATAATAAAGATAATTTATGATATATTATGTATTCATGAATAAACTACATTTTTGCATGTATTTAAAATATTTATAAGTGGTATTATTTGATAAGTATAATTTTGCAACATATTTTCTTTGCTCAACAGTTTTAATTATCCATGTTAACTGTTATATAGCATTCCATTTTATAAGTATAAGATCAATTCTTTTATCTCTTTTCCTATTGATGAACAGGGTATTCTTCAAAATTTTCTTGGCTATTCTTTGACACACTTCTTTCATATACATTTTGTGATATGCTTATCAAGTTCCTCAGCAATTATGTTGGGATTTTATTTGGAACTGCCTTGCATTTATATATTAACTTAGGAAAATTGACTTATATATGATATTGAGTCTTCATATCATGAAATGGTGTACCTCTCCATTTATTAAAGTAATGGTTTATGTTATTAGCGATATTTTAAAATTTTCTCCACATGCCCTGTGCTAATTTTATTATATTCCTAGGAGACTTAGGGCTACCATTAATTTTTTTTATATGATGTGTTTTCTTTCTAATTTGTTTTTACTGTTATATGGTAAGGCTGCTGGTTGTGTGTTGATCTTGATTAAAATACCTTGCTGAATTTTCCTACTTGTTCTAATAGTTTTTCTATAAATTATTCAGCTTTTCTATGGAAGATAATTATATCTTTACCAATATGGGCTGCTTTATCTCTTTCTTTCTAATTCTTATACCTCTTAACTACTTTATTTTTGTTTTGTTTTTTTTTTTACATTGATTATGGCCTTCAGAAAAGTTTGGAGTGAAAGTAGTGATCTAACATCTTGTCACAGGTTTTTAAATAACGTTCTCAACTTAAACATTCAGAGTTCTTTACTTTTTATTTGCTAAGAGTTTTTAAAATAATGAATGAATAATAAATTTTATGGATTTTTTTCCTGAATAAAATGAGATACAGCTATGGTTTTTATTCTTAAAATTACTAATGTGATATATTACATTTTTAGGTTTTCTTTTCCATTAAACCATCCTTGCATTCTTAATATATGTTACATGATGGATTAAAAAACTTGGTATTACTTTTTTCAGACTTTGACATCTATATTCATTGTCAGGTAGATCTCCAATTTTAATTTTCCATATAATCCTTACCAATTGGTACAAAGAACATTCTAGCTTCTTTCAGAGAATTGGGTAATTTTTTCCATTTTCTGAAATAGTTTGTACAAATCATGAAACCACCTGGGCCTGGTTATCATTTTCAAGGGCAGATTTCAAATTTATAATTACATTTCTTTGATGGTTATTTATTTGTTCTGGTTTTATGTTTACTCTTGAGAAATTTTCATAATTCATATGTTTCTTGAAAATTATCCATTTTAACCAAGCTTTAAAATTGATTACATTACATTCATATTATTGTTTTAGATTTAAAATCTTTACTGTATTTTTATTTTTTGTGTTCTTAATATTATATATATATATTTTTTCTCTTGGTATATCTTACTTAAAACTTGTCATTTTATTAGTTTATTTGTTAGTGAAAAATTAGCTTTTGGTTTTACCTATTTTTATTATACCTTGTTTTATATTTTGTCAATTTCTGCTTTTCTCATATTCTATTTTTTCATGAAATTTTATTTTATTTATTCATCAAAATTCGTTGAGAATGTATCATTGGTCGGGCACTGTTTATAGATTTGGCATATCCTTAGTACAAAACTTCAGAAGCCATTAGAAATTGTGTAGGTCAGGGTTTGGTGAATCTTTTGCAATTTTTTTTTATTTTTAACTTTTATGAATATATCACAGTTGTACATATTTATGGAGTACATGTGATATTTTAATACAAGAATATACTGTGTAATGATCAAATCTGCATAATTGAGATATTCATCACCTCAAACATTTATCATTTCTTTGTTTTGGAAACATCCCAAATCTTCTCTCCTAGCTCTTTTGAAATATACATTAAATTGTTGTTAACTATAATTGCCCTATTATGCCAAACACTAGATCGTATTCCTTCCATCTAACTGTACTTTCATATCCATTAACCAGCCCTTCTTCATCCTCCCCTCCCTACTGCTTTTCCCAACCTCTGGTAACTACATTCTATTTACTACCTCCATGAGATACACTACTTTTAGCGCCCACATATGAATAAGAACATGTGATATTTGTCTTTCTGTGCCTGGCTCATTTCACTTAACATAATGCCCTCCGGTTCCATGCATGTTGCCACAAATGACAGGATTTCATTCTTTTTTATGGCTGAATGATATTCCATTGTGTATATATGCCACATTTTTAAAACTCATTCACCTATTGATAAGACATTTAGATTGATTCCATACCTTGGCTATTTTGAATAATGCTGCAATAAATATGGGAGTACAGGTTTCTCTTCGATATACTGATTTTCTTTCTTTTGGATATATACCCATCAGTGGGGTTGCTGGATCATATGGTAGTTCAATTTTTATTTTTTTGAGAAATCTCTGTATAGTTTCCTTTAATGGCTGTACTAATTCACATTCCCATCAACAGTGTACTGGTGTTCCCCTTTCTCTGCTGTATCCTTACCAGCATTTGGTATTTTCTGCTTTTTGATAATAGCCATATTAACTGGGATGAGATGATATCTCATTGTGGTTTTGATTTACATTTCCCTGTTGATTAGTGATGTTGAGCCTTTTTTCATATACCTATTGGTCATTTGTATGTCTTCTTTTGAGAAATGAGTATTCAGATCACTTGTCCATTTTTAGACTATTTTTTTGCTATTGAGTTGTTTTTGTTCCTTATATATTCTGGTTATTAATCCCTTGTCAGATGAATAGTTTGCAAATATTTTCTCCCATTTTGTAGGTTGTCTCTTCACTCTGTTGATTGTTTTCTTTGCTGTGCAGAAGCTTTTTAGCTTGATGTGATCCCATTTGCCAGTTTTTGCTTTGATTGCTAGTGCTTTTAAGATCTTAAGAAATCTTTGGTCAGACTAATGTCCTGAAGCCTTTTCTCAATGTTTTCTTCTAGTAGTTTCATAGTTTCAGGTCTTACATTTAAGTCTAATCCATTTTGATGTGATTTTTGTATATGGTGAGAGACAGGAGTCTGGTTTCATTCTTCTGCATGTGGATCCAGTTTTCTCTGCACCATTTATTGAAGAGGCTGTTCTTTCCCTAATGTATGTTCTTGGTGCCTTTGTTGAAAATTAGTTGGCTATAAATGCATGGATTTATTTTTGGGTTCTCTATTCTGTTCCATTGGTTTATGTGTCTATTTTTATGCCAGTACCATGTGGTTTGGGTTACTACAGTTTTGTAATATGTTTTGAATTCAGGTAATGTGGTGCCTCCAGCTTTATTCTTTTTTTTTTTTATTTCAGCATATTATGGGGTACAGATGTTTAGGTTACGTGTGTTGCCCTTGGTTCCCCCCCCCAAGTCCGTGTTTCAAATATGTCCATCCTTCGGGTAGTGTGCATTGCACTCCTTGTGTATACAAATACCCGTCCCCTCC
>NW_012151374.1:196957-201778 GCF_000956105.1 Propithecus coquereli | reverse complement strand
TTTTTTTTTTTTTTTTTTAGAGACAGGGTCTTGCTCTGTCACCTGGGCTGGAGTACAGTGGCATGATCATAGCTCCCTATAACCTTGGACTCCTGGGCTCCAGCGATCCTCCCACCTTAGCCTCCCAAGTCACTGGGACTACAGGCAGGGGCCATCACATCCAGCTAATTTTTAAATTTTTGGCAGAGATGGGCAGTCTTGCCTTGAATTCCTGGGCTTACGTGATCCTCCTGCCTTGGCCTCCCAAACTGCTGGGATTATAGGCATGAGCCACCACACCTGGTTGCTTTAATAACTCTTTAATGAGTGCCTGTGTGTGTTAAACACTCTTAATGCTTTATGTTTTATAATATAATTATTTTCCCCTCAACATTACATGACAATTTATCTGGAAATAAAATTCTATATTGACCGTTATTTTTCCTCATCACTTTAAAAGTATTGCTGCAGGTTCTTCTGCTATCTTTTGTTGCTGATCAGAAATCTTCTCTGAGTTTGGTAGGCATTTCTTTTTAGATTAAGCTGTCTTTTGTCTTTGCTGGATTTTAAAATTGATATTTTGAAGTTTTACCAATATGTGTCTAGGTGTGGGATTTATTTGTATTTATGCTGCCGAATACTCATAGGGCACTTTAAACTGGATACTCATTTTTCTGATTCTGGAAAACTCTTGGTTATTTCTGTTCAAATATTGCTCTTCATTTTTTAACAAAATCTCTCATAACAGATTCTAAATCTCAAATAAGTCTTTGAAGTTGGAGACTTGCAAACCATCTGCCCTGATTCTTAAATGTACTTTCACAAGTTTTGATTACTTTTTCTCCCTTTACTGGCTTCTGGGTAAATTCGTTGGTACCAAAATCTAATTCACGAAATCACTTTTCAGCTTCTTTAAATCTAAAGATTATCCTGTTCTTTGAATTTTTAACTTTAAAAATCGTATTTTTTTCAAATTTTAATTATGTCTTTTAATATTCACCTACTCTTAGCTCCTTTTTTGCCTGATTTTGTGTTACAATTTTTTCTATTTTGGTAGGTGGGATTTCATCATTTATCTTCCTGAATATTTTAAACATACCTATTTTAAAGTCTTCAAGCTATTTTATAAAATTAATGTCACCACAGTGAACTCATATTCTGAATATTGATATTATTGGCTATCCTTTTCAATTTATATTTTTTATATGTTTTAGAATTTTGATTCACAGGCTAATTTTGAGTGGATTTTTTGTGTTTTTCTAGCTCTCTCCTGTTCTGTTATTCTAGCACATTCACATTTCTCTCTCTCTCTTTCTCTTTCTCTTATGAACATCTCTTTGTGTCTGGCTTTTTTATTTGACTTCCAGTTTAGCCCCGAGGACAAAACCACATCTCATGTGATGGTTTGGAGCTCTTTCCCTTTAGTGATATTAGAAATAATGCAGAGCCAGTCTCCAGGCCAGTAGCAGCTTGGTTCAGATCTTTGTCTAGACAGAGGCTGTGTCGATGCTTCCTACCTCTGTAGATCTTCAGCTTTATATAACCCAGGATTTCTCAATAGGGGCACTGTTGCCATTTAGGACCACATGATTCTTTGTCCTGTGCATTGTAGGATGTTGAGCAGCATCCCTGGCCTCTACCCACTAGTTGCCAGTAATGCCACCTTCTTTCCAGTTACAACAACCAGAAATGTCTCTAGGCATTGCCAAATGTCCCCTGGGGAACAAAGTCATACCCTCTCCCTTGATAACCAATGGTATAACCTGAAAACCCTGGAATCAATTGGCAATGTCTGAATTTTAGCTTCCTTTTAACAAGCAGAGGATGGGTGTCAAATCTAGTCCAGCTTCAAGCCTAGAGCCTGGGTTCAGTCTTTCATATTAAGTAGAGAACTTTTAATCCCCCATTGGACAGAAATTTCTAGATCCCACTCCCTGATTGGTGCCCAGAACCCAGCAGGCTGTGGCTTCAACCATGCTCACCACTACTGGTCCCTGAGAATGTATATCTTAATTTATATTCTGGTATTGTCTTTTTGGTATTCTTTTATTTTATTTCACTTATCACAACTACATATTTGGAGCAGAGGGGAAACCATATGGAATGATTAATTAAAACTCTTGCTTAACCAGAAGTCATAGAAGAAAGTTTCACAAAAAAAGTTTATATTTTTTTCATTGCACTTCTTGATGGTTCAACTCCTTTAGATGCCTTCTTATTACCTTCCTGCTGCAACTTGATTGTGATTTTGTTTCTTCTCTCTTTTTTGGATTTAACAAAAGCCTCCATAAACCTGGTTTATTTTCAGCCAAATTCTATATTTTGAATATTGATCACGCTAATGAAAACCTCTAGATATTTTTGAATGGATTGTACAGACATCCCTCTATGACTTTGTGCGTCATCTCTTTGGGACTGAGCACAGGCATTGCATGTGGCAGATTAAGACAATGAAGAGATTGTCCCACAAAGTCAGAAGAAAGGAAGATGCTGCCTGTTGTTATAATGCAGAAGGACAGTGAAGACAGAGGAGAAGAGGGCAGCAGGAGGTTTAGACCTTGCTGGAAAATCTTCAGGAATGAAGGGAAATGTAGCCAAGTTGGAACCTACCCCAGCTCTTTCCTTCCATGTTAAAGTTAGTTAAGTCAATTTCAGTGCCTATTTATAGTTAAGCCTTGGTTTTGATTAATGATGTTGGAGAGAGATACGAAAGGGGGGAGGGGAGTGCTAGAAGGAAGGGAGGAGGCAAAACTGCCGCAGCTGATACGCTCATCTGTTGTTTTCACCCTACTCTTCATCACATGCAGCTTTCTGGCCATACACAAAAAAATTATTTTTATTAAAGGGCTGTAATACATATCAACATTTTCACTATAAGCCAAATGAAGATATCAAATCCCTAAACCCTGAATAAACTGTAAGATAAATCATGCTGCCCTTTTTCATTGAGTTACCCGGCCTGCATTATCATGGACACAACCTAAAATTTGAATGTCTTTAGAAGGTATGCTTTTATAAGTTAACCAAAATGAAATTAGTAAAACAAGCCTGCTTTAATGTTTAAGCATAGATTGCTTTTGAGTTGTAAAGATACTTAGAGACACATAACTCGACTAATATTTTAATGTCGTAGAGGAGAAAATCAAGATTCGAGAGTCCAAAAGGCTTGCTTAGAGCTGTATAGTATCTTGGTTGCAGAACAGGGACTAGATCCTATGTGTTCCCCCCAATCCAAGGCTCTTGCTACTTCTGCCCAAAAGAGAATCAATTTTAATTTTGGTAGCTAGCCATAAATACTTTTCTGGTTGACTTATGTTCTCTGCTTTTAAAGTTGGAAATAGATTAAAGTTTATAGTTCTCATAAATTAGCTTCACTTACTAAGGAGATTAGTGTATTATTAATCCCTACTATTTTTTAAAGTCTTTTTTACTAAAACCCACCTTCCCTGAAAAGTGATATTTTTCAAAGAATTAACTCTCCAGCTATGCACTCAAACACAGAGGATTGTGAATAGGGATTGTCTGTATTTAAAAAATCTTTGTTTGCCTGGTAATCACATGAGTTTAAATATTACAGACAAGTAGAGGGCCTTACACAGTGACTATTCTCCTACTTCCACTTAGATGGCTAAATAAAATATCTTTTTGTTTCTATATGTAATTGTTGTTTACTCATAGAAATTTGCTTTTATGTCAGGATCTCAATAGCATGGGTTAGGTAATGATCATCCATTTGTTTATCTATGGGACATGGTATTGTGTATGAAGAAAATTCATTATATAGGACAATTAAAATTTTATTTCTTAGCTTTCTCTTTTTTTTTCTCTTTAGTGATTTCTATTTGTGGCACCATGTGTGTTGTACAAATCAATTAACCATGCGTGAGCTCAGTACACTCTACAATGTTTCTCTGGGTAAAGTAGTTTCATTGAATGCATTGCATTATAAATGTGGAGATGGTATAGACACCCAGAATATATCAACTGTTAGTGAATGTCCTTAATCATAGTTATATCGATTCCTGCTTACTAAAATGGAGTCATGTATTTTGGTAGAATCTTCGATTTTGAAGGAAAGCTGATATGTAACAATTTATCTGTGTATGACCATAAAGCTATATTAGTTTCCTGTTACAAATGACCAAAAACTTAGTGGTTTAGAGCAGCACAAATTTATTATCGTGCAGTTCTGGATGCCAGATGTCTGAAATGAGTTTCCCTGGGCTAAAACTAAGGTGTCAGCAGTACTTTGTTCCTTCTTGAGGGTCCCCGGGAAAATTTGTTCCATTGTCTATTCCGGCTTCTGGAAGCTGCCTGCATGTCTTGGCTTGTGGCCCCTTTGTCCATTTTCAAAGCCAGCGGTATACCATCTTCCAATTTCTCTCTGACACTGCTTCTGTTGTCCCATCTGCTTCCTCATCTCCTGCCTCCCTCTTTCCCATATAAAGACTCTTGTGATTATGTTGAGCCTACCTGGATATTCCAGGAATTATCTCTCCATCTCAAGGCCTTTAATCACATCTGCAGAGTTCCTTTTGCCATATAAAATAACATATTCATAGGTTCTGTGGACATCTTTGGGGAGCCATTATTTTACTTATCACAAATGCATGTGAAATTAGGAGGTTATTTTGAAATAGCCTGTTCTCATGCTACTTTGCATGATGAATATGACACATACTGTTTAAACTAGATATTTTTTATGGCAGCATCTCTATAGCACCAATGGCCATAGAAATATAATATAAGCCACAAATGCAAGCCACATCTGGAATTTCAAATTTTCTAGTAGCCACATTAAGAAAACAGGTGAAATTCATTTAAATTATAAATTTATTTAAT
>NW_012151374.1:195103-196907 GCF_000956105.1 Propithecus coquereli | reverse complement strand
TTAGAGATGTTGAGCATTTTTTTATATGTTTGCTGGCCATTATTCTGTCTTCTTTTGAAAAGTTTCTGTTCATTTCGCTTGCCCATTTGTTGATGGGTGTACCTTCTCGGACCATAGCGGCTTAAAATTAGAGTTCAATTCCAACAGAAATTCTCACCACCTCACAAAGTCATGGAAATTAAACAATCTATTGTTGACTAACTCCTGGGTCAAGGAGGAAATACAGAGGGAAATCAAAAACTTCTTCGAACTAAATGATAACGGAGAAACAGCTTTATTCTTTTTGCTCAGTATAGCTTTGGCTATTCTGCATCTTTTGTGATTTCATAAGAATTTTTGAATATTTTCTATTTCAGTGAAGGATGTCATCGGTATTTTGATAAGGATTGCACCGAATCTATAGATTGCTTTTGGTAGTATGGACATTTTAACAATATTAATTCTTCTAATCCCTGAATATGGAATATCTTTCCATTTTTATGTTTTCTTCAGTTTCTTTCATCAGGGTTTTATAATTTTCATGGTAGAGATCTTTCACTTACTTGGTTAAGTTTATTCCTAGTTATTTTATTATTTTTGTGGGTATTGCAAATGAGATTGATTTCTTGATTTCATTTTCAGATTGTTCACTGTTGGCATATAGAAGTATTACTGATTTTTGTATGTTGATTTTGTATACTGCAACTTTACTGAATTTGTTTATCAGTTGTAACTGTTTTTTGGTCGAGTCTTTAGGTTTTTCTAAATATAAGATCATACTGTCTGCAAACAAGAACAATTTGACTTCTTCCCTTCCAATTTGGATGTACTTTATTTCTTTCTCTTGTCTAATTGCTCTGGCCAGGACTTCCAGTTGTATGTTGAATAGAAGTCATTAAAATGGGTATCCTTGTCTTGTTTGAGATCTTTTCTTTTGCGATTTCAACAGAAAATGTTAAACATAACATAGAACATGTTTCTCTGGCTTATAAATATTAAGATTTTAACTGGGATATTGATAAATGTTACATTTTGGTTCTATGGTCTTGATTGAATATCTACTGTAAAAAATTTGGCATAGAGCCATGGAGAAAATGCAAAATATGTTTTGGAAACAGATAAAAGTCTAATCCATATACATATTTCAAGGCTAAGTTTTTATGCTTGTGACTGCTAGATAATTTATGCTAAATAGAATAGCTCAAAGATAACTTAATGATCTTTTAGATGAACCGACACTTTTAATTAAGGATCAAGGATATAGATTTCCCTCAATCCCTTATTTTATAGATTAAGCAGTTGAAGTGATCACAGTCATTTTTGTTACACAGCAGGATCGAGGATACAATAGTTCTCCCCTCTTTCATTTTTTGATGGTTCTGTGCCCTTCACCCACCTACTTTTTCCCCTTCCTCCATGTTTGTTAACTATTTCTTTGAAGAGTCTTTCTGTCATTATACATTGGTACATTGTTTATTTTGGTGTAAAATTGATTTATTCTGGTCATTTTAAGTTTCTATTAAATGTTTGTCCTTGCCAAAGTTTATTTTTCATGTCTGTACTTGAAAACAGAATTTTCTCCCATAGTGAAATTAATAGTAACATATTAAAGTAGGGAGCACAATGTAAAAAATTAAGATTACCGAGCTCAAGAGCTATTTGGCAGTTCTGAGAGTGGTGCAGCTTACCCACCTTGGCAATGTTACTTATTTTTTACTGATGAGAAACACAAATGCTTTGTTTCCTTTGTGCCATGTCTTTCTCCTGAATTCACATTTCTTCTTGCTGAAATAAACCTTTTAATAATTTTTTTTTTTTTTTTTTT
>NW_012151374.1:91578-178086 GCF_000956105.1 Propithecus coquereli | reverse complement strand
TATTTAATTAAATAGATCCGAAATATTATTATGTCAACATGTAGTCAATATAAAAATATCAATGAGATGATTTGTATTCTTTATTTTATACTGTCTTCAAAGCCCAGAATATACTTTATACCTACAGCATATCTCAATATGAATTAGACATATTTCATGAGCTCAGTAGCTACATGTGGCTCATGACTCTTACTTTGGGAAGCATAGCTCTGTAGCCAAAGTTTCTATAGTTCCATATCCATTTAAGAGCCAAGTTGTCTACTCAAAAGAATGTGATATGATGGCTAGCCCACTGGACCACACCAGGATTTCTCAATCTCAGCACTATTGATATTCTAGACCAGGTAATTTTTGGTTATGGTGGGCTTTTCTTTGCATTTCAGGGTGTTTAGCAACATCCTTGGCCTCTACCCACTAGATGCCAGTAGCAACCCCCAGTTATGTCTCCAGTTATTGCCAAATGTCCCCTAGAGGCAAAATTGCCCCTGGTTGAAAACCATTAGACCAGACATACATAGAAAGTGTCTTTGTCCATCTTTTGTTGCTTTAAAGGAATACCTGAGGCTCGGTAGTTTGAAAGAAGAGAGGTTGATTTGGCTCACAGTTCTGCAGGCTATACAGAAAGCATGGTGCTGACATCTGCTTGGCTTTTGGTGAGTGGTTTTGTGCTGCTTCAAAACATGATGGAGAAGGTCAAAGGGGAAGCGGGCATGTGTGAAGATGGACCAAACTCAAGGGGCATCCTGGCTTTGTCACAACCCACTCTTGAGGGAATTAATCATTCCCCTGAGAACCAATCCAGTCTCTCGAGAGCAAGAATCACTTTCCCACAAGAAGGGCACCAAACCATTCATGAAGGTTCTGCCCCCATGACCCAAACACCTTCCACTCAACATAGGATTTGGTAGGGACAAAAAAACCATATCCAAACCATAGCAGAAGGCTTGGGTTTGAATTCTGTTTTCCATACATTACTCTGTGACCTTGAAGGAGCCACTTGAACTTGTTAAAAATAGTTTCATCCTCTTCAAAATGGGTAAAGTATTATTTAGGCTGCTTGAGGCTCAAAAGAGACAGTGTAGATAAAACAACTCTGTAAATTGTAGATACTCTGCAAGAGGAACTCAGCATTGTTTATATTTTGTTTATGTTCAGCACTTGAATTTAAGTGCAGCTATTCTAGTACTGATGTGATGAATTTTCTCATAATATTTGACTTATTTTTTTAAAAAATGCCCCATTTATGATAATTGGATCATAGCATAAACAGGGTGTTTTAGGTGTTTTGTTTTCTTGGATGTTGGTCCTGGGAGTAGGAAAAAGAATGAGATGAGATTCTATCCCTCAGAGTGCTTGCAAGAGTAGTAGGAGAAAAGGCGCAGATACTAATGGAGAGCATTTGGATGGAAGTACTTGGAAAAGAGTCAGGAGAATGCAAAGAGAAGGTTCAGTTTGCAAAACATTTTGGGGGAATGTTGGAGAAAGGCCTGAAAAGGGTGTAGAAAGACAAAGTGCATGGACTAGCTCAACATTTTGGGGAATGGGGCATAGTGTGGAAGAATGAGATAGGAAAGGAGAAAGTGGGAACATAGCCCCTTCTGCAAAGGCCACTTCTTGGGAGGAGTTGGGAGAAGGAGCTGGGAGTCCTTAGCAGCCAATGGCGCACCAAGCTGGGAATGGGTCCACTAGTGGTAAGAGCAGGTGGCAGCATCACAGCATCCATTACAGGCTCCTATGTCTCGCCACCTTTTTTTCCCATTATTGTCTCCTCAAGGAGGCTTTTTAAAACATTTTTTCCCTTAATCGCTGTACCCCCCCTTTGAAATTTCAATAGCCTGGATATGCTTTTTATCTTTTTATGTAGCGTATGTGTATCTGTGCTAGATACATAAAAAGAATACGTTTTCTTCGCCTCTCCCAAAAATTGATTTTCACCCGCTTCATGGAGATATTGCCCTGTTCAGAACGAGCATGTCCTACACTTGTGACTCATGAGTTATGTTCTTGGCCTTGGTTCCCTTGACTCATAAAGGTTTTAAGAATCATTCTGTGTTTCAGGGGCTGCCATGAAAGCAACCCCCTTCTCAACCCTTGAGGGAGAAGGCTGGAGTGAGAGTTTCTGAGAGGCAGGAGGTGTGATCCTGCTTGTGTGCCACATCTGCCCATCAGGTCCTTGAGGGAGGGATTGGGAGGGAGGTGGCTGGGCGGGCCATGGAGAAGGTCCTGTTTGCTCAATTTGACATACAGGGGAGTGGGTGCTGCCAGCAAAGTTGCCTGCCCTCACGTGGACCATGTGAGCCTGTGGTGCAGGCACCATGATGTCCTGGAGACCAAAACCCTTCCTGGTTTTTGCCAAGTGCTCCTGGCTTCATCTGGGGTTATTAGAAACAGGCCCCACTAAAAATAAAGTAGAACCTTGTTTTCTGTTTTGCTATTTTTCTTCATGCATGTGACTCTCTCAGGACCTTGGGGATGCGGGATGGGGGATGCGGGGTGGATACAGGCAGGATTTAGCCCAAAGCTACCAAACAGCACCAACCATTGACTCTTCCTAACAGTACGATTCCATTTTCTCTTTTCCAAAGAATGACAACCTGGTCACAAGCTACATTGCCAGAAGTAGGATGGGACTGGTGCTCAAAAGCCTTATAGTATAATTAGAGATAGTGGAATGCTAATGAAGAAATGTGGGGAATCCCCACATTTGTCCCATATCACTGACTATAAGGGCTTCCCAGGACTTTCTGTATTAGCTGGGGTTCTGGTCACTAGTAAGCTAAGCCGATTAAACTAGCTAAAGGACATTGTGTGAAGCGATGTCTGTGGATCTCAAAAGCAGGGATGGAGCCAGATCTCAGAAAAGACTAAAACTTAAAATTAGAACTATACATGCAGTATTATAGATTCTCTTATTGCTGTGCATTTGCTTTATTCATCTTTCCCCGTTCACTATTCTTCTCAGATTCTTAGTTCCCACGGTGGCCAAAAGGTAGCCTACCTACAGAGGTTATATCAAATGGGCGCTGCTCCCCACAGAACTTGATAGCAGCGCTTCGGCCTTGCCGTCCCAATTCCCAGATGCACGAATATGATTGGCCTTGAAGTTGTTGCTCACATAAAGCTTGCATTTTGGCTTTATGTTCAGCCATGTGCAGACAGACAGACACGTGGAATTATGGTGATTTTTACTTCCTCCTGAGGCCAGCTGTACATGTGGCCCTTCCAGTTCTGTGAGATTGAGATACCACATTATCAGTGATTGCATTTGGAAAATTAAGCTAGTTTGAATTTTTATTACTTACAACCAAGAATGTGTGTATCTCTATATATGAAATTTTTTCATAATTTATTTGTATACTGATTGATTAGCCGCCATCATTTCCACAAAAGGATGAGCTCTTGGAGAGCATGGGTCCTGTCGTTTTTTGTACTTTTCTGTCCCCAAAGCCTACCACCATGGCTGTGCTTGGCACATTACAGTTGCACAGTTGTCATTGCCTGTTGTTTGGTGCCCTTGAGCACTTAGAGTAATGGGATGAGAGAAAGAGTGGTTCCACCTTGGGGGAACTCCAAGAGAACTTAATGGAAGAAGTAGCCTTGAAGGATGAAAAAGGCTTAAGTGGAAATGGGGGCAAGGAGTGAGAGGGGCTGTTGTAAAGAGGGGAATTAATGCTTGTTGGTTTGAATTGAGAAAAGTCATTGTGCACTTCCTTTGAAGGTTTTCTTGAGAAGATTTTTTTCCCCAGCTGCTGAGCAAATGTCAGACAGGTACTATAATGATTAGATCCTCACTAGATCCCAACTAATTCTTCCCTTGGAAAGGCAATCTTTAGCTACATCCTTCACCCTAACAGGAGTGATCCTATTTATTCCTCACCATGCACTATGTCAGGGGCAAAGAATGCTGGATAACTTTTTCCCATTGTTATGTTCAGAATGTATTTACACTTCATTTCAGCAAGTACATTATGCCTTGGCTTCTTGCTGTTTTTCTTAAAGGTGCAATTTTGTTCCCTATAAGGTCTTCTATTCCCTTGTAAAGTGTCTTCTATTATGGGTTCTTACTAATTGTGCCCTTCATTAGTTAGAAACTTTGTGTTTTAGAGTCCTTGCTTTAGGGATCTTCCCTCTCTAGGCTATGATGGATTATATGAAAACAATCTGATGAAAAATAATGCATATTTAGAAATAAAACACAAAAAGTTGCACACAGATATTCATAGCAGCAGTACCCATAATGGTCAAATAATAAAAACAACTCAAATGTCCATTGACTGATGAATGGATAAATAAAGGTGGTAAGTGACACATCCATAAAATAAAATATTATATGACAATAAAAATGAATGAAGTACTGATACATGCTGCAACATGGATGAACTTTGAAAACATTGTGCTAAGTGAAAGAAGCCAGTCACAGAAGACCATATATTGTATGATTCCATCTGTATGAAATGTCTAGAATAGGCAAATCTACAGAGACAGAAAGTAGATTTAGTGGTTGCCAGATTAGTGGGAGAAGTTAGATGGGGGGATGGGGCATGACTGCTAATGGGCACGAGGTTTCTTTCCGGGGCAGCGAAATGTCCTAAAATTGAGTGTGATGATGGTGGCACAACCCTGTGAATATACTAAAAACCTCTGAATTGCATACTTTCACTGGGTGAATTATATTTTATGTGAATTATACCTCCAGAAAGCTGTTAAAAAAACAAAAGATGTCTTTCCGTGTGTGTGTATGTATGTTTCCGTGTGCATATGTTTACATAGATTTTTGAAGTTTCAGATTTTGGCAAGTGCAGTAAGAATCATTAGCATGGGCACTTGCTCCCTATGACCACTGGAGAAATTCAGAATGCATATAACAATCCTGGGCTCTGCCATTGGCACTGTGAATTTGGATGGGTCATTTTCACCCTTTTCAGCTTTAGTTCCTCATTTGAAAAGTGGGGATAAGAAAGTGTCTTTTCATAGTCCTTGTAAGAATTAAATGAAATAGCATATGTAAGTTGACTCACCCATTAGGCACAGCAGGCATGGTGCCTGGGGCCCATAGTACTTTAGGGGCCCATAAAAATGTTTTAATTTCTTTTAGACTTAGGAGAAAAATGCCCTTTTAGGTCCAAAAATGCTTTAATGTATAATATTGATTTATTTGTCATTATACCAGTGTGCTGATAGAATATATTTTGTAATATTTTTTAGCAGAGGAAGGGATCCATGAAGCAAAAGTGCCTTAGGCCCATGGAAGGCATCATGGGCACTTGAATGTGGCAACTCCATGACATGGAGTTTGCTCTGCAAACTCAACAAAAACCTCTAAAATCTTACCAGCAATTTATCAACAGTGCAGGCATTCCTATGTTGAGTAGCTCACTTGCACACACCTGGAGGCACACACCTGGAGGCACACACCTGGAGGTGAGGAGAACACTGGATTGGCCAGGCTGGGCTATTGGCAGGTTCTTCAGTTTAGTAGTCCCACCATCCTCTTCTAGGGCATCACTGCCATCATTGCTGCTGTTTGTTCATTCCCTGTTATGGATCAGGCACTTTACATTCCTTGTCTCTGATCCTCACAATCTCCTAGAAAGGTGACTCTGACTTGTGTTCTGAGTGTAGCAGATGCTGCTGCTGCTCTTCCCACTTCCCCTCTAACCACCTGATATCACCTGCAGCTACAGTTTTTGGTATGCTGGTAGGTTCATTGCAAGGTCCTGCCATCATCTTCTTTGTTTCTTCATCCTTCTCATCCTCCTCTTCTTCTTCTTCTTCCTCTTCTTCTTTCATCTTGAAATCCTCTTGAGGGCTTCCTCTGGCATCCTGGGAGCTTGCTTTGTTGTGTGTAGAGGCCAACCCAGAAGTGCCAAGAGAGGTTGACACCTCACAGGACACCCCTCAGTCAATGGCAGATGGAAGTAAGTAGGAAAATGCCACAGCCTCCTCCTTTCTAGTGAATGATTCTGAGGTGTGCTCCTTGTGGTTGCTTAGTCCTTGACAGGATTGAGCTCCACCTGCCCATAGCAGGCACTTACTCATCGATGCACTTTTCCTTGCTTTTTCTTCCTTCTTTCCTCACCCCACTTCCTCCCCTGGGCTTCTTGAGATCACCTCCCACATGAGTTCCCTGCATCTCCAGCCTTCTCCAGTGTCTTCTTTTGGTGGAACCCAAGTTAAGATAATGAGTTCGTAAGTGTAAAAACTAAGGCTAGGGAGAAATTGGGGAACTTGACCAAGGCCCAGTGGCTGTAAGCAATGGAGCCAGTTCTACAACCCAGATCTATCTGGTCACAGAGCATCTGTTATTACAGTCTAGGAGTTACTTTCTTAATTATGATGGAATCTGCCATTCATGGTGCCACATAGGTGTCTAGCCATGCCCTAGGTGGGCAAAGACCACACAACTGAGAGGACACAGAATTGTGATGTCTCACAGCTAGGCTTGTCCAGCCTCAAAGCCTGGGTACCTTCTCCAAGGACCTCATGCTTCTCCTTGGTGGTTATGATTGTGGTGATGATAGTGGTGATGATGACAATAGCATTGATGATGATGGTGGCGATTTTGGTGGTCAGAGTTTACTAGGCATTTATGTAGAGCCTGTCAATGTACAATGTACCATAACCGCGTTCTCAGATTTAATACATTCCACAATCCAATTTTATAGAAAAGAAAATATAACATCTCTTTACATTTTGAACACTAAAATATACCAGAACCATTATTTTCTCATTGATAATATTGTTCTGTTACTTAAGTTTATTTGTATTTGAAGGAAGAATATCATTTCAGTCACTGTGCTCACACACTCCTTCCACTTTTGAAGGATTACCCTAGAGTTACTTACCGTAGAATTGTAGCTGTAAAATAACACTTGGTAAAATTGAAATATATTTATGAAATGGTGGTAAATGGGAGATTAATGAAAAACAGGCTATATTTATTTTTTTCCCAGTAAGGATGATAAAACACTCTTAAGTAATAGTCTGTTGTATCCACAGATATAATTGCATACAGATTGCTGATTTAATTTTTAAATCAGTGTTTTTGAAGCAAGTACCCTAAGAAGAACCAAAATATGATTATTTTCCCTTATTTTTCACTATAGCCTGAAGTGTCAGATGTGCTGTTAGGCTTTTGCACTGGCTCACTCAAAACTTTCTTGAAAGAAGCCAGAAGATTGCATGTTATTTGTTGGCCCAGCTTTTTGACTAAAATTAAACATAAATTTAAAGTAGAATATAAGGTCACTGTGACAAGCTATACTTTTATACATGCCCCTTAACAGTAACTAAGCAGCCAACAGTAAGAACTCGATTATATTCCTTCATAGCTATTTTAAAAATATGTATTTACAATGGTTGATGATGATTTTAAACCATGGACATAATTTCAAATTCTCAGTTGCTTTGCCTGTAATTTTGTTAGCTTCATGATTTTTTTCCTCTGAGAAACTCAGACATCATCAGACCTGTTTTTGAACACTAAATAATAGTGGAAATACCTTCTCAGCTTGCTTTTAATTAAGCAAAGAAGTGTGGAATCAACTATTGTCCTGTAATCACCACCAGTGATCCATCCTTTCTATCTACTCATTTTCAGATCTGGCTTTCTTGGGTACTTCACACAGAAAATGCTCCCTGCGAAAAAGCTTTATCAGTTGTGCATTAGCACTGTCCGCCAGCTCTTTGGACTTCTGTTGATATTATCACTTGAGATGGCAGAAATTATGAAAAGAGAAATAAGGCAACAGTGAATGCAGGAAGAGGTGAGAACTGTAGGTTGTAAAAATGCAAAGTAGTACAAAATGTAGTCTGCCAGGAACATGTTCATACAGATTATTATATGTATTTACTTTCTGTGAGTAACAGCTAAGCATTCAAAGATTGTAATGAAGATGCTTCCAGTACTTTTAATGTAATACATAAAACTTATAGGAACTATAAATATAGTTCATGAATTACCAACTATAAGAACAAAATTCCAGTTAATCAAATTAATTTTGACTGATGGAGAAGTATTTGAGTATCTTGTCATGGGAAATCAGAAGAACAAAGGAAATAAGAAACAGACTGGAGAGAATTAAGCATTGAATGAGGTGGTTTTGCAATGTGGCATTCATAATCATTACATTTTGAGCAACATTTATATTTTGTTAAGTGGTCTTCCTAACATATGTACGCTTTTAAATTATTCCTGATAGATTTCATTTGAAAATGAAAGTTGCACCTAAATTAAACAATGACAAAACTTACTGTTGGACCCAGATGGAGTTTTAAGATTTTAAAAGCACAACTGAGGCCAGGTGCGGTGGCTCACACCTATAATTCCAGCACTCTGGCAGGCCAAAGTGGGAGAATCCCTTGAGCTCAGGAGTTTGAGACCAGCCTGAGCAAGAGCGAGACCCCCGTCTCTACTAAAAATAGAAAAATTAGCTGGGTGTAGTAGCTGCTTGGGAGGCTGGGGGAGGAGGATTGCTTGAGCCCAGGAGTTTGAGGTTGCAGTGAGCTATAATGACGCCACTGCACTCTAGCCAGGGCAACAGAGCAAGACTCTGTCAAAAAAAAAAAAAGGTAGAACTGAGCGGTAAGAGATCTAAAAGTAACTTAAGAAATGGTGTCTTTCACACTAATAAGATGCTCCCACTGCACTTTCCCCTACGTGTTACCTAGATTATGCCTAAGGGAGATCCTGGCTGTTGATTTCATTTTCATTTTAGTGAATGATGTGATCCCATCAGGATCCATTCATTCACTCTCACAGGTTTCATACATTGATCCTGTGCTCTGCAAGGATTGCTAAGAATCTTGCATCTGCGTGGTCTACCCTTGCCTTTCAGGAGATCATAAAGCATGTACACACTGTGACTAAGTGGAAACTGAAACAAGAGAGCCTTCTAGGGGTTCTCAGAAGTAGATAACATAGCAAAGAGCTTAATTAAATGCAAGCCAACCCTTTGAGAAACATCACAAGGAAATCCACTAAGTGTAGCACCTGTATCCTGGCAAATCTTTGTAGTTCTCTCACTTCATTTGTATAATTTGGATGAAGCTAAGACACTTCCTATCCAGTCCAAGTGGTGTCACATTGAAACAACCACAAATCCAGCAACCTCCAAAAGTCGAAAAGCAATTTAAATCTTTGTTGTGCTCCTTTACAGTGAAATTAGATTGCACAACACACAGAAAATCATCCCGAAAATCTTCAACTATCTAAATCCCCAAATCCTACTTACTACAGCAAACAATCTTTGCATAATCCCTTTCTCTCCTCCCTTCTCTCCTCTTCCCTTCCATCTCTTCCTTTTCTTCTCCTTACTCAGCCTACTCAGGATCTTGTCTCTCTCACAGCACTCCGCATCCCGCACCTTCCTGGATCTATTCTTTTCTCCCTAGGGTAGGGTTGCTCTCGTCTCTCATATAGATCATTCCATCTTTTCTGGGTTCTTGTCAGTTTACCTTTCTACCCATTACCCAGATAATACAAAGGCCAGACCCTGTGCTCTTCAATCAAAAAGACTTTGTCTTCTTGGAGACTGAGAGAAGGCTGTGAATATTCAAATGTTGTTATTATTATTTTTGCTCTGTCAATGTTAGTTTCATGGAGTATTTCTGGGAGTCAATCTTTCTCAGCCCTTCTGGAATATCCAGATTAGAAAAAAAGCTCTCGAAATTCAGTTACAGTGAGGCATTTAACAGAAAGCATCTGGCACCCAAATGCCTGCCTACTTGCCCTCCTCACGTGGCAGCAGAATCTGAAGTGTCCTCATTATTTGGGGGGAGTGTCCAGAGAGGTATTGTACAAGCAACACAGACTAGTTAACTGCCACAACCACTGCCACTCACCCTGTTCTTCCTCTCCTGCTCTGTCTCCAAAGCCACTTGGTGAAGCTTCATCCCAGCCCCTGTGCTAGCAGAATACCTGTATCTCTATCGCCAGGCACTCCCAAATTCCTATGCCTCTGTATGCCAGCATGCTGCTGGTTTCCATGTAGAAGTGGGGAAGAGTGGATAGCACCCCAACTCTGAGTCAGGCTTTGGCATTTTGACCTGAAACTTGGGTGCTAAGTCTCCCATGGAAATCTAGGGGCCTTAACCAGACAACCCAAACCCAGTCTTAGGGAACAAATGGAGAACATTGCCCTCGTTCTCCTCCTCCCTTCTCTTGTCCCCTGTGCACACTCACCAACTTTTCTCTCCTCCCCTAGTTACTCAGCATAGGTTCCCAGGAAGATCAATGAGTACCAACTGTAGTGAATACTATGTGGCTTTTCCAGGCCCTCTTAAGGGACAACCCACTCAACCCCAGCTGCTGGGAATGGTGCCTGCTGAAGGCTCACAGCTGTGCCCCTCACTGGGATTGTCCTTGGCCCAGGGACCTGACTTTCCCAAGATTATACTCCCTCTAAGAGGGCAATCCATTGGCATTGATTGGCTGATTTAGGCATACAAAGGCCTGGCCTCCTTGCTTCTGAAGGGTCACCCCAACTCCAGAGCTCCTTGTTGGGACAGCTGAGGCCTCTATTGCAATTCCATTGCAGGTCAATCCTTCCCTCTGCCTGATCCTTCCTTGCTCACTTCCTCATAGGTTTGTCTCCCTAGAGGATTTTCTAATGAACCTGCATACAACTTCCTGGTTCAGTTTTTTTTTTTTTTTTCCAGAAGATCTTATAAATACTGCTATTTGGAGAGGGTGGGAACATGAGAGAATTCCCAAATAGGCTAGGTTTGAGCCCAGTTACACAATAAATAGCAGTTGTTTCTTGCATGGAGTATGTAGATTTCACGTGGACACTGGGAATTTCTATAATAGATGTCTATAGAACCCAGTCTCCTAACTCACTCATGAAACTTGGAGCAGCTTTGTGATTTAAGCAGCAGTCTCCCACTGTTGATAAACTCAGTGACTAAGTCACTGAGTCTACCATCTACACAAAAACTATTCTTCATCAAAATGTGTTTTGGGTGCTTCAGCTGTGCTCTTTTGGGACCATAGTGATGGGCTCCTTGTACAGTGTGATAGCTTGGCTGTGTTCTCAGTCCTTCACTCTCTCCCATGCAATGTGATCTTCCAGTGCACTAGAGAGGGTAGAGTATATTTTTGCACCCCTAATTGGTGTTGGGTTTGGCCATATGACTTGCTTTAGCCAATGGAAGGCTAATAGCTATGATTCAAGTAGGTGTCTTACATATGCTTGCATGGTTAGGCTTGGCCACTGGGCTCCTAATATTGCCATGATTAGAGCATGCTCCAGGTAGCTATCGCTCTTTCATCCTGGGCTTCATGAAACAGACCAGGACCCAACCTGAAGCCTGAGTGAAATCTAGCTGACTGCAGCCTGAAACAGCCACTGAATGGGATCAGATGAGGCTGGTTACTTCTGAGCACGAAGCTGTAGCTCGGCAGTTTGGGCGAGCATTTTTAATGGCTTCATCCATAAAAAAGACTGTGAATATTTTTCATTTCCATTTTGATTTATTAAACTCTTTCATCTTGTTAAATTAGAGGAATATGCATAACGACCAAAAAGATGCACTTTTGAGATTTTGTTCTTTATGTGTAAACCTAAGTCTTCTCTACACACAATCCTATTTTCTTCTTTACATATAAATTGGATTATTTTTCTTGGTAAACTATATTCAGACATATAATCCTATCCCTTTTTCCCCACTATATGAATAAGGCAAAAAATTCCTGTTAATAAATCAAAAACAATAGCTAATATTGGAGTCACAGAAATCACAGAACCTTTAATGTCTTAAATCTGATGTATGTAAAGCATCTCCTCCACACATGCATATACACAATAAAGTCTATAACCATCATGCATGCGCACACACACACACACTTATGCTTGATAACTGATTTAGGAATTTCAAAATTTCTTCTCAGGGTATAAATGCCACTTGAGATCCACTACCAGCAGGTTGGTTTGCCAACCTTAGTGTTACTTTCCAGGGCAGGAATCCCACTCCATATTTCAGAACCAAGATCATGTTCTTGGCCCTTTCTTGAGCAATAGCCCCAATCAACGTTGTGATAAAAATGTATAATCGCAACCTCTATGACTTGAGAATAATCATAAAGTCAGGCGGGCCAGCTTAGTGGTTCTCAGTCTTAGGGAGTTTTTAATGCCCTGTCACTTGGGCATATCCTGGTTTCCTGGGCCAAGTATGAGTCCGGAAATACTGGGGAGAGTTGAGCTAACCCTACCCAGTGGGGATCCTGATGGAAATGCTTGCACGTAAGGGCCATGATACTTAGTCTCCTTCAGTGACAAGTGGGGATAATGATAGTTCACCACATAGAAGCTTAGTGAAGAGCTACTACATGGACCTGGAAGATAAGCACACTGAAGGTCATGGACAGTTGGCTGTGCTACATCAGCACAATACCCATTGTGTGAGTTGTGAAGGAAAGCAGATCCCCACCTCCCTCTGCAGGAGGCTGAGGGGGAAGGTAGTCCCTTTCCCATCCCCAGGTGGGCAGAGCAAGGGCACGTGACCTAGACCCAGCCAATCAAATCCTCCTGCCTGAGCTTGGAGCTGTGAGTGGGGGACAAAGAGGCCTGGATATAAGTGGCAAGGTGGAGTGGCCACTGGGTCCTGTGGCAGTGGTATTGCACGGGCACTGAGGCAGTGTCAGGTATGCAGGAGAGACACTTTTGTTATGTGGCTTCCATTTATTCCTGTGCATATTCTAAGCCTGACTTCCCAGAAAACACTGATATATTCTTCCAATACATTGCAATATATCTTGTTTCTTTTTTTTTTTTTTTTTTTGAGACAGAGTCTCACTGTGTTGCCCAGGCTAGAGTGCTGTGGCGTCATCCTCGCTCACAGCAACCTCAAACTCCTGGGCCCAAGCGATCCTCCTGCCTTGGCCACCCGAGTAGCTGGGACTACAGGCACGCACCACCATGCCCGGCTAATTTTTTCTATATATTTTTAGTTGTCCAATTAATTTCTTTCTATTTTTAGTAGAGACGGGGTCTCGCTCTTGCTCAGGCTGCTTTCGAACTCCTGAGCTCAAACAATCCGCCCGCCTCGGCCTCCCAGAGAGCTAGGATTACAGGCGTGAGCCACCGCACCCGGCCTATCTTGTTTCTTTTTAAGTCAGAGTCAGATTTCTGTTGCTTGCAACCAAGAATCCTGGCAGATACCCAGACATACATTTTGTTTGATAAACTTTAAAGCACTATACAATGGGAAGCGTTACTTTTCTAATTGAGATATGTCATAATCTAAGGAGCAAGTTATAAATATTTATGAAGGATCCAAAATAAGACTTTTTTTTAAAAAAAGTATCAGTTACATTTTAATATCTAATGGTAGGAAATATTTATGATGTCCACAGTTATGATATGAATATCCCTAGTTCTTTTTTCATTTTTAATCAACTCTTGAACTCACTCCATTTACATTTTTGCTAAGCAGCCCCCTCCCATGTTAACACATACAACACCACTATGACCAGTAAAATTACGTGGTTATTGTAGGTTCTTACCTTACTTTTATTTTTTTGTACTCCACTGGTCATTTGTTCTTGGTTTCTTCCAAATGCTTTCCTTCCTCTGGTTGTCCCCCAGATGTTGGAATTGCTCAGAATTCTTCTTCCTCAATTCTCACGCTCTCCCTGGGCATCTTATCAGCCAACATGGTTTCTGCCAACATCTATAGTTGGCGGAAGCTGTACTGTAAGCTCTAAGAGGGAAGGGACGTCTTCCTTCATATTCACCCCTGCATATTTCTAGGGACTAACACAGTACCTGGCACATAGTAGACATTTAAAAAATCTTTGTTGAATTAGTTTTGTCTCGTATATCTGATGATATAAAATCTGTCTTCAGCACACACTACTTCTGAGTTCCCTACCAATAACATCCACAGTACACCTCTGCTTAGATACTCCATAGACCTCAAACTCATCATGCTAAAAAATTTTAAATTGTGATGCTTACTTTGGAGCATAAGTAGTCTATCCCTGTGTGTGTGTACCTGGTACAGTGAGTGGTGCAGCCATCTGGGTCTGGAGGCAGACATCTGAGCATCACTCTCTTTTTGTGATTCTTCACCCTCATGCCATTCACCACATCCTCTTGCTTCCATCCCCTCTCTCCAGCTCTGCCTCCTCTCCCTGGCAGCAGGCCTGCACTGCCGCTCTCTTGGATAGACTCACCAGCCTCCCACCCAACGGGCCTCCCTTCAGAATGGCTCTCTTCCTACCCACTGCTCTTGCCTCCCTCCCACAGCCCTCTCCCAAAGCCCACCAGCTCCTACTAGCCCCTTAGAACTTACCTCAGTCAGTCAGCAGGAACTGCTTGCTGGCACCTTCCTTCGGAATTTGTGCTTCTCTGTGGCAGATGCTGTCAGGGCCGCTTGTCATTCCCCATTCCTATTCACCCTGACCTTTGACTTCCATCTACCAGCACATGCTACTCATGGGACATGCCTCCATGGACACTGCAGTCTGGCCTGTGCACAGTGCAGGCTGGAAGTGCCAAGCAGTCCACATCTGCCACGATCAACCCTCAGCATATGTTCAATGGACATTGACATGTAAATACGCCAGCTTCCTTAGCTTTGTTGGGAGAACTCTGAGGTGCATTCCACATAGTCTCCCAAAGGTCCCCAGCAGAGCTGAGCCCCAGTTGCCCACAATGGTAATCTGTGCTACTGGCTTCCTTCCCTTCCTGATCTCACTTCACACTCCTCTACTAGTGTTTCCTGGGAACACCACCAAAATAAACTCCATGCACTCATATGCTTGTCCACTACCCATAACTGGGCTCAATCCTGCCAGAAGACTTTGAATCCTGCCAGAGGACTTCAGGAGATAGTGTAAAACACCCCGGAGAGTTATCCCAACTGGGGGCCAAGGAGGTTGATGTATTTGCCCACCAACACTTCATCTGTCATTGGTAAGGGATGCTTCCAGGGGCATTAACTTTCTGGTATTTCCAGCCAGCTCTGCACAGGAGGTCTGGCTCCTTCAGCCAGAAAAAAAACCCACGGGCAGAGATTTACAGGTGTTCCCGGTAGGCAGGCTTCCACAGGCAGAGGTGAGGGTCAAGGATGGGGCATCAATAATATCTGATCTACAAGTTTAAATTTTATAAAAGATTTTTTTAGGTTGCTGTAACACTGAGGTTTTCCCTATTTATTTCTGGGCCTAGAGCCTATGAAATAGAATGCCAGACTGTTCTTCCCCCACGTTAAACATTGAAAGCATCTGATCCTTGACAATCTGGTTAAGCTGGTGTGTTATCGTCCAGATATGCTCTGGGATTCTTATATAGTCAAAATCACAACTATCCTTCTGGATACCATTTTACTTTGGCTTACTTTGGATTCCCAGGAATTCATGCACGGGCAGCATGCTGGGTCTGCATTCCAGTGAGTTTTTGAGAGTGGTGCATGGTATCTCAACTATCACCACAGAGCCACTTACCTACAATAAAGTTTCCAGAGAAAAAAGCTGCCCCAGAACATAGGGTATTTTATCACTAAAAGCCCAGACTTATTACAAATTGACACCTTTGTTCCATTTACCCTCTGCAGTCTTTATTTTGCACAAGTGGAAACATTTGTGGATTTTTTCTTTTTTATTTTAAGACAGGGTCTCGCTATGTTGCCCATGCTGGTCTTAAACTCCTAGGCTTAAGTGGATCCTCTTTTCTAAGCCTCCTAAATAGCTGGGATTACAGGCTTGTGCCACCACACCTGGCCCTTTTGAAAATTGTATATACTTAAGCTATACAACTTGATTATTTGGTATACATATACATTGTGAAATAATCACTACAGTCAAGTTAATTGTCATATCCACACCTCACATACTTACCTGTGTGTGTGTGTGTGTGTGTGTGTGTGTGTGTGTGTGTAATGTGTGTGGTGAGAACACTTAGGATCTACCATCTTAGCAAATTTCAAGTATATGATACAGTATTGTTTCCTATAGTCACCACGCTGTACATTAGATCTCCAGAATTTATTCATCTGGCGTAACTGAAACTTTGTACACCTCGACCAACATCTCCCCATTTCCCACCTCTAGCCCCTGGCAACCCTCATTCTGCTCTCTGCCTCTGTGGGTTTGACTATTTTGGATTACACAGATAAGTGTGATCATATAGCATTTGCCTGTCTCTGGCTTATTTCACTTAGCATTATGTCCAAAACAGTATGGAGATTCTTCAAAAAATTCAAACAGGGCTGGGCGCAGCAGCTCATGCTTATAATCCCAGTACTTTGGAAGACCAAGGCAGGAGGATTGCTTGAGGCCAAAAGTTCAAGACCAGCTTTGGCAACGTAGCAAGGCCCCATCTCTACAAAAAATTAAAAAAAAATAGCTGGGTGTCAAGATGCATGCCTGTAGTCCCAGCTACACGAGAAGCTAAGGTGGGAGGATCCCGTGAGCCCAGGACTTGAAGGTTACAGTGAGCTATGATTGTGCCACCGTACTCCAGCCTGGGTGACAGAGCAAGACCCTGTCTCAAAAAAAAAAAAGATTGAAAATAGATTTTCAATGTTGTTACCATAAAGAAATGATAAATGTTTAAAATGATGGTGTTAAAATTACCCCAATTTGATCATTATATTATATATACATACACTGTATCCCATAGATAGGTACAATTATTATGTGTTAATTATACATAAAAATTTTTTTAAAATAGGACTACAATATGACCCAGAAATTCTGCTTCTAAGTATTTATCCAAAGGAATCGAAGTTAGGATCTTGAAGAGACACCTGCCGTCCCATGTGCCTTGCAGCGTTATTCACAGTAGTCAAGACATGGAAATAATCCAGATGTCTACAAATGGGTAAAGGGATAAAGAAAATGTGGTGTGTATACACACACACACACATACACACATACACAATGGTTTATTATTGAGCCTGAAAAAAGAAAAAAATTGGCTTTGTTTCTTAAATGGAAACTGTCTATTTGGATTATAAACATGGCACTGTAAGCCAGTGTTCTTTGTAGGTTTTTGTCAATTTTGGAGTCAATATATGAAACAGCTGAATTCATTGTGTCCCTCAACCTCACCCACTCTCTTCCAGAGTTCCCATCCCTGCTAAGGGTACTAAGTCCACTGATTGCTGAAGCCAGGTCCACAGTGCTGAATGTCAGTTTCAGCCCTTTTCTCTCCCACATCCCCACCTCACATCCAGTCAGTTATCAAGTGATGTGTCTTTTACTTCCTAAACATTTCTCCAGTTTCCTTTTCTCCAGTGTCCCATATTAGATCACAACACGACCTGTGGCATCCTTAGGGCTGGACTCTCTGCCTCCAGTTTGACCTATCAACAATGCACTCCCTCCATTTGCTATTTGAGTGATTTTTCGGGAATGAAAATCTAACATCTACTTCCCTGTTGAAGTGCTTTGATGGTTCTGCATTACTCTTACAATCAAACTCTGTGAACCTGTTTGTTAAGACCCTCTGGGATCTGAATCCACCTCCCTGCCTTTTCAGCTCTAGCCCCGACTATCTATCCTCGCCTCAAATTTTATCTCAAACAAAATAAACTCTAAAACTTCTAGAATGTGCTTTGTGGTCTCTCACTTGTAAGTCCTTACTCACGCTCTTCCCTCTGCTTGGAACGTTATTGCTTAGTCTTGATTGCTTGTGTTTCTCAAGAGCCAAGTTCAAGCCCTGACCTGCTGTCAGTTTTTGATTAAAAATGTTGATTTTGGCTTTGCTTTTTATATTAACAGTGATAAACTCCATAATTCCTTACAGCTTACAGAATGATATTTGCTTCCCCCATGGGGATTCAAAGTAATTTTTAATGTAATGTATTTGACAAGGAAAAAAGGGCAGATTCAATACCCTACTATCACCACCAAGAAAAAAAGGTGGTAGAACAGATGTTAATCAGCTATATTAATTGGCCATAAACTTCACTCCTACTCAAGTATTTCTCAGTGGTCACAGATAAGATGTAGACTCAGTTAACAAGGATTTTCCTAGCTCTACTATATTTTTAAAAAGCTATTAACATTTTGGCTTTGAACTTCTCTTTTTCTCTTCATGTTTATGTTGCCAGGAACTGACAGACCATTTTGTCTAATTATAACAATCCTTGAACCTTATGATAAATTCACAGAAAATCACTGTTTTGAAAATGGATCTTTAAAAATGCAGTGACAAAAATGCATGCAATTGAAATTAATCGCAACTATCTCTGAGTAAACATTATGCTTAAAGCCCTGTGTTAAGCCTGTGAAAAACACAGATAAGCTCATAATTTACATTAAAGTGTATCAGGTGACCAACCATCCCGATTTGCCCGGGACTAGCGGGGGATGGGAGAAGTAGTCCTGAGACGTACAATTTTCAGTGGGAAAACCAGAAAGTCGCTGGAAAACTGGGACAAATTGATCATCCTAGCTACATATTAAAATAATAGCATGAGTTGTTTTATGGAAAGTGCCACACATTAGTTTTAACAAAAAATGATTTATTAAATGTTTGGGTTAGGTAGGCAAAGAAGAAATATCAAGACACCCACAAACCAGAAAACTGTCTACAATCAAAGCAATGTGCTGTGAAACCTTTATCCCTTGAAGTAGATATCTGGGTTCGAAGATAAGTGTGGATCAAGAGACCAGAAAATTTAGAAGAGGCTGAATCTGAAAATCTTTCCAATTCTAAGCCTGTGTGCCAGACCTTATTCTATAAGGGCTTGGGTGCTAATTTTGGAGAAATTTAGCAAGTTTGGCCAAAATTACAATATAATAAAAGAGATATTTTTGAAGTAGTCTAAATTCTTTTTTGATTCTTCATTTTTAAGAGAATGGAGAAATCTGCAGGAAATTGTGTTCCTCAAGAAGACAGCATCATCTCAGGCTTTGTTTTTTATTTTGTAAACAAAAGCGAGTGTTCAGAAACGTGTACTTTTTAAACAATTAGCAACATGACAGGCTATATTGAAAACTACATGTCTGCCTTATTTTATACAAAACTGCTTTGGGAAAATATAGACTTCCCTGTACAAAATGATTACAAGGTTATTTCTTGCACAAAAAAGGTATTTTTCTTTTCTAAATTAAATAGTATTTTTAAATAGTGTTTAAAATACTATTTAAAATAGTATTTAACATATAATGTAAGCATTGATTTACTTAGCTATTACTTCTCAGCTGAACTGAGACCTACAGGATCAATCGCAGTTAGAGTGATGGAAACTTGGAGAAATTGTATTCCAGGTGAGGGAAATATATGCAAAGGTCCCGAGGCAAAGAAAGCATGGAAAATCCCAGAAACTAAAGGAAGCCGTGGGCGACCAGAGCATAGAGAGTAGACTAGGGCTGTGAGAAATGAAGCTGAAGAGGGAAAGGGAGTTGGGTGATCATGAAGGGCATGTCATACTCGTTAAGGACTTCCAATTTCCTCACTGTTGACAGGGGGCTTCGTGGGGTTTTAAGCAGGGGAGTGGAACCGTATGTCAAAACCAGAGCCGGCTTCATCAGCATGTGACCTGTGCAGTCGCACAAGGCCTGGTGTTTAGAGAGGCCCCACTCCTGATTTCATGCTCCATTGTCGCCTTACTGGAATTCTTAATTTTTGACCAAGAGACTCTGCATTTTCATTTTGCACTGGGCCCCCACCAGTTACCTAGCTGGCCCTTGCCAAGGCTCCAGTTCAATGGGGCACAGTGAATTAACAGCTACTGAGAGGATGGTATTTTTCTGCTCACTGCTTTTTTTTTTTTTAATAGACTTTATTTTTTAGAGCAGTTTTAAGTTCACAGCAAAATTCAGAGACAGGTACAGAGAGTTCCCATACACCCCCTGCCCACTCCCTATTCTCCCCCTACTATCAACAGCTTCACACCAAGGTGGTACATTTGTTACAATTGATGAGCCCATATTGACATATATTTATCGCTCAAAGGCTAGATAGAGTTTACATTAAGGCTCACTCTTGGTATTGTACATTCTATGGGTCTGGAAAATGATAATGACATGTATCCCTATTATAGTATCATACAGAATAGTTTCATTGCCCCCCAAATCTTCTGTTCTTCAGCTATTCATCCTTTCTTTTCCCCCTAAACCCTGGAAACCACTGATCTTTTACCATCTCTGTGGTTTGATCTTTTCCGGAATGTCATATAATCATACAGTATGTAGCCTTTTCAGATAGGCTTCTCACTGCTTTTTTTCCCTGCTAGCTTCACTGCAGGCCACTATATGAGAGTCAAAGGTCACATTTCTACTCCTCCTGGAATAATTACAGGCCCAGGAGGTTTTGCAGGAGCAATCAACTTTAGAGCGTTAGAGGACAAATAAACATGCCAGTGGTTGTGATGTTCCTGAGCAATAATGTGAAGAAAGCATGGAATTTTTATGCTTCAGGCTTTTTTGTATTTGCAGATTAGTTCAGGGTATCTACAGAGTTGTCAGATCTTACCAAGTGACTTGTCATTCATTGCAAATTCCAAAGAAATAAACTATTTAGAAAGCAACTAGACAATAAGATACATTGAATATTTCTCCTTCGACCCCAGAGAGTAAAATTATTTTGTGTGCCAAAATTTTGTACTTTATAGCATTACTTCTGGGGTCTCTCAAGAATTAAAGGTGCAAATATGCTCAAACAGAATGCTGGTGGGCAGTGAGGGGTCATCTTCTCCTGTCCAGAAATGCACCAGAGGCTCTTCAAACCATGTTTTTTCCAAATGCAGCTCCCACCACCAACAGTTTCCATTGAGCTAATGACTCCTTGCATTCTATTCCATTTTGGACCTTAATTCTCGCTTCTTCAAAGAGAACAGCAACCACATCTTTTTTTTTTTTTTTTGGCTTTTCTACAAATTTTATAGACTGTCTCAGAAATATTTTCAAACCTTTTTTATTGTGTATATGTGGATTATATCACTGATATACTATATTTTTGTATGTATAATACATATACCATGAATAGTTTTAAGACTTTTACCTAAAGTATTTTGCCTTTTCCTGCTTGTATAATTAGACATGCTTGTTAAAAATGCTGTCAGAGCTTGATCCATATTCTTGTGAATCTTTTTACCATTAATTGTGCATACCAGCAGCTGGGTGCTTTCACTCCCGATAGCCAAGTACTTGTGTCTCTTTTTTGAAGGACCAACCCTAGGCTACGAGTGCCACCACTTGGCTGGCACACAAAGAACTACAAGTTCCTGGGAATTTACTCCTCTGGGTAGAGGTAGGGGAGAGCCAGCCAATGGCTGACCGGTGTTGTGTGTTGTGTGTTGTGTGCTTGTGTGGGTGGTGTTACAAATACTCCAGCTTCCTGATCAGATGACTGACAGGGGACCCACACTGTCTCACCAACTTCACCTTCTCCCACCTGCCTCCTCCGTGGGATTCAGCCATGGTTAACCTTTCCAGGCTCTTTGCCTGATGCCACTTCTTTGCTTGACATCCTTACCGTCTTGGCCTCACTTTCTCACTCTGCTTCTGTTTTTTCCTTGGACTACTTCCTATGAATCGCTTTCACACAATCCTTCATCTTAGGTCGACTTTTGGGGAACCTAGTGTAAGAATTTGCTCATGTAGAAAATTTGCAAATTATTGTAAAGTGTAAAAAAAGAACAGGAAAAAAATTACACTATTTTCCTACCCCAAGAAACTCACTGTTAGTCTTTTTCTATGAATTAAAAAAAATTATTGAGGCATACTGTACATGTCATGCAATTCACCCTGTTAAGTGTACATTTCAATGATTTTTTATTAAACTTGTTAATCAGTTTAGAACATTTTCATCACCCCAAGAAGACTAATTATGCTCATTTAAACAACATTAATCTTCATTTTCATCCACCCCAACCCCTGAAAACCACTAATCTATTTCAGTCCCTATGGATTTGCCCATTATGAACATTTCATATAAATGGTATCATAAAATATGTTATGTCTTGTGTCTGCCTTAATTTAACATAATTTTTTCAAGGTTCATCCATGTTGCAGTATATATCAATTCTCTTCATTTTTATAGCTGAATAATATATTCCACTGTATGGATAGACCACATTTTGTTTATCCATTCATTCCTTGATGAACATTTGGGTTGTTTCCACTTTTTCGAATATTATGAATATGACTGCTATGAACATTCATGTACAAGTCTTTGGCTGTATGTTTTCATTGTTTTGGGGTATGTATCCAGGATGGAATTGCTGGATCATATGGTAACTATGTTTAAGTGTTTAAGGAATTGCACAACTATTTTGCAAAGTGACCGTACTGTTTTACAATCCATAAGTGTATGAGGATTCCAGTTTCTCCACATCCTTGCAATACTTGTTATTATCTGTCTTTTTGATTATAGGCACCCGGGTGTGAAGTGGTATCTCATTGTGGTTTGCATATTGCTGATGACTAATGATGTTGGACATCTTTTCATGTGCTTTTATGAATGTTAACATAACCGAGATGTTACTCTACATAAGATTTTGTATTCTTCTTTCACTTACTGATAAAACAAAAGCATCCTCCTGTGTCATAAAACTACTTGTAAAGATATCAAAGTATGGTACAGAATTTCAGTATATACATGTGCCACATTTTATGTAATGTCTCTTCAGCATTTGTTTTCAAATATTTCCTCTTTTAAATCAAATGATTCTACTTTCCTTAAGTTATTTGTATTCATATGTTTAATCATTCAATAATTTTTTTTTTTTTTTGAGACAGAGTCTCATTCTGTTGCCCGGGCTAGAGTGCCGTGGCGTCAGCCTAGCTCACAGCAACCTCCAACTCGTGGGCTCAAGCAATCCTACTGCCTCAGCCTCCCGGGTAGCTGGCATGTGCCACCATGCCCGGCTAATTTTTTATATATATATTTTTAGTTGTCCAGCTAATTTCTTTCTATTTTTTTAGTAGAGACGGGGTTTCGCTCTTGCTCAGGCTGGTCTTGAACTCCTGAGCTCAAACAATCCGCCCGCCTCGGCCTCCCAGAGTGCTAGGATTACAGGCGTGAGCCACCACGCCCAGCCTCAATAATTTTTTAAAGTATTGTGCCAGGCATTGTGTTTGGTACTGGAAATATGTGGTTATATTTTTGAAACCAAATTTCAGAGCATGGTTTGACAACTACTTGTTTTATGGTAGAACAGAGTTTGGAAATCAAGATTGGCCAAAAATAATATAGGTCAGACTAAAGGGGGAATACAAAGAATTTTAATATAGTAATTGACCTCTGGGAGACTCTATCTTTGTATAGTTATAATCTAGATTTTTCTCAAATCTGAATGGATTTTTAAAACCTCCTTATTATCTTTTCAGTGTATTTTTAAAATATCAGATTCCCATTCAGAGGCCACAGAAACCTCAGAACACAGAAAACCAGTATAATTTGTGTATTTCCTTATTCTCTCTATCTTCACCCTTCCCTTCCGATTCTCATTTCTTTCTCAACTTTTCTGTTTCTTCAAATATAAGGCTAGTACTTAAAGGCGTGCCTTGTTAGTCTCAGATTTTTTCCTTCTGAGCAGCGGCTGCCTAATTACCTGGTAGATTTTATGTGAGCATGCACGAGTGTGTCTCATGGCTGAGCTTCAGGGTTGTCATAAGCTAGTGATAAGGTAACAGTTCACACAGATGTAGGGGGACTTTGGAAGTGTGGGCAGAAGTTTTTGCAATGAGGTAAATTTTTTTCTTCAAGTCTTGTAATGAGACATCACCACATGAGTGGGCTGGCCTGGATTTTGTCACTCTCCTGTATCAGCCTTTCCCCTCCAAATGAGCCTATCAGGTTCCCCACTAGATAATTTTGTTTGGACTCAGCATTTCAGCAGATAGTAACTAAACACCTTCTTTCCTTCACTCAGAAAAGTGCCCTGTTTTTATAGAAAACAAGAAGACCTTGCTGAAATACTTGTCAAAGGCAAGCTTTCCAAGTGAGTATATTTTCTCAGGTTTTTTTTTTTCTCAGGTTTTTTATAGTTTATTTTTTTTTTCTCAGGTTTTTTATAGTTTAATATACTCACAAACTTCTAGAAGCATGGTGTGTCTCTTTCCATGCAGTCTTCTGCCTGAAAACTATATATGAGAAACTGCAAAAATGGTTATATATTTGATTTATAAAAGTTCTTCATCATTTAAAAGTATAGTAAAACATGCCAATATAAATTCCACTGCAGCAGGTGAATTTATCTCATTATACCACATTTAGATACTGATAATAGAATTACAGACAAATAATAAAATACAAGATTACTTTTTTTTTCATAGCTGACATTTTTTTTTTATTTCAGCAAATTATGGGTGTACAGATGTTTAGGTTACGTGTGTTGCCCCTGGTTCCCCCCCCACCAAGGTCCGTGTTTCAAATATGTCCATCCTTCGGGTAGTGCGCATTGCACTCCTTGTGTACAACTTTTCTGAGATACAATCCAAATGCCATAAAATTCACCCTTTTAAAGTGTGCAATTCAGGGGATTTTAGTATATTCACACATTTGTGTAACTATCACCAGTATATAATTTTGGAATGTTTTCATCACCCCCAAAAGAAATCCTGTGTCCTTTAGCAGCCACTCCTCATTCTACCCTCCCTCCCAGCCCTCAGAAACCACAAATCTGCTTTCTATCTCTATGGATTTGCCTGTTCTGGACATTTCATAGAAATGCACTCATGTAACATGTGGTCTTTTGTGACTGGCTTCTTTCATTTAAAATAATATTTTCAGGATTCATCCATGTTGTAGCATATATCAGTACTTCATTTCCTTTTGTTGCTGAATAATCTTCCATTGTATATGGATAGACCACATTTTGTTTATCTATTCATCAGGCGATGGATAGTTGGGTTGATTCCACCTTTTTGGCTATTGTGAATAATGCTGCTATGAACATTTATGTAGAAGTTTTTAGATGGGCATATGTTTTCATTCTCTTGGGCATATACCTAGGAGTGGAATTGCTGGTTGGTATGGTAATCCTATGTTTCTAAGCTTTTGAGGAACTGGCAAACCGTTTTGCAAAGCTGCTATACCCTCTTAAACTGACAATAATCATGGGAAGTGATGGTTATCTACATTTGTAGACCAGGAAGTGGTGGCCTAGAGAGATTAAAAATTTGCCTAAGCTAATAAGCTAAACCTTAGAAGTGAAGTTCTCTCAGATTCCTTTAAGAATGTCCAGCTATAAACTGTCGGTGGGACTGCAAATTAGTACAACCTCTATGGAAAACGTTACGGAGATTCCTCAAAGAACTAAAAGTAGGCCTGCCATTCCATTCAGCAATCCCACTACTGGATATCTACCCAAAGGAAAAGAAGTCCTTGGTGAACTAATGCCTCTTGTATTAACCTGGATGGAACTGAAGACCATTCTTCTAAGTGAAGTATCACAAGAATGGAAAAACAAGCACCACATGTATTCACCATTACATTGGAACTAATCGATCAACACTTATGTGCACATATCGAAATAACACTCATCAGAAATCAAGCAGGTGGGAGTGGGGAGGAGGGGATGGGTAAATTCACACCTAACAGGTATAATGCACACTATCTGGGTGATGGGCACACCTACAACTTTGACTCAAACAGTACAAAAGCAATTTATGTAACCAAAGCGTTTGTACCCCTGTACTATTATAAATAAAAAAATTTCAAAGTAATTTTATTAAGAAGACACCTACATTTGAATGTTTATTGCAGCACAATTCACAATTGCAAAGGTGTGGAATCAACCCAAGTGCCCATCAATTCATGAGTGGATTAATAAAATGTGGTATATGTATACCATGGAGTACTACTCAGCCATAAGAAAGGATGAATTAATGCCTTTTGCAACACTTTGGATGGAACTGGAGACCATTATCCTAAGTGAAGTATCTAAAGAATGGAAAAACAAATACCACGTGTACTCGCCGTTAAATTGGAACTAACCGATGAGCACACATATGCACAGAGGGAAGTAAAATTCAGTGGAAATCAAGCAGGGGGTTGGATGGAGGAGGAGAGGGGCAAAAACCTACCTAACAGGTACAATGAAAAGTATTTGGGTGATGGGCACACTTATAACCATGACTGAAGCATTACAAAAGTGATCCATGTAACCAAAACCATTTGTACACCCTTAATATTTTGAAATAATAAAAGACAAAGAAAAAAAAAAAGAATGTCCAGCAACAGAGATGGAAGTCAGCAACTTGGGACCTGAGTAATGGATGTGTTTACCTCAAACTCTGAGCATCTCAAGGGCAATTCTATAAATGGCAAAACATATCTGTAAAAATCACACTTCTGTTTTTAACAATAGAAAATGTTAATTTTTTCTATTAATACAATGAACATATATTAGTGCGTTCAGGGAGAAGGGTTCAATATATAGAAAACATCATACTACTGAAATCATTGCACCTTATTTATTCTACTAAATAAAGTTAACTCTTCTCCACTTGCTTCCTTTCCGTGGGGGTGAAGAACCCTGTGATGCACAGATTTTTACAGCATTCTCCATATTTCAGCATATTAAGGAGTTAATTCCTTTCAGGAAATCCCTTTCTGCTGAAAGGCTCACTTTTCCAGCCCCTCAACAGCATGTGTGACCTGCTGTAGTTATTCCTAGCAAACTTCTTCCCAGGACCAACCCTATGGGAGAATCACAGCTCAGTCTTTCCTTTAAGAGAGCAAACATCCCAGATTCTTTTCCCGTTTTAGATTATTGTGAACTGATGGCTCAGAACTACACCAATTACTTGTCCTTATAACTGCATTTCTAGCTTCCATCCTTCTATGCCAATCTTGCTATTCTATCTTGCTGGCTGTAGGTCTTGGAACCCTTTAACCAGTCTTGACTCATGGTCTTCTTTCAGGTTACCCTCTATGCCTATGATTATCTCCCATATTATTTTCTAGAATCTTTTTTTTCTTTGACATACATCTAGTCTTCATATGCCTTACCAAATACATTGCTTTAAAATTTATGCAGAGTTTTATGCTGTTATATTACATCTGCAGTCATTACAATCATAATATTTTAGAGCTATACAAACATAAAGGATCAGTACTGCAAAACAGTTTTGACAGCAAAATGATCTGAACAGATAAGAGACCCAGGTGGGCTTTTTCTCAATAAATGAAGTTGTCTGTATTCTTTGAAACAGGACGGCAATTCACAATATTCTAACACAGAACGGCTTGTGGGTAGACCCTCCTGCTCAAGGTACGGTGTGGGGTACTGCAGAATGCTGGCCAGGAAGGCAACATCAGGGTCTTCTACTATTGAAAGGGTTGATAAATGCTAGAGAATGAGGATAAATGCCCAAGGGATGAAGTCTACTTTTGGCTGTGAAGCTGGCCACATTAGTGAAATATCAATTACTTGGCAAATTAAATCCAGGCAGCCAAAGTGAATAATTCAGCATCTCTCCCCCATGGAGTTTTAGTGGCTGACACAGTTCCCCTTTGATAATAAATTATTCATCATAGTAACCCCCACAATTAACAATTTTTCATTTCTGCGACTTTCTCCTATAGATCTGGCATATTTCTTGTTAATTTTATTCTTCAGTACTTTACAGATTTATTTTTTGTTTGTTTCTTGGTTGTTTTTTGTTTATTTGGATGAAATCTATTTTCCAGTATATTTTCAATTTGGTTATTGATGACATATAGGAAATCTATTATTCAATAATTTGTAGGTTGGTCTTATATCTGGTTACCTTATTGCTTTCATGTTAGTTCTAATAAACTTTAAATTGACAGAGTTGGATTTGTAGATAGGAAGTTATTTATTTGCTAATAATAACAATGTGGCATAATCTTTTCCATATTTAAGGTTCCTTTTTATCTTCTCATCTTACATATTGCTGAAGACTTCTGGTACGATGTCAAATGTGGACACCCTTTCCTTGCTCCTGAGTTCACTTTTAACTTAACCAAGATAAAGCAGTTTCTTTTTCTATCTTGACTTATTAATAGTTACATTTTTCTTTCAATCTGGAAAGCCTTTGAAATTTTATAAAATATCTCTTAGCATTGGTTGAGATGATCATGTTTTTTCCTCCTTCTTTAATATAAATGCATAGAAAATTTCATTAACAGATTTCCTAATGTTGAACCTCCTCGAATTCCTGGGATAAAGCCTACTTGATTATGATTTATTGTTATGGAGCTCTTTATTTGCTTAGCTTTGTAATCATTGTCCATTAAAAAAAACTTACTGGCTAAGTATACCAAAATATCTAATGAACCATGAAGTTGTCTGAAATTATAGCAACAAACACAAATAGACTAGTTGGCCATACTATTCTTCTTCTTCTTTTTTTTTTTTTTTAAGCAATTCCATTCCATGCTGGCATGAGCAATAGGATTTGATTGTAACAGAGAGATGACTTCCTGACTGCTGCATAGGCTATATTTTTCCTGGTAATTCGTCTGGTGTCTAATATTGAGTAGCCCTTAGGGCTTATTTTGTGTATTTAAATAATGTGTTCAAGTTCACATAATTGGCAACAAGCGTCACTTACTGTCAAAACTTTTTTCTGAGCCTATGGAAATTATTAATATTACTACTGTGAAATATACTTGATTTCAATGTACCACCTTAATCTTTGCCCAGTAGTCTCTTCTTCTTTCACCAATCATCCTGGAGAGTGGTTAGTAAGGTGTAGGGGTTCAGCGTGTAAACTCTGGTTTCACTTCCCAGCCATTAACTGGTTATGAAAACCTTAATTCCTCAGTTTCATTATTTTATAAATGGGACTATTTAAAGTATCTTATGAGTTATTGTGAATATTAAATGAGTAAATATAAAGCACTTAAAATGGTACTCAGTTCATAGTAAATATTATATATGTGCTAGCTATGATTTATTTTATTTTTTATTTGAATGTCATTTATTCTTTTTTTAAATTTTAAATTTTTTTCCAGCTTTATTGAGGTATAATAGCCAAATAAAAATTGTGCACATTTACAGTGTACAATGTAATGTTTTGATGTATATATACATAGTGAAATGATTACTATAATCAAGGTAATTAACATATTTATTACTTCACATAGTTATATTTTTTCATTGTGAGAACATTTACAATCTACTCTCTTAGCAATTTTTGAATATACAATACATTATCATTAATATTAGCTGTGATTTTATATAATCCAGTCAGAGTTATCAATTTGCCAGGAGTTTTTTTATTACAGATATTAGTGTCTTATGATTGCACATGAAATGTTTATTTTTTCCTTATATATGACTCATGGAAACATATCCCTTGTGGAATTTGACTAGTCCTTTACTCATTCAAGGCATTTCTGGAAATAGACAGTTTTGTTTGACTAATGTTTTTGCACTAATACAGGGTTGGCTGATTTTTCCAAAATATTTTACATTTTGGAAAATTCAGGGAGATGAGATTGAAGGTGATTATCAGAATAAGATAATCTGTCCACTGATACAAAGAAAAAAATCATTAAACATTGGCCAGCCATGATTGAAAAACAATGGAGGGGTAACTCACACTTCTCATTGCTCTCAAGGAGGCTTTTCTACCATCTATGTGTTGAACAGTTCACAATTAGCCAAAGTATCTTGTAGGGGAGCTGCAGAGAGCAAGACTGCATGCAGGCTCCCTGTGTTCAAATTTGAGCCTTACCACTGCTTACCAGCTAGTTGATCTTGGGTGTGTTTTCAATGCCCCAGTTTCCTCACCTGTGAAATGGTGATAATAATAATAATTACCCCCCGCCAGGGCTGTGGGGAGAATTACAAGAGAAAATACCTGTGCAGGACCAACATAGGACCCTGCACATAGGAAGTGCTCAGTTGATAATGTGTCATTTAGGACAAAGAATTTTTTATCCGGAATTTTGTTGTTGTTGTTCTAAGCTGTAAGTCATCATACCTCCAGCTAGGCAGCATGTCATACATGAAATTTGGGAGGGAGATTCATCTTGTTAAAAAAAATAATTCTGTGGTTTTTAGTATAGTCACAGATATGTGCAGCCATCACCACAGTGGATTTTAGAACATTTTGATCACCTCAAAAAGAAACTTTCATACTTTTTACCTCTAATTTCCCCCTTCCCTGCATCCACCTAGCTAGCCCTAAGTAACCACTTATCTTTCTGTGTGGATTTGCCTGTTTTGGACATTTCATACAAATTGAATCATACATATATTTGGTCTTTTGTGACTGGTTTCTTTCATGTAGCTTTATGTTTTCAAGGTTCAACTATGTTATAGCAAGTATTAGTACTTCATTTTTTTATGGCTGAATATTGTTTATCCATTCATCCATTGATGGACATTTGAATTGTTTCTCCCTTTTGGCTGTAGGGAATAATGTTACAATGAACATTCGTGTACAAGCTTTTGTGTGGATACATGTCTTCATTTCTCTTGAGTATATACCTAAAAGTGTAATTGTTGGGTCATATTCCATTTAAGGAACTGTCAGACTATTTTCTAAAGCTGCTGCACCATTTTACATTCCCACCAGTAGTGCGTGAAGGTTCAAATTTCTCCACACCTTCACCAACGCTCCTTATCTGTCTTTTTGAATATAGCCATCCTAGTGGGTGTGAAGTAGTATCTCATTGTGGTTTTAATTTGCATTTCCCTGATGGCTAGTGATGCAGACCATCTTTTCATATGCTTATTGGCCATTAGAATATCTTCTTTGAGAAGGTATATATTCAGATCCTTTGCCCAATTTTTTAACTGGGTTGTCTTTTCAATTATCGAGTTGTGACATTGATAATTTTCATTGAGCTCTTACTCTCTGGTAGATCAGTGCTGCTCACACTTGACCTGGGGACCTGGTTAAAATTCAGATTCTGCTTCACTAGGTCCCTCGGGATGCCTGCGAGTCTGCTTTTTCCAACAGTCCCAGATGGTCATCCACGGACCCTACTTCGAGTAGCAAAGACACTTTGTTAAATGCTTTATTATTGGCTTCTTATTTATTACTCAGTAAAGCCATTTGAAGAGAAAAACACAAAACCTACATTTTATTTCTTCTTTCCTCTCTCTCTTCACTTCCCCAAATGGAACTATTAGGAAAATGTAAAATGTATGTGATCATGTGATCTTTTCTTACCATTTTTTAAGAGAGCTAACATCTGATTAGTGTCTGAAACTGAAGATATATTTAGCATAATTTAACTTTCCTCTCATATAATTGTACTAAAAATTAAAGCATTTAGAAGTAGTATTTGTCAAGGGACCAACTGAATTTACTTTTTAATTTTTAATAGTTTTAGCTACATATGTAGCTGTAATAAGTTTGGACTTTATAGTACTTATTTATTAATTTTTGCCTTCTTTTTGAAAACAGTTTGAGGGGCAGTTTCCTTCCTCTGTCAAAGTCATCCTCTTGGGTCATGCTTCTTCAGAAGGCCCCTGCATCAAAGTGAGACAGAAAGAAAGGGGAGGGATTCATAGAATCAGTGGACAACACGTGTCTCGACACATATGTGGCTATGGTCTTGGCAGCATCCCAGTAAAATAAAGGTATATTATTTCCAGGGACTTAATTTCCCCCACAGTGTGAAAGAGCAATAGGAAACACAAGTTTGGAAAAGAGGCTGGAAATGAAAAATTCGACTTAATGAGATCAATTGTGAACACTATGAGTTTGTTCATGAGGTTTTTTTGGTTTTCTTTTTGTTTTCTTGTAGTTTTGGTAGCCATCATCCTTATAGATATCTCAGCTACCCTAAAGGACATACGATTTCACTTTCAAGGGGATTTTTCTGGCATTTAATGAGTCATAGCAGTAGTTAACACTACTTGCAGTGGCTGATGGTATAATTTGGAGGTGCTTTCTGTTCTGTTGTTGAGATATTAAAATGGAAAATATGAGCCCAGAAATGATTTCTCCAGGGATGCACATACATGGTTACAGTTCATAATGGACCTGTCAACATCTCCTCTGCCCTTCCTTGGGGGAGATTTTGTCTCCTGACGCAGTTTCGAGTGAGAGTTTCATAAGTGCTGAGTCTCGTACCTTTTACAGTAAAATATTTGCCCAGATGAAGTCATCTCCTTCGGAATTTGAGATTTCCCTCTGAAAATATGGCTAAACCTGAAAGCTGTGAGGAATCATCATAATTCATTTAGAGATACCTTTTAGGCAGCTGAAACCACTGGGAAATTTCTGGAGTATAGATTTGGGGAAGTTAGGCAAGCTGAAGAGCTCTGCCCCCAGATTAGTGGCCCTTAGGGAATTTGCCATATCCAAAGGTGAAAGGGATTATGGGACTATGGGTTTATTGATAAAGTTAATCAAGTTCTTATTTCTGGGACCTTTTAATAATTGACATTTATTGTATACACATTGATAAAATTGGGAAGTATTTACTCTGATGTAATGGGGCTATAATTTTTAAAAATTTTGCTTAAATAATAAAGTGATCCATAGCATTACACTACAGTAATGCTATAGTATTACTATACAGGTAACACTATGAGGCTGATTTGTTACCGTCTCTTACTTCTTAGCTCAGAAAGCAAGTAGAGATTTTTCATAATCTGTCCTTGACATTGTTTGCTTTTTCCCAGTGGGCCCATGACTGTCCAAATGTTTCTGTAAGGAAAGTCCCCTTGAATAGAAGTGGCTTCTTTGATCATGAAAGCAGAAGAAAGAGATCCTCCATATGCATAGTAAGAATGAATAACCCTCCATTTGTGAGATAATATCCTGTTATTTAGATGGGGGAATCTCTATGTTGTTATCCACTGTCCTTAGGAGATGTAGGGTGAGGGATTCCTGTGCCTGGCCTCTGGGACACTGAGGCCCCATCTCTACTGAGCACCACAGTGCTGCCTTTACTTATTTTTCACTCTGGACCTCCATTTTTTCAGTTACTGCTTAAAAAGTATAAAAATGCCCTCTTTTCCTTTCTTTCCTCCCCTATTCCTTCCTTTTTCCTTTAAAATTTAGTGAGTAGACTCATACATGCTAGAAGAGTGTGCCAGGCATGAGGACAGAAGTAGTCCCTTGAGATGATGACTATGATATGGCCCCTCAGACAGTCACAGGCTGGGCTCCAGGAAGCAGTAAATACAGGTGTGGGCAGGAAGATGATGTGTTTAATTTTGGCTGTGTTCAGTTTTAAGAGCTGGGTGCACATGCCAAGACCTTGGTACAGTGCCTGACACATAATAGCCTGAGCTACTAACTAAATGGAAATCACCATCAGTGCTCTTCTTTGGTCATATGATCTTGGGAAAGCCCTACACCATTCTGGGCCTCTGTGTGCTCTTCTGAAAAGAGATATGATTGGATAAGATGAGTCCCAAAGTCACTTCCTCCAGCAGAGGCTGGTGCCCTCTATATGTCTCCTGAACACTCGCCTGATGGCAAGTGCCTCCTAAGAACACTGGCAGCTCTCTAGTGCTTTCTTTCTGGTCATGGGAGCACACTCTGCCATTATAGGGCAAGCTTCAGAAGTGGCAGAGAGTTAATGACCCTGGGAGAAGCCCTCAATTGGTGATGGATGGGGAGGTGGCAGGCAATTCCAGGATAACTCTTCCAGGGTAACTCTGAAGCATATCCGTCCAGTCCCTGCAGGACTGAACCCTAGTTGCCCTCGGTGACAGCTGCCTTATTAACTCACATTTTATTGACTTCTTTCCCTTTTCCTGTCTCACTTCTTCACTCCCCTACCACTCACTGTTTTCTGGTGTCACCTCCTGTGTTCAGCAGAATAACATCCCCTGAGAGATGTCCACATCCTAATCCTGAAACCTGTGAATATGTTGCCTTACATGGCAAAAGGGACTTTGCAGATATGGATTAAATTAAGGATCTCGGGATGGGGAGAGTAGTCTAGGTTATCCAGGTGGGCCCAATGTAATCACAAACATCCTTATAGGTGAAAGGGGAAGCAGAGGAGTCAGATTCAGAGAAGGAAGTGTGATGACAACAACAGTTAGAGGGAGACTGGAAGATGCTACCCTGCTGGCTTTGAAGATGTAGGAAGGGACCACAGGCCAAGAAATGCAGGTGGCTTCTAGAAGCTGGAAAAGACAAAGAAATGGATCTTCCCCTAGAGCCTCCAGAAGGAATGCAGCCCTGCCAACATCTTGATTTTAGCCCAGTGAGACCCATTTGGATTTCTGACTTCCATAGCTGTAAGAAAATAGATGTGTGTTGTTTTAAACCACTAAATTTGCAGCAATTTGTTACAGCAGCAACAGGAAACTAATAAATAAACTATTTCTTCATGAATCTTTGCTTTAGCATCTGCCTCTGGGGGAACCTAAATTAAGACACTTCCCAGTCTGATATTGTATTCATATTTCTATCTCAGTTAAAATCTCAGTGTTTTTCAGTTGCTCGAAAACAGTTAGTTATTGTGTCCTTCTATATGCTTGATGTTGCTCTAAGGAGAGTCACAAAGATGAAATGAACTCAGCCCTTCCCTGCACAGAGCTTGCAATCTAACAGTGGAAATAAGAAATGCCACAAAAATTCTAGCATGTGCCTTGTACTATTAAGTGCATTTTCTCTCAATAGTCAAATAACTGTAAGTATTTATTAAGCATCTACTGTGAACCTTGATCAAAGCATCAAGTATATAAATATATTTCATACACAATGGTGTATATAAATATGTATCATGGTCACTGCCAACAAAAAACACATTCTCCAATCTAATTTTTAATAAAATGATAGTATCACCCTAAAAGAGGCGAATCTCATTTTGTCAGTAGAAAAAAGGAAGGAGAACAAGGAGTTCTAAGTGAAAACAATGCAGGGATCCCATTTTAGGAAAACTGAAGCACTGATTTCTCCTTCTAGATTCCCATAAAAAGCATGGAAAGTTTATTTTGTTCCCAAGGAAATTCACTGTTGTTTAGCTTCTGAACCATCAGCACATTAAAAAAAAATTAAAATTTACTGCAGCATTTTGGCTGTGAAATACACTGAAAGAAAGTTGAAGTCAGATTCACAAGATATGAGTTCGAATCCTGGTTCTGTCACTTCAAAAAGTCATGACCTCTCGGCAAAAATGTAACTGTTATGAACTGCAGTTGTTAAGTAACAACAGTCATGGGAGCCTCTAAAATCAGTCAGCTGGTGGAGGCCAGCACACACTAACATCCCAAGCTTTTTCTCTATTTTATATTGTTGGGCATCTAGAAAGTAAGCTTTTCCAACCATTTAGGCTGAAATTCTGGAATCCCTGTTCCTTTCGTTTCTGCTTGCAAAATGGCCAGATTCTCTCCCAACCCACCCTTCTTTTCTTGTAATCCCTTTGTTAAATGCAGTCAAGAGTGGCCAACACATGCTAACATTTTAATTCCAAAGGTGCTGGCTCCAAATGTATGTGATCTGCCTTCCTTTTATCACAGGTGAAAGTTTTAGCAAGTATTTCGCTGTCATATAATGTGTCACCTGTCTTTCTGACCTCTGATATCCGGTTCCTCTCTGCTTATTACCTGAGGGCTAAGCCATTTCTAAATACATTATTAGGTGTTGGTTATGGTAGCACCTCACTTTGAGGTTCAAATATCTCCATTATGGTAGGCCGACTGCTGCAACACAAAGCTAATTGCTGGAACAAACAACCTGAACATTTTTGCGGCTTAACACAGTTTAGTTTTTGTTTGCGTTTGAACTGAATCAGGCATTTGGAGGGCAGGCTTCCATGTGGGATTCAAGGACTCATACAGGTTTCTTCCATCTTGTGGCACCTCCATTTTCAATCTGTGTGTTCCATGGAATGGCATGAGAGAATGGCCGATCCCACGAGCCTGACTTGGAGGTGACACACATCACTCCTGCCTTTGACAAGAACTTTGACCATAACAGTGATCAAAAGTTGATCACAGGGTCCCATCCTGCCTGCAAGGGAGGTGGGGAAATGTGGACCCCAGCTTGGCATAAATCCTTAGTCGTCAGCTAGCCATCTCTGCCTCCCCATGTTTACTTCAAAATGTTACTATTAATATGTGGGTTAAAAATGCAAAATGAATGTGAGAGTTTCTTTTAGAGTAAAACGTGTGGTATAAATGAGAGGGATTATTTTTTTCAAAGAAACCTTGTTACCCATTATGATTGGATTCTTCAGATAGTGCATATAGCTTGGACTTGAGCCGTAATCACTAGGTCTTAACATTGCTCTTATGGGAAAATGCCTTCCCAATTCCAAACCCCTGGCTTAAAACCAGCTCCTGCAACTTATGTCATATGTTAGTAGCTTCCTCTATTAGCTTTATAGAGTGCATGTTAATTTGATTTAACTTCTACTTTATCACAGTTCATATTTAAACCATAAAGCAAATTTATATTTGGTTTGGGGTTTTATGTTAATGTCATGTCTTGTCTGTGTTAAAAATAAAGTGGAATTGCTCCCTCCACCCCTAGGCTTCCAGAGTCATTAGTGGCATTTATTGACTACCAACTGTGTCAGGTGCCCTCTAAACACATTAAATTCATTCTCATTTTAATCCTCCCAGTAACTCTGCAAGGTCTGTATTATTATCTCTATTTGATTATAGAGAAAACCTCAGAGAGGGTATTTTAGTTTTCTATTGCTGTGTAACAAATTATTACGAACATAGTGGGTGTGTTCTTTACTTGAGGCTCTTGGGGGAGAATCTGCTTCTGAACTCATTTAGGTTGGTGGCAGAATTCAGTTCCTTGTGATTTTAGGACTGAGATGCCTATCTCCTTGCTGGCTATTGGCAGCAGGTCTTTCTCAGCTTCAAGAGGCTGTGAGCATTCGTTGGCTCATGGTTCCTCCATCTTCAAAGCCAGCAATGGCATGTCAAATCTTTCTCATGCTTCCAATCTCACTGACTTCTTGCTTTTAAAGGCTAATATGATTAGAGCAGGCCCACCCAGATAATCTCCATATTTAAGGATAAGTCACTTGGTACTTCAATTACATCTGCAAAATCTGTTTGTAGCAATACCTAGATTAGTATTGGATTTACTAACCATGGGATGGGAATCTTGGGAAGCTATCTTTAGAATTTTGCCTACTACAGTAACTGAGTTGCCTGAATTCACATGGCTAGAGAGTAATGAGTAAAGCAAGGATTTGAACCTTGATCTATCTGGCATTATAGTCTATGCCTTTTCTATCTGTCAGGTTACCCCTCTATGAAAATAAGTGGTGGGAATTACCCCAAGACAATGTTCTAGAAGGAAAGCCAAGCCCCAAATTCTAACCTAGGGGCATGTCTTAGTTTATTTGTGTTGCTGTAACAAAATACCACTTAATACCAATTAATACTGCAATTTATAAACAACAGAATTTAATTTCTCACAGTTCGGGAGGCTGGAAAGTTCAAGATCAAGGTGCCTGCAGGGTCAGAGTCTGGTGAGGACTGCTCTCTGCTTCAAGATGGTGCCTTGTTGCTGCATCCTCCAGAGGGGAAGAACTCTGTGTCCTCACAGGGCAGAAGGGACAAAAGGATAAAAAGGGGCCTAAGCTAGTTTCCTCCAGACCTTTTATTAATATAAGGCATGGAGGGCAGAGCCCTCATGACTTAATCACTTCCCCAAAAGGCCCTACCTCTTAATACCACCATGATGAGGATTAAGTTTCAATATGAATTTTGGAGGGGGCAAAAATATTCAAGCCATAGCAAGGCATATTATTTAAATAATTGTTACACTTAAAATTGTAGATTTAGTATTTTAAAATTATGCATTAAAGTAATACTGGCCTTTTCTAAAATGCCACCACCAAAGAGATGGTATGATTGTGGACTATATAGACAGATCTGGATGAATTTCAAGAGCTACCACCAATTGCCCCGATTTCCCAAGCCTCAGTTTCTGCACTGTAAATAAGGGATAATAATAGTATCTTATGGTTGCACTGAGAGATTGAAATGATAACACTTATGTAATATTTGTCATAGTTCCTGGGATACTTTAAGCATTCAATAGTCGCTAACCACCACCACCATCATCACATCATCATAATCATCATCATCATGTTGTCATCATCACCAACTATCAGCCCGATGGCTGATATGCATTAAACATATTATCAAATATTTATAATTTCATATCAATAGCATATACAGTAATTCATATTCATTCATCAAATGAGGAGAAAAAATTATTCTATGACCTCAGTTTTAACTTGCATTTGCCTCTGAAATCTAAACTGTAAATTAGTAAATGTAATACTTGGTAATTTTTTGATCTTATGTTTTCTCTGCCCTTCCTGTAATTTAGAGTTCATCTACTTGGTTCTGAGTCTATCAGTAACTTAAATGGATATAAATTTAATGTCATAGCTCATGAGACTTAGCGTCACTTTCAGAGCCCTCCTCTCAACTTGCCCTTCTCCTGTCTCCTCTTGATCCAGGACCCATTATTATAAGGTTTCTAACACATGTTTCATTTTACTTATACTCCAGACTTGAGCTTGCTGTAAACAAGAAATTTATTTTTAGATCTTTTTGCTCTGCATTTTATTCAGAGCTTTTCTCTTTCTGCATTTTCACCACATTCCTAGGCATTTGCTCAGCCAACATTTCAAATGTGAGAAAAATAAATGCCATGGAAGGAAGAGTTGTGGCAGTCAACAGAAGTGCCTCTGTGACACTTCTGTGGAAGGAAGCTTGAGAGCCCTGGGTGGTTTAAGCAGAAATTTGAGTGGAGAAGTATGAAGAATAGAAGTACCAGGAGGAACCTCCAAGAGTGTTTGTAAACAATATATGCTAAAGAAAGTGTGGGGCTACTCAGACTTCAATTAGGATAGGGGGTGTGATTGGGAGAGGCCACCATGGTGCAGACATCCACCCACCCCAAACTTCTATAGAAGTCAGCAACAGAAATGCCCAATTGTCTAGTCATGTTATAATTGGTACTAGAGTCAGAGCTTTGGTTTTTATCTACTTACATGGATTTTGTGTGTTATTAAAATATAAGCTAGAGGAGAGGAATTTCTAATTAACAAAACCTGAAATCATTCTAGTGCTGCTACCTTCCCCCAACACCTTAACTAGCCACCCATGACATCCTTTACAAATTAATGTGCCTCTTTCGCTTTCCATGTTAACGTTTTAGCATCCATATCATTCCCCTTGTCTAAAACAGGGCTTCTCAACTGTGGCACTATTGACATTTGGGGCTGGAAAATTTCTTTGTGGTGAAGGCCATCCTGTCCAGTGCGGGATGTTTAGTAGCATCTCTGACTTCTACCCACTGGATGCCAGAGCCCACCCCCCCCAAGTTGCTACAACCAAAAATATCTCCAGACACTGCCAAATGTCCCCTGGGTGTCAGGATTGTCTGCACTTAAGAACCACCAGTCTAGAACCCCCTCTTTCCTCTACACTAGTCTACTAATTCTTCCTTGTTCTCCTTTATAGCTCTGCTCAAAGCTCACCTGCATAAAGCTCTGAGCTTTTCCATCTCTAGGCACCTTCTGTCCTGCTGGACATAGATATAGGTTTTACCAATTATGTATTTGCCATAGCTTTTATATGTAATAAGTCAATATTTGTTACTCCTTCTGTATGTAAGGAAGGAATAAGGTTTTGACTTCATTTTTTAAAAATTTCTCCAGAGTTCCTATTAGCATATTCCCTGTACCATAGCCTCAGTAAAACTTTGATTCAATGAGTAAAACTACAATTTTCTATTACTAGCCAGTTACATTGCTTGATTTTTATTTCCTTATCTGCTTTACCATTACTGAATTGCTTCAGGATCCAAGAAAATGAATCTTTAGTATCTCTCTTTAGATGTAAATATAAAGAATTGTGATTTCTTTCAATGTGCTGAGAACTTCCAATGTACTCATTTGGTGACGAATACATTTCTAAAGTAAGTATCTATCCCCAACATGCTTTGGACCACTGTAGCTTTCAACTACATGATATGAAATGTGCCTGGGTATCTTGACACCACACCATTTTTGTTGTAGATTCAGTAGGTGTTTTGTGTGCAATTGACAGACTTTTTTCTAGGCCCTTTCTGTGATTTAATTTTGTGATACCTATGTCTAACAGACAATCTCAATGTCTTCCCATGTCCCCTTAGCATTCACTCTACACCTGGGAGGCTGCTTATTGGGAACACCCAAAACTCTACACCTGAGGGCTTTTTCCTGACAATGAGAAGTGCTGGGGAGTTAATGACCATGAAAGCAGCCCTCAACCAGTGAGAGATGGTGGGTTGGTGAATAGCTGCCCCAACTTCTAGTCCCTCAATTGGGACAACTCTGAGACATGTTTTATATTGTCTCTCAGTGTCACCCAGTGGGATTGAGCTCAAGTTGCCCACAGAAGTAACTTGTGTGATAACACACCTCTGTTGGTTTCTTTCCTTTCTCTGTCTCACCTCCCAAATAAACTATTTACACTCAAATCCTTATTTGAGAGTCCACTTGTAGGAGACCCCAAACCAAGACTCTGTGTTATAAACATGGCAATCCGATATGTTTAGAGAAATCTTGAGCTAATTCACAAAGATTTGTGCATGAAATGCTGTTGGTCAGTGCTGTCAGCAGGCATTCTAAGGCCTACACTCTGGGTGGGCCAGACTGCATCAGGGATGGTTGTGCACTGATGTGTCTGTCTGTGATGATGTGGATGTTATTATTTCTCGTGGTTTTGTTCTGAGTAAAGCTTTTGGAAATTCTGTTTTCCCACAAGTTCCACAAATGTTTCCACAATTTAGAAATTGTTTGAGCATGCTCTAAGCCATGACTTTGAAAGTCAAACAGTTTGGCTGGTGATATTATTTTTAAAGAAACAAAACAGTTTTGTTTTGTTTTTAATTTGGGCTTTTGTTATGCTTTGCAATCCTTTTCTGCTCTAACAGCCTTAACTTACTTTTTCTAGTGCTTGGTTTTGCATAATACTCATAGAGGTATTTTGTAGACATTTTTGTATGGATATGATTGCAATGAATTTTCACTGGTAATACTTTACATTCTAAAGCTCTTATACATATAATATTTCATTTAATCCTCAGAAACCCCCTGAATAATAGGATTATAATCACAGTTTAATTAAAGAGGAAACTGAGTTACAGAGAGTTTCTGTTTGTACTTTTATCTTGTCACGAATTAACATAAAAGTTTTATTTGTGTGATCAGCAATTCTGCAAAGACAACAAAGAGGGAGAATGTAATCTCAAGGGAAGCAGGGTGTATATTAGCAAAACTATAGGAAGGTTGGGGGTGAATAGATACAGACCTCAGTAATGGCCCTAGGTCTGGTCTTCTTTTAGATTTGTTAATTCACCACATTCTCATGTAAGGAAGGGAAAGAACAAACATTCCCTGTATGCTAGCATTGTTTTGCAAAATGAACACTAAATGAGTCAGAGACCAAAGTGGCATTTTCCCAGTGCTTTTCTTACCTTCCAGGAAATCTCCTTCAGGATTGCTGTCAGTCTCCAGTGGATTACCAGAACCATTAAAGCTATACTCCGCCTTTCTTGCATTACCAGCCAGGAGACCATGGGCGCCACTGTGTTGGTTTACACACAGTCTTTATCTTGATCGCACCAAATTCATACCTAGAGCGATGAGGAAGTGCATCACTGTCTCAAATATCAACACTGAATTTTGAGGTCAGGTCTAAAGCTAGTAGATGCTGTTCCTTTCAGGAACAAGAATCTTGCCTTTGATATCCAGCTGTGAATCTTCACTTGATAATCTCCATTCCCGATGTTGGACTCAGTCTGGCTTCTTGAACCTTTGCATGTTGTCTGTTGTTGGTACCTGAGCTGTTCCTATGGAAGCCAGTTAACTCCCTTTGGTCCTTCCACCAGCAATGGACCTGAGTTATGACTAAGCCATTCTGCACTGACTAGAATTCAGTTAGGAAAACAAAAACCTTTAGATATTTTAAGAATAAACAGATTTAATAGAGAAGTTAGAGGCTTACTAAAGCATTGAAAAGAACTGCAACTAACATTTAAGAAATTAGAATGGGGGTGGGGGTGGGAGGAAGGTGAGGGAGAAAAACTTACCTATCAGGTACAATGAACACTATTCTGGTGATGGACACACTAAAAACCACAACTTAAGCATTAAACAATGTATCCATGTAACAAAAACATTTGTACCCCCTTAATATTTTGAAATAAAAAAAAAGAAATTAGGATGATAGTAACGACAAGAAAGCACCACTGATGATCTCAGGTACCTGTTGTACCTGGAAGCACCTAACAACACCTCCCACTGTCTATCTGCCCAAACTTAGACATCTACCTGCCACTACCATACTGAGCTTTGGCTTCTTTTCTGCCTTGTCAGTGGGTTTCATTTGCCTGAGCTCGCCTGAACTGTGATGGCAAGGAGTCTGGAAGATGTAGTCCCCAAACTTCTACCCTCTGGGATACAGGACTGAATATAAAGAACATAGTTTTGAGTAGCCTACTGATAGTTCAGACAATAGTCCATTTCTAGAAATTTTCTGAAACGGATCGGTGAGCCTGGGGTACTCAAAGAAGAGGATGTTAGTCCTCCAAAACTGAAGGTGCTACAAAAAACATTTCTGATTTGGGTCAGGCCAACTGAAATCAGGGAGAAATAACAACTGAGAACATGATGACCCTCAAAATTAAGATTCTGTAATGGTTTTAGTAGTTGTTGATATGAAACAAGAAGAGACTGGGACCTATGCTTTAGGTAGACCTACCAGGAAAATCGGGTAACTCTATAATCATGTCCCTGCTATATATGGTACAGTTGTACTCTGGGATTTCTTCACTTTCTGGTAAAATATGTTGTGCGCTTTAATCAGCTGGCTGAGTGTCTTCTCTACTCCTGTATGCCACGGTCAAATTCTTTAGATAAGTCTGCTCCTTTAGAGACAGACCTTAGAAAAAGTCTCAGGAGGCAACGGGGATCATCCAGGAGGTCATCTTTGGACACCTGTTCCATCAAACACGTCCCATAGTGCATGAGACCTGGCCAGAAGTGGTAGAACCATTTTTAGGGCTATTTTTAATGTCATATTCTACTTGTCAATCTGATTCATAGCATTTGCTTCCAGAAGCTTGTGCTTTTGGCTTAGATACAAGCCTGGAAGGCTGAAGCATCCGTGAAATTGACCTAATGTTATATAAAAATGTTATTGCATGCCACAAGTCATGAAGTCTGATTTATTCCTCATAGAATGCTAGCAGTTTTCTTTTCATAATTATGTGAAATAGTCTTTATATATTCATTATTAGGTTTGGGGAAGAAATTTTTACTGTATTTAGATTAATTAATAGTAAATATCAAATAATGGTCTATTTTTTCCTCAAGAATACATTATAAAACCAGAACTCTGTAAGAAAAATTGTTATTTTGGATAAGTCAAATAAAAGGTGCTATACGTAAGCACTTAGGAGCCTTTAACTTCATCTAACTAAGATATAAACTTCAAATTTTCTTAATACCTTATTAATACTTCTAATTTATTTTTTCTAGGGAATTTGTGTTGGGAATTGTAATCAATGTTATTCTGAATATTTAAAAAAAATCTGGTTGAAAAATACCTCACAGAGACTGTATCTAATATTGAAATTTTGTTTTTATGTGATTAGCAAGTAAATAAAAGGCATAATCTAATAATGAAAATATTAAATTTTAAGATTATTTTCCAAAGTAAATACAGTTCATTACTTGGAAACCGTATTCTTTCATCTGTAAATATTGGAAATCTCCCTTAGTTGCATTGAGCATTTATTTATCATCTATTCTTAGTATCATTTTATTTTTTTTTCTTGGAATGAAAGCACTTTTCACACCTTATATGATTTTTTCCGTTGACAATGATAACATGTCAGGAAAATATTTTATAAGACAGTAGTTTTGGGAGCTGAATCTAATACTTTATGACCTTTAACACATGATGCTTCAGCTCTCTGGACTAATAAAAAGGTGACAAGTCAAAACTAAGAATACTAGGAGACATGTTACCAAAAATAAAGCCTGCAAGAAATCATCTTAAGTTGATCAACAATAATTTATCAAAGGACATTATGTTTTACATTGTAGGAGAAACTAAGAATAGATGTATTTGCTCTAAAATTCAACTTCATTTTTATTTTAAGTGTAAATATAAATGTGAATTTCTGCTAATTCTTCCTAGATTTAAGTTGTGATGTGAAATTAGGAATTACCAGCTGTGATCAAGTTTCTAATTGTTATGAATGATGAATATATATGCAAAGTATGTTTCCAATATTTGTATAAATGTGCTATTGTTCTGGCTCATAGGAGTATCTTTTTGATTATTAGGTGGATGCGTACTTATATGCATATGCACACATGAGAGAGAGATGTTTACTCTTGTTGATGAATGTGCTTCTGAATATATACATCTTGTGGGAATTCATACCATTGAATATTAGCTAGAAAGAACAATAATACTTGGTTTTCATCATGACACATTTCTATAATGCCTGCTCTATTACCCATGTTATTTATATACATGAACTTCTTTATTATTATTAAATGGGATTCTCTTATGATTTTTTAATAAGTGGCTATTCCAAGTCTTGGCTCCCTTAATTAAAATTGGTAATTAATTTCTTCAAGGAACTTTAATATTGATAAATTGCTTATTTCAAATGAATTAATTTAATATCATTCTTGTTTTCTTATGAGTTTTCTAATAAAAGGGTATTTTTTCTCTCTTCCTTCTCTCTTTTCAGCTCAATGTCTTTTTAAAAAATGGTATTAATGTGTGGGTATAATTATGCATTTACCCCAGGTGCTCAATGGCCATTATGTTTTTTTTTAAATCACTTTTGTTTGCTGTGGGTTTTCTCTCCAAAGCAGAAGTTAGTACAGTACACGTGGTATAGAAATTTCACAGTTGGGCAATTAAATTCAAAATATAACAGCTGGCAAGTATTCAAAGTAATAAAGTTCCAAAAATAGAAAGTGAATCAAATTAACATAAAGGCATTATTAACTTTTTCTGGGTGGCGTGAGTTTGCAAAAGTCTTGGGTAATTAGATTTGCTTATTCTCAAAATAGCCAGTGAACCTTGAGTGACATTGCATTTCAAAGGTGGGAGCCAGAGGGAAGGTCGCTGTTGGTATTGGAGTGGCAAAGAAGAGGTTTCACTTCGAAATCATCTAGAGCAGGGCCCGCTACTCTATTTTGAGGTTTTTAGCTAGATGCTCTTAAGAAGTTATTTCATTTTCTCTGTGGGAATCAGAAAGTTAAATAATCCCTACATTTGGAACTTTAGGTGGTTTTAAAAATTTTCCCTTTTTAAAAATAGTTTTTTATGTTGGTATTGGAGTGGCAAAGAAGAGGTTTCACTTCGAAATCATCTAGAGCAGGGCCCGCTACTCTATTTTGAGGTTTTTAGCTAGATGTTCTTAAGAAGTTATTTCATTTTCTCTGTGGGAATCAGAAAGTTAAATAATCCCTACATTTGGAACTTTAGGTGGTTTTAAAAATTTTCCCTTTTTAAAAATAGTTTTTTATGTTGTTTATATCTTCCTAACATTCAAGTTATAATAAAGTTATTTTCATTTTGAAATGAAACAACTCCAAATAATAACCCCACTGTGTGGTATCATTGGCTCTAAGCTTCATGTTTTCTTGATACATCAATTATGTGATAGTAGGCTTTTAAAAATTGATACAGGAACATTTTAAGAGTTATATGAATGAATGATCATGACATTTCCATTACAAACTGCTAGACTGGTGTTTCATAGACTACTGATGCAGATCTGAGGGTCGTTCCCCAAAGTAATATGGTAGATCCACTGTTTTGAAAGACGGTTCTCATTTTATATAACCTCTGGAATATTCTTAAAAAGAATTACACACAGATCTTTCATTTAGTTCCCTCAGTGCAGCTGACATTCATTTTGCTGTTATCTTTGTTATTCAGATCAGCCCCAGTCCCAGTATGATGTATTATCCTGTTGCCCTTGCTTTTTTGCCCTCCCTATAGCTACCGCTCCCTTTTCCAATCCTTTGGGTATGGCAACACTTTTCATGTTGCCCATAGATAGAGTCAGCACTGCCTCCAGCCCCTTGCAAAGACATGCTGTATCTCCTGCCACAGCAGCTTCAGTGGTAGCCCTACAGTGCTTCCCTTCTGTGGGTGGTGCCACTGGCCTCCACCTGAGTTTGCTTCACTGAGCTCGCAATGCATGGACATCTGGATGTTGTGCCCTTGGTGTTCACGTGGGACAACCAATGCTTCCCGTTACCAAGGAGGCGAGAGCCTCCTGCAGCTTCCTATCTTTGACATGAAAAATAGAGATGGATAGGGAAAGTTGAAATTGCTATTCTATTTTTATTGAGAGCTGGTAGAAGATTTGGGTTGGCCAAATATAACTTTATTTCCTCTGGGCTAATAGCTAAACTTGGTTTTATTTAATGTGCCAATTTTTAAAAATATTTCATTTTTATATACTTATTAATGTTGAATAGATTATGTATGCACATGGCTAAAAATTAAAGTGGCCTAAAACAATATGCGCCTTTTAAAGGTCTCCCTCCCATCTTAGTCCTGAGTTTACTATTTTATTTACCCAGAGACAACATGAGATGCCAATGTCTTGCATACATTTCCATTCTTCCTGTGATATTGTTTGTGTTTATAAGTATGCATATCTCTATGTCTATGTATATCATTTTTGTACAAATTATAGTACACAATTTCTTCTAGTTAACATACCGTGGAGATAGTTTTATATCTCTGGATCTACATATGCTTCCTTCTTTTTAAGGGCTTCATAATATTCCATTATATGGAAATTAATTATAGAATAGTGATCCCTTAATTTATTTAACCTGTCCCCTACTGATGGAGATTTCTGTTGCTTAGGGTCCTTTGCTTTGGATCAAGTGTTGACAAACATTTTCTGTAAGGGTCAAATAGTTAATGTTTTAGGCTTTGCAGGCCATGTGATCTCTGTTGAAACCACTCCACTCTGTATCACAGTAGCAGCCATAGACTATATGTAAATGAATATACAACTACATATGTATATTCTGTGTTCTAATCAAACTTTATTTACAAAAACAGGTAGCAGTCCAGATGTGGCCCCTCCTCTGGATGATCAGTTTTGAGAGGTACTGTCTTAGCACCTAGCACTGTGATTGGCCTGCAGCAAGTGCTTAATAGATATGTGTTGATTGATTGATGGGTTAATTTGTGTGGAAATTTGTCATTAGAAATAAGGAGAATGATAAACAATAAAAGATTTTTAAAAAGACATATTGGTATCAAAAAGGAGCTAAATGGAAAATACATGACTTTAAGAACATTCAACTTTTTGGTATTTAAAAAAAAATTTACAGTGGTGCTTTGATTTATTTTTTGAGTGTAGTAAACATAAATCAGAAAATGGTATAATGGAGGAAGGATTAATATTCCTTTTTGTAGCACTATTACTCTTAGAAATGTTGCTTCCTGCCCTATGAACTATCAGTCTCACCAGTAAACTCAGATTCACCCACAAAGCCAAGTATAGAAACATAGCTCATGGTTATTAAAGCCATTTGGTTTTAGATGGTGAGAGTATCTTCTTGCAAATGAGTGTCATCCTTGTGATGTCCGCTTATGAATGTCCTACATAGGCTTTTCCTCCTTCTGACTCTTACCAGGGGTACTAGATATCACATGATAATACTTTGCTTTTCATTACACACTAAATTGATGCTTTTGAATTATTTGAAGTTCTAGATCAGAGATCAGCAAACTAAGGCCTGTAGGCCAATTCCAACCTGCTGCTTATTTTTGGAAATAAAGTTGTATTGGAACACAGTCACACTCATTTGTTTACATATTATCTGTGGCTACCTTTACGTTACAACAGTCAACTTGAATAGTTGAGACATAGAATATAGAACTCACAAAGATGAAAATATTTACTATCTGGCCCTTTATAGTAAAAATAGTACGATCTAAAAGAGGGGTTGGCAAACTTTTTTTTATAAATAGTGATTAGAGGGAGTGACAGAAGTGTGAAGGGACTGCTATGAGAGGAGTAGCCCTCCATATTATCCTGGAGGACAGCAAAGGCTTGCCAGTACAAGAAGGTGAAGTTTTGAAGGATGACTAGGAGTTGGACGAAGAAGGAAGAAGAAGGCATTCCAGGCAGGCAGAGAGTACACGTAGCATGTACAAAGATGCTAAGGCCTTAAATCGCTTTAAACAGCCTGAGGTAATGGAAGAAGCCGTGACAGAGAAAGAAAGGGGCCTATCATGAAAGACCAAGAGCACGGATGATGTAAGAAGTGAAAGTGGTATTTCCTCCCCCTTCCATACCACCACCAGTCGCCAGTGGGCCATGACCTAGAGATTGCCGGAACATGAAGGACTCTGATGTTCTGGAGGACCTGTTGCCATCTCCGATCCCTTCAAAAGAAGTGAGAATGAAGATCTGTCACTTCAGCTGAAAAATAGCTGTGGACAGAGCAAACAAGTTGACAGAGGCCATAGGACAGGTCCTGATAAATCCCCAAAGCAGTTAATCTGGAGATAGAGGGAATTTATATGACTTCAGTCTAAAATTCTCCATAGGGGAAGCATCTTTATGGAACTGAGTAACACTTCTCCTTTTCAAACTCTAGCTAAAGCTCTTTATCTTAGAAGAGCAACTAGAATCGATAAAGTCTTCATGACCCTCTGTAGCCCAGTTCAACTTAAAACCAAGAGAGAAGAAAACGAAAGCAAATTAAGCCCATTCCTTTACCAAGAAGAAGTGTTATTTGATTTTTATTTGCGTCCTGAATGTTCCCTGGAAAAGAACATGACATTTGGCAATGTGCAAATGCCTGTTGACAGTCCTCTGACACCATTTTCCGTTTCCATTGCCTCACTCAGCACAAGGGCTCGCCTAAGCTTTCCAGTCAATGATGAAGCCCAGATATTATGGATAAACCACAGGCTTTGGGGGGAAAGTAAGCAAACACCAATAATAAATAATGTCTTGAGGTTGTGCTGCAGCCCCCCTCTAAATTATCACGATGGTCAGGCTTCATCATTCCCCAAGCACATTGCTTGGATTTTAATTTTGGCAGCAAATAACATGGAGCATACAGGCTCGTGAATGGTAGCTCCAGCCCAATAATTCCAGGTGATGGTCTCATTCCAGCTTTCTTTAACTTTGTTATTTGAGTGTGCATCGTGGGGGATCTACTTGCCATTTCTGTCTAAGATGATTTGGAGAGGCCCCTCCTGGTCTGGGTTATTTCTCACCCACACATGTCGTTGGAGGCCATGTTAGCCGTAAGTATAATTTGGGAATTGAGATCTGCTCAAAAGCAAGTCTGGGTTTGATTAGCAGGTTGTAGGTTAGAAACTTCCTTTCTTGTGATCTGATCCCAAATTCCCATTTTATATTGTGGCACCTATAAAATTTTTCTAATTAAGGATGACTTGATGGTACCTAATATGGGAATAGTTTTTAGATGAAGTTCCTTGTGCTTACAGTTTTTTTTTCATGATAATTAGCACTGGGATGAATAACAAGGCTCACCTTTGGAAAAAGGTAGTGTCTGTTCTTATTTCTAAAGGATTATTTCCAAAATGATGCTGTTCATGCTTTGGCTCCTGTAATATCTCTATTTATTTCTTTCATGAAATTTTTTTGCTTTTCAGTAAAAACAAAGAAGTAATGGTTAAAATTCAAGGGATTGTTGTGGCTATGGGGGTAAAACTTGCAGCCTGTTGGTGTCATTTGCTACCTATACAAGCTGTTAGTATTTTATTTCTGTTGCAGCATTGGGGCTGCTATCTTTCTCATCATGAGTAATCTAGCATTCATGCTGCATTCTATTCATAGCTGTCATACTGTGTTTGACAGGGTGTTTTCAAACTTTGATCTGCTTCCAGAAAAAACTTTTACATGGGTGGTAGGATTTATAGAGGAAACTGTCAAATGAATAACAGGTATTACCTTCTTGGAAGGAGCAAAACATCAAACACCAACATCTCCTTTTTTCCCTTCTCCTCCTCCTCTTCTTCTTTTCCACTTTTCTATTATCAAATCCCAGTTTTTAGTAACTTTATGTTTCCTTTTTATTACAGTATCATTGTACTCTTCAATAGCAATGTCCAAGGGTAAAAAATGTCATTATTGTTGTAGGAGAAGAAACAGGAAAAAAATTTATTTCAATGAAGATTTAGTGAACACCTACTATGTGTAAGACCCTAAGCAAGTTATTGGGGTACAGACATGGATAAAACATAGTCTCTGTACTTGGGAATTTCAGGATCTATTAAGGAGACAGTCACATAAACAGAAAATTTCAGCATAAGAAGCAACGAACAGGATATTTTAGAAGCATCAAAGACTCTGAAAGCAGTCATTTCTACTTTTAGAGAAGAAATTTAGGTTCCTAAATTACATTCCTATAAACAAGGGCATCCCTACAATCATACCATAGCACAGTTGCTACTGTTAGTTATCCTAATAGTAACTTCTCTCCTGTCCTGGAGGAACTTCTTTCCTTTACTCCTCAAAGAGCCCAACCTTCCTGGGAGACCCAAAACAAGAAACCATGAGTCTGGGGATGGAGTGTTGGTCTTTTTAAGAAACTCTATTACCTACAATGAATAGGTATGTTGCAGGAAGTTGCCCAGTTGAGTGTTGGCTAATCAGATAGCAACCTTGCTGTGGTATGGCACAGGTTGGCCAATTTACAGTGGCATGTGGCCTGGCCTCTTGGGTCTTCCTCATAACTCAAATCACCTTGCAATCCCTGGTAGCTTCACAGATTTCAGATGTACCCCTAACTCTCACCTCATGCACTCATCTCTCCTAGAAAGAAAAAAGTGTTGAATCTTGGTCCACTACTTAGGGAAGTGTACTGAGCACTGGTTGTATAGTGAGTAACAGCAGCTTGAGAATGATGATAATGGTAGTTATGACGGTGGTGATGATGGTGGTGGTGATGATGATGATGATGGTAATGATAATGATAATGATGTTGATGGTGCTGCTGGTGCTGGTGATCTTCATGATAAGGATATGAGATCAAATAATTATAGGGCAGAGACTGTGTCTTATTCTTTTCTACCTGGAATTTGGAATAGAGTAGGAATTTTTAACAGTTTGTTGAAGATGGAGCAAGCAGTCAGAATTTCCCACTTAAAACCTGACACAGAGCATGCCACCCCTCTTGTTCAACAGCCTCCAATAGACTTCCATTTCATGGACATAACCCCTGCATTTCTTGCCTTGATCTAGGTACTCTGGCTTTCCTCTGATATTACTCTGAGCTCATCTCTTATCACTCCCTATACACACTGGCTTCTTTACTTTTCTTGAAACACCCATACGGGTTCCCATCTCGGAGTCTCTGCATATGCTCTTCCCTCTGCCTGGAATGCTTTTTACCCAAATATCAGTGTGTCTCACTTCTTTACTTTCTCAAATCTCTGCTCAAATGTCCCCTTCCCAGAGATGCCTCCCCTGACCACCATGCACCCTACCCTCCCTCCCATGTCTCTTTATCCAACTTTATTTTTCTTTGTAATATTTATATATTAAGCATTATTTATGTATTTATTTATTGCCTGCCTCTGCCCACTCCATCTGCACTGAATGTAAGCTACATGAGGGCTAACTCCTTTGTTTTCTTCATAGCCATTTTCCCAGAATTTAGAACAGTGCATAGTATATAGGCACAACTCTGTAAATATTGTTGAGTAAATCTGAAATGAATTAATGAACTGCTTATATCATGAGAAGATATATTTCATGAACTGGCTAATAATTTTGGGTATCTTTCTAGGTTTGTCTTTCTTATCACCCTCTGGGTTGTTTGAGCCCCTTCAGGACAGAGATCTCATCAGAAACATTTTGTTGTCCCAGATGGAAACCAGCACAAACTCATTCACAGAGTGGTTGCTCAGGAAATACTTTTTCATTGGTGGATTGCCTAAGGCTCAACTTATGAGGATTGCTTTTCCTCCTAGCTATACTTCACCACACTTTTCAATCTCCTTGTCTTCCTCCCTGCATTTTAGCCATGGCATCAAATAATTCTTTTCATTGTAGACATTTATGGGAGGGGGAGATTACACTAAAGCATTTGTATCTCCACTCTCAAATAAATGTGGTGGACTCGGGCTTAATGTTGTATTATTCTTAACACCACACAAAAGACTAACTACCAAGAAGGCTGTAAAATCCAGAGAATATTTTTTTCTATTTTTGATGAAATTCAGGTTCTGTATAAAAACCAAATTCCTAACTTCAAAAATTTAAACAGAATGATTTTTTTAATTGATAGATAATATTTGTACAAGTTTATGGGGTGCAAGTGATATTTTGTTACATGCATAGAATGTACAATGATCAAGTCAGAATATTTACAGTATCTCTCACCTCAAGTATTATCATTTCCATGTTTTGGGAACATTTCAAGTCCTTTCTTCTAGCTATCTTGAAATATACAATGCATTGTTGTTAACTAGTCACCCTACTGTGCTATGGAATATTAGAACTTATTCCTTCTACCTAACTGTATGTCTGTATGTTTGTATCCATTAACCAACCTCTCTTCATCCCCTCACTTCCTGACACCCTCCTCAGCCTCTGGTAACCATCATTCTACTCTCTACCTTCATGAAGTCAACTTTCTTAGCTCCCATATGAGTGAGAACATGCAATGTTTGTATGTTTGTATCTGGCTTATTTCACTTAACGTAATGACCTCCAGTTCCATCCATGTTGCTGCAAATGACAGGATTTCATTCTTTTTTATGGCCAAATAATATTCCATATTTTCTTTATCTGTTCATTAAACAGGATTATTCTTTAAAGTAACTTCTAGCTGATTACATTTAGGCTGTCACATTTAAATTTTTGCCATTTTTAAGCATTTTTGGTAGCTTTTGAATATCATACATTATACTAACTTGATGCCTTTGAAATGTCTTTCTGCAATAGTTAAAGCCATGTTGATAGTCACACTGGACTCGATATCATAGCCTCCCTTACCCAAAGGAGCTTGGCCAGTTACTTGCCAGTTGAAGCTGGCCTTGTACTTGCTGACACGTTTTTCAAGAACCGGTTGTGCAATACATGTTGATATTCTTTGTTGTTCTTCATTTCCTTATTCATCCATTTGGCTCCTTCTTCCTTTCTCTGACTCTCTCTCTTCCCTCCCCCATGACTTTTTGGAAGCCACTATCTGCTTCAGTAACCTTAATGGTAAATTGCTTCAAGGGTAAAAATGCTCTGCATTTCTAATTAGAAAGGACTATTTCCTGAACTTCTTGGAGATCTCATTCTGTCCTAGCTTTTCTTTATAAAAAGTTCTAAGCAAGTATTTTGTTTGTTTACTTGGTCAAGCTTGGATTTGCTACCCATTCCAGCCTGGTTTATCACAAATAAAGCTTTTAAAAAAAGTACTTTCTTACATCTTTCCTCACAAAACATATGCTGAACTCATAATTGTCATTTTCATTAGTAGCACTGTTTTAATTTTATGACAAACAAATTTTTTATGTTTTGACATATGTATGCATTGTAGAATGACTAAATCAAGCCAATTAACATATGCATTACCTCATGTACTTATTTTTTTGTGATGAGAACATTTAAAATCTACCTTCTTAGCCATTTCCAAGTATACAGTACATTGTTATTAACTATAGTCACCATGTTGTGCCATAGAGCTCTTGAACTAATTCCTCCTGTCTAACTGAAATTTTATATCCTTTGATCAACATCTCACAATCCTCCACCCCCTCACCCTTATCCCCTGGTAACCACCATTCTACTCTGTGAGTTTTCCCTTTTTAGATTCCACTCATAAGTGAGATTGTACGGTATTTGTCTTTCTGTGCTTAGCGTACTTCGCTTAACATAATGAACTCCAGGTTCATCTGTGTTGTTGCAAATGACAGGATTTCCTTCTTTTTAAAGGCTGTATAGTATGCCATTGTGTATGTATACCACATTTTCTTTATCCATGCATGCATTGATTGACACTTAAGTTGATTCTGTATCTTGGCTATTGTGAATCATGCTGCAGTGAGCATGGAAGTACAGATATTTCTTTGTCACACAGATTTCATTTCCTTTGGAAATGAAATCCCAGTAGTGGGATTGCTGAGTCATATGGTAGTTCTATTTTTAATTTATGCAGGAACCTCCATACTGTTTTCCAGATGGCTGTACTAATTTCATTTCCCCTAACAGTATACCAGGGTTTCTTTTTTTCCACATCCTATCCAATACTTATCTTTCATCTTTTTGATAATAACCGTTCTAACAGTTGTGAGGTGATATCTCATTGTGGTTTTAATTTGCATTTCCCTGATGATTAGTGATATTGAACATTTTTTCACATACCTGTTGGACATTTGTATGTTTTCTTTTGAGAAATGTCTATTCAGGTCCTTTGCCCATGTTATAATCGGGTTATTTGTTTTCTTACTGTTGAGTTGTTTGAGATTCTTACACCTTCCCCAGGTATTGCTTCCATCCGTACTGTCTTCTCTTATAGCTCATTGCATCAGTTTGCCAAGGTTGCTGTAACAAAGTAGCACAAACTGGGTGGCTTAAACAACAGACATGTATTGTCTCACAGTTCTTGAGGTTCAGCGTCTTAGATCAAGGTGCCAGTGTCAGTAGGGTTGGTTCCTTCTGAGGGCTGTGAGCGAGAATGCCTATCCCCCAGTTTCTGGTGGTTTGCTGGCGATGTTTGACATCTCTTAGCTTGTAGATGCATCACCTAATCTCTACCTTCATCTTCACATGGCCTCCTCCCTACGTGCATATCTGTGTCTCTGTCCGAACTCCCTCATTTTATAGGGACACCAGCCATAATGGATTAGAACCCACTCTAATGACCTCATTTTAACTTGATTACCTCTGTAAATATCCTATTTACAAATAAAGTCACATTATGAAGTACTGAGGGTAAGGACCCTAACATATCTTTTTGGAGGATACAGTTCAACCCGTAACACTCATCTTATGCAGTGTGAAGCTCTGGGGTCAGTAAAACCTTGTTCATTGCAGCGTTATTAATATGGGTTCTCTGATTTACCAAATCGTTAACTTTGACTCTCCAGATATAGTAAAACTTTAACTGATTAGGGTGAGAGGTTCTAACAGATGGAATTTCCTAATTTACTGAGAATTAGCTTATAGATGACATTGTGAGATGGCAGCTCTGGTTCCTCCAGTAAAATATACATAATTGAAATGTTGATGATTAACAATCTTTCAATTTAATTTTCATCCTGACCTCAGACCCTTCATCTAGGCCCACATTCCGTGTCACAAACCTGCCTGTCTATTATGGCAAAATCAATACACCCTGATGTTGTCCATGACATTTGTCTTAGTCCCAAGATACCCTGAGGTTGTCCATGACTTTTATCTCAGCCCCTTTCTTGTTCTAACCACTTCTCCGGCTCCTGAGTCTTGCTTCTCTCCCCTACTTTTATACATTTGTATCTGTTCTTTAGATTTTTTTACTCAGTGATTCTTAAGGAATTTTTCTTGGATAAGCTCTACTGGCTCTCCCTGATTCAAATCAAGTTGTAGAATGGGCCACCCTAACCAGCCCTTTGACATCAGCCACCACTGCCAACAAGTCCACCCACCAGCACACAGACTGCCCCCCCTAGTTTCTCTACAAAGAGAATTTGACAAGAGAATATACTGTCCTCTCATGATAAGTATTGTGTGATAGCCTCTTAAGTGACTTTTCCCATGGCTAGTCTCTACCCTGTCTGATTAGATTAACCTGCAATTATTCAAATAATCTTCCTAATGTGTAATTTTGAAAATCAATTTGCTACTCAAAATACATCAAAGCCCCTTCCTCCCTACATTGCCCGTTCAATGAGTGCATTCTTCAGACTGACATTTCACCTTCATATATCTACTCGAGTTCCAAACTAGTGGTTCTCAGCCCCGGTTGCACATTGAATCACCTGGAGAGATTTACAAACTACTGATGCTGGGTCCCCACCCCAGAGGTTCTGATTTAATTCTGGAGAATGGTGTATGCATCAGGATTTTTAAAAGTTCTCTCTGTGATTTCAGTCAGGTGTTCAGAACTACCTATTTAGAGCAACATGTCTCTAATTTTAATGTGTGCAGTAATCATCTTGTTCAAGTGCAGATTCTGATTCAGCAGGTGTGGGGCCAGCCAAAGGTTTGCATTTCTAACACCCAGTGATGTTCTTGGTCTACACTTTGCATAGTAGGGTGATAAACAGAGCTTTCTGAGGTCCAGGGCCACATTTTGCCCATCTTTGTGTCTCCAAATTATAGTATAGATAGAAACTCTCAGCAAATGTTTGAAACCAAAGTAAATTTCAACCTTTTCCCCAACTTCCCATCCTTTTTCTCTGCATATTGAAGTCCACATAAGCTCAGGCCTATCTCTTTTTGAAGCCTATCCCTAGCCACAACCAGATGGCCAATGTTTTACTCATTTACTCATTTATTCATTCATTCAACCAACATTTTGTAAGTGCTCTTTATGGCCTGGCACTGGGGATTCAGTGGTTAATAAGGTGTAATTTCTGCCTCAAGTTTATGTGTTCATGGATTGGATTATCCTCTAGGTTGGTGCTTCATAGATTATCTGTGCCAAAAGATCAGGTGTTTTGTTCTAATCTGTTTTACTTTGTAAAATACAAAATTCAACACTTGGGTGTCTCAGCAATGTCGAATTACTATAAAAGTTTCTAAATGAGTGCTCTCAAATTCTCCACTTGCCGTGGAATGGCACTAAGTTGTTTTCAGACCACATTGGTTCATGGACCACACTTTGAGTACCACTGCTTCATGGCCTTTCCAGACAAAGTGAAGTCTGTGGATCAGCAACATGAACACCCTCAGTGGCTTCTGAGAAATGCAGAAACTTGGATCCCACCCCAAGCCTACTGAATCAGAATCTGCATTTTAACCAGATTTTCAGGTGATTTGTGTGTACATTATAGACGAAGAAGCACAGCTCCAGGGCAGTGGTTCTTAACCTTTGCTGCATATTCCCAGATTCACCTGGGAGCTTTTAAAAATTCTGATGCCTTTCTTTTGAGAATTATGTATTCAGATTCTTTGTCTTCTTTTTAATCAGACTATTTGGTTTTTGCTATTGAGTTGTTTGAGTTCCTTGAATATTCTAGATATTAGTCTTTCATCAGATGAAGTTTAAAAATATTTTTTCTCATTCTGCACATTGCCTCTTCCGTCTGTTGATTGTTTCCTTTGCTGTGCAGAAGCTTTTAGTTTCATATAGTCCCTTTTGTCTATTTTTGGTTTTGTTACCTGTGCTTTTGACTTCTTAGCCATAAAATCTTTGCCTAGATCAATGTCCTAAAGAGCTTCCTTATGTTTTCTTCTAGGAGTTTTATAGTTTACAATCTTAGGTTTAAGTCTTTAAACCACCTTGAGTTTATTTTTGCATATGGTTATAGATAGGAGTCTAGTTTCATCTTTCTGCGTATGTGGTATATATACACAATGGAATACTACTCAGCCATAAAAAAGAATGAATTCCTGTCATTTCCAGCATCGATGAGCCTGGAAGACATTACGTTAAGCAAAATGAGCCAGACAGAGAAAGATAAACACTACATGTTCTCACTCATATGTAGGATCTAAAAAAAATTTGAGCCCATGGAAGTAGAGTGTAATTGTGGGTAGTAAAGATAAGGAAGGGTAGAAGAGAGAAGAGGGTAGGGAGAGATTGGTTAACGGATGCAAATATGTAGCTAGATAGGAGAAATGAGTTCTCGTGTTCTGCAGCACTGTAGGCTGAATGTGGTTAACTATAATTTATTGTATATTCTCAAAAAGCTAGAAGAGAGGATTTTGAATGTTTGTAACACAAAGAAATGATAAATATTTGAGGTAGTGGATATGCTAATTACCCTGATTTGATCATTGTACATAGTATACATGTATGGAAATATCACTCTGTATCTCATAAATACGTACAATGATTACATCTCAACTTAAAATAAAATGAAAACAATTCTGCTGCCAAAGCTGTATCCCAACAAATTAAACTAAAAATCCCTAGAGGTGGCCCCCAATCATCAGTACTTTTTAACAGCTACCCAGATGACTCTGGCATGCAGCCCAGAGTGGGAACCAGCACTAAATCAATCCAGAGTCCATAAGAAAAAGTGGGCAACCATTGCCTAACCTTCAAATCACCTCAGGTTCCCAGATACCCATTTATTAGTCTCTTCCCTTCACTTAGAAAAATTGGGACCACATCTGAGGTATTGCTTGGTGGGCATTTTTAAGAGGATTATTTGGATCAGTGGTTCTTCATCTTTTGTTGCACAACAGTTTGTGAAATTGGATGGGTGTATCTTTGAAATGTAGTTTCAGAGGCTGTGTCTTGTTGATTGAGGTGGAGCCTAGCAGTGTACAGGTGGCTCCCACTGCTGGTCATCTGACCAACAACCATTTCCTTTCTCCTTCCTAAAGGCAGGAACGTGTCTGGAAACACCAAATACTATCTTTGCCGGCCTCCCTTGAGGCTTAAATATGGCCCTGTGACCCTGTTCTGGCCATTAAGACTTAAGGGAAATGTGCTGGGTAACTTTCCCCCTAGTCAAAAGAGGAGCACAGAAATAGAAATATTATTAGAAACAGAATTAGAAATAGATAGAGGTCCACTCTCATGCCTGCTCACCTGGACTTTTTAGTGTCTCAATTTCTACTTGTATAAGCTCAGATTGCTTAGTGGGCCAATTGGTTAATCAGAGAAGGGACTGGAGAAGAGTTTCCATTTAGAAATACTCTATTATCTTACTCCAAGTGTGGGTGATGGGCCAGCACCATCAGCACTACCTAAAAGATCATTAGAAATGCGGAATCTCAGACCCCAACCAGACCTGTGGAATCAGCAATGTGCCCACACGATTGCTATGGACATTAAATTTTGAGAAGTGGTGGTCTGTAAGAGACAGAGGTTTTTTCTCAAAATCCTTTTCAATTCCTTTGTTTTCCTTCTGCTGCCATGGAAGATGAGCTTGCCACAAAGGGAAGCCATAGAGACTCTAAGCACATTCTTCACATGGAAATTCAAACATCTGTTTCCACACTGCAGTGGAAGTGTTGTGACATGTTCTATTGGAAAGCCACTACCTACATGCCATGATGTGGAGCTATAAGCTATTTTTAGGTCTTCTGAACAGGCCAAAGATGCCGCTGCCCAAATGACTCCAAGGAACGTGAGGATGATGTGTCTCAGATTTTCTTGTAACCCTTCCTTTTCCAAAAATATCTTGGGTGTTTACTGTTGAGTTCAGCCCTGCTTAACTAACAAACAAAGCCTGTGTATCTACTATGACCAAAAGTAGATTGTCCTTTTCCCCCTTTTCATTTCCAAAGACATGTCATATTTCCTAGTATTGTTTTATCAGAGAAATAGAACCAGAAATTGATCCAATATGCATACTGGATGGTCATCTCCATCTCAGATTTCTCTTGGAATTTGACGTGGGGAGGAACATTGGATATACACCTGGAAAAGAGAAGGTGTTGTGGAAGTTCAAATTCCCTAATTTTTGTTAGAGGAGTTGAAAACTGCTAGCAAGTGCTTAACAAATAAGTAGGCAGCCACCTGAGACAGTCCATCAAGATGGAAAGGGTGTAAAAAACAAATAGCAACACATGGTTTTTAAAAGAAAAAAATGGCTGTGGGAGGAAATTACTGAAGTCTAATAAAATGAGCAGAAAGTGGTTTCCAAATGTACATCTTTACCCCTTGCTTTGCAACCTTCTGAATGCCAGACAACACTCTGATGGAATTTGGGAAAGAAGAGCTGTGAGTTTAGACTTAATACTTTCCTAATCTTTACTATATTAATATATTTTATAGTATTTGAAAGATACAGATTTTTTTTTTTTTTGAGACAGAGTCTCACTCTGTTGTCCAGGCGAGTGCTGTGGAGTCAGCCTAGCTCACAGCAACCTCAAACTACTGAGCTCAAGTGATCCTCCTGCCTCAGCCTCCTGAGTAGCTGGGACTATAGGTGACCACCACCACACCGAACTAAATTTTCTATATTTAATAGAGATGGGGTCTTGCTCTTGCTCAGGCTGGTCTTGAACTCCTGAGCTCAAGCAATCCTCCTGCCTTGGCCTCCTAGAGTGCTAGGATTACAGGCATGAGACACCATGCCTTGTCAAAGATACAGATTTTAAAGATTCTTGCTACTGATGTTAAATTTTGCCAAGTATGATGATCAAAAAGGGGTTATTGGATGGAGAAAGACATTTTCATACACAGTTAGCAATCTTTTATTGCAAACACAATAAGTGCCAGGCAATAGGGATATAAATATAAATAAGGTATTGTCCTAGCATAAGAAGCAAATATATATATATAAATCAGGAGTTGACGGAAAACAATAAAATAACCCTTAAATCATAGTTCATTTCTTAATTCTCCCAGTAGGAGAAGGCTCATTTTTCATATTTTTCTTTATTATTTTGAAGGCAGGACTTCAAAAAGAAATAAAAACAGAAGGTCAACTGCAGGGCAAATCACAGCGGCTCCATTCTTGCATGTTCAGATGGGTGTCACCCTTGTTTACCTTCCTAAACTTAGAATTTTTATATCCTTTCTCAAAATCGTGAGACATAATTATTTTTGCTCCCGTTTACTTTTTTAAACTGGTAGAAAACATGCTGTTTATGTGGTGGTAAGACACTTACTCTGTGAATAATAAAATGATTAACATTTCAAGACTGCATTTTGGGATATTACCTTGAGCCCACATTGTGTCACCTTTAAATGTATCAACTCATGGAGTCTTGGAGCAACTCCCTAAACTAAAGACCCTTTTATTCTCTTATAGAGATGTTGGGGCTAAGGTTTAATGTATAATTTTCCCCAAATCTCAGCTAGAAATAAAGGATAGAGTCAGAGTGTCCACCTGAGTCCCATGCTTAAGCTTTAAACATTGCCTGTTTTGTAATCTGGAAGTTATAGTTGACTGGCCATTTTGAAACCCAAATTTGTTCTAAAACATGTCTGATATGAAGGAAATATTGAAAGGTGTTATTGTTTGAGGAATTTTTCCTATTCCTGAGAATCATATAATAGAACCATGGGTTTTTTCTAGCTGCCAAGAATCACTTCTTGTATCGTGTAGAACACCTCAGATCCCCATCATTTTTATATGAGGAAATCAGAGAGGGAAAGGCACTTGTCCCAAGTCACACAAGTTGCTGGTATCTGAGCTGAGTTAAACCTGAGAGTTTGTCTAGTCCACACTGTGATGGATCTCCAGCTGAAAATTAAACATAATCATGAGCTTTCTACATATTTTTTTTTTTTTTTTGCAGGGAGTTTCAGAGTGATGAGATCATTTCTTCAAAGTTTTTGTTTGTTTGTTTGAGATAATGTTTTAATTTCTGCCAAATAGCTTCAGCCCTATTGGAAGTCTTGTATTATGTAAGTCTAGCATAAAATATTTATCATATCCTCTATTTACTGAAATGTTTGATCTTCTTACCACTGTATAAAAACGGGCTGGGTTCTGAAAGGCTGATGGATAATCAGTTTATTCACAAGACAGAAATCACACTATTCAAGTGACTAAGACGTCAATGTGAAATTAAATTCCACCAGAGAACTGACGATACTGGGATTGACCCTTGCTTGAAACAAATAAACAAAGTGGATGATGGGGTGAACCCCATTACAAACATGGCATCAACAAACAAATGAAGACCTAAAAAGAGACTTGTTCTGGGTGCCAGATTTTTCAGCCTCAAAAATGAAGTGGTTGTGAAGCCAATTTCAAAATGATAAGCACAACCCAGCTTTTAGGGTTGGTTGGAACCTTGGCCATGTTCTTAAGGCCACTCAGATTTTTGACATCGTGTCAACATTTGCCACTCTATCTTATGTATGATAAATCCGTGGCTGTTGACTAAAGTTTGGCCAGTGGAACTTTCCCTGTATGTGGATTTTAAGCTTTCAAACGGCTGCATGCTCCTAGGCACCTCCTGTTGATGTAGATCTTATAGTCACACATTCATTACTTTGGTCATTTCATTCATTATTTCTCTTCATCTCTTAGTGAACATTATCCATTACATGGACAGCATACCTTTCACATATTGTATGTTTTACTCTGTGTGCATCATAATTATCCCAAATGCCTAAAAACATTTGAATCAGCCTACATACATGGAAACGGCTGTAGGGAGCCCTAAGGGTGAAAGTGTCTTCTAAATAGTCAAAGATTGAGTTACACTTGATATGGTTTTAGCATTAAGGCAATTTCCTTGTATGCTTGTTCTTTTAAAGTTGGGTAATCTATCTATAACAAGTACATGTCCTTAACTGCATTGCTGCAAGTAAATCTTGACTTTAACAAGACATTTAAAAAATTGAGCTAATTAACAACAATTAGCAATACTCTCCCTCCCTCACACACGTAATTGTTTACAGGGTTTCTGGGCCATGCACATAACGTACGGTTTAGGAGAACAGGCTTTGGAGGCAGATAGTGCTGGGTCAAGATATAGCTTTGTCTAGAGGCAATGTCACTTGTTAACATTGGCAGGCTTCCATCCTCATGTGAGCAACAAAGAGGGGAGGATAATACTTACCTCTTGGAGTTGTTAGGGTCTTAGTGAGATAATCTGAGCAAAATACATTTGCATTGTTTAAACTAGGATCTCTTAATGTTGGCACTATTAACATTCGGTGCTGGATCATTCTTTGGTGGGACTGTTCTGTGCATTGTAGGATATTCAGCAGCATCCCTGGCCTCCACCCACTAGATGCCAACGGCATGCCCCACCAAGTTGTGACAATCAAAAATGTCCCAAGACATTGCCAAATGTCTTCTGTGGGGCAAAATCTCCCCTCATTGAGAACCACTGCTCTAAAATTATACAAAATAACCCCTTTTTGATAAGGCAAAATAATTGCTAGACATTCTAAGACTCTGAAGAGAAGTAACATTGAAATGAATCAAGCCATTAAAGACACTTGAACTGAGAAGCTGCCCAGAGCAGAAGCTTTAAGGAGCCCCCAAGGCTCTCCCATCTATATATCCTGTCCTCCTAACATTCCCTTAGTATCTGTAATAAATCAACCCTTTGTAAACTCTACCAGCTCCGTTTCTTAGATCATTCCTTCTGTAGTGAAAGCTTTTGTTTTTGGTTACTCCCAAATATGATATTTTCTTTCCTACCTTAATGAGATCCTTCCCATTCTGTATCATAATGTGTCTGTGTGTTGACTTATGGTTAATAATGTGGTTACTAAGAAGATTGATGTGTGCTAGCTGATCTTTTGGTTTACCCTCCTGAGCAGTTTGTCAAGCCTAGAGGATTTCTAACTTTGCATCTTAGACTCACAGACTCTTAGCCTCAGAGAGAGTCTTTCCGTACCAGCCTTAAGTTCACACCCAAGATATGACAGATGGCGTGTACTTGGGGTGGATATGAGAGGGGAGGGGAGCAAGAAAACCCATTTTCAGGCAATGCAGTCAGCTCTCATGCCCTTCCTTCATGCATTTCTGAAGGTAAAGCCCCAAACTCCGACTTTGAGTTGGGCAGATTGCTTGTAGGGATTCGGGGGCAGAGGCATGGGGTAGAAAGTTTCTAACCCTTCTCCCATTCTGATTCTATTGGCACCAGGAAATCCTCTGATTTCATTGGTTCCCAATGAATGAGCTGTGAGAAACAAGATTTATTTGAGCAGAGTTCTGTTCTCCTTTTGGGAGAGGAAAGTAAAGTAGTGATTTGCCCAACCATTATTTACAGCTTCAAAAAAAAAAAAAATAACCAAATGCATAGTCTAAATCTAAGTAAGAAAAAACACAAACACAACCTTGGAAGATAGAAATCATTCACAAAAAGCTCTTCATTTATGTTCCAGTGTGTGATGTTGATATGCTTTCAGTTCAATTCAACTGTTTTGAAAACCAAACACTTATATGGTATTTACAACCATTTTATAAATATTAACCAATTTTATCCTCATATCAATTTCATGTGGCTGGTATTATTATTATTATTATTATCATCATCCCCATTTCAATGATAAGGAAACTGAGGCACAGAGAAGTTAAGTGACTTGCCTAAGGTATGCAGCAATAAGTGGTAGTTCCAGGAGTCAAATTCATTGAGCAATTACTAGATGTGCTAAGTCCTGGACAATAGACAAGTTAGAAGCCAAGAGTTTTGTGGAAAAGACCTCTAAATGGTTAATCCTATGATGGAGTGGTGAGTGCTTTGTTAACTGCTGGACTAAGTACGCCTTTTTATTTTCTATGTTTCTGATCATTTGATATCTGGAACCTTGTTGATTCTGAAGGGACTGCCCCTCCCAGGGCCAGCTAATTTCTAGAGATAGTAAGTAACTCATCTGGAAGCATACCTTGCATATGTAGACCAACCAATCCAGAGCCCATACCCCAATCACCTCCTTTTTATTGGCGTGTCACAGGGCTCTCAAACTCTGAGCCACGACTCCCCTCCACTAATCACCCCAGACAGGTACCAGGCACTAGAGACCACTCCTATAACCCAGAGTCCATTGAAATTATTCAAACTGGCCAATCCTAAGCCTGTTTGCCCTGCCTCACCCATTCCTTCCCATGGAAACCCCAATAAAGGCTCTTGCCCCTGTTTTCTCCTCTCTCCTTCTTTCTCCTGACCAGTCCTGGTGCTTCCAATGTGGCCTATGTGGTGTGGTATGCCCCTTCTCTTGGGAACTGTGAGTACCAAGTTGTCTTTTCAAAGGCATCTGTCTCCTGATCTGTTGGCCTCACTATACCGAATAATAACAAAACCTCCATTTGAACACACTTGTGTGCCCATGGTGCTCCATACAGGCACTAAGGAAAGGAGTACAGCTGGACAATGTTTTCAGGCCGCTCACAGCTATGCTGCACTTTGCCACAATATGTAGTTCTTCTGCCATGGTTGCTCCACAACAGCTGTTTGGCTCCCCGCTGGCCTGGTTTGTGCGAGTGTAACAGATGATTTCCATGCTGTTCTTAAATTACAGCCCAGAGAAATCAGTTTGCTTAAATAGTCTCGCTTATGAACCACTTCCAACACCCTATGATTGCTTTGTCCTTTCTTTATTTGAAGGGGCACTGTGCCCTCCTTTAAAGAAACATTCTTCTATAGAGTTTTCTGTGTGTTCTTTCAAGCCATCTTGGTGCCAATGAGCCATTTCCAACAACTAAAGCCACTGGGGGCTGCTGGGTAGGAGCTGGTCATCTTTGGGGGCCCTAAAGTGGGGTCTAAGGCTCTCTTAAGCTAGGGAACATCAAAACGACTAGCTATTTGGCCAAGAAAAGAAAGACAGTTATCTGTCAAATGGGTAATCTAACTTGTGGAACTCTGCCCCTCTCCAAAGGGGACCATTTGCCATAATTATTGAAAAGAGGATTCTAGAACTGGGTGAAAAAATAGGAGGAAATTTGAGGTCTCTTATAGCGTAGGGCCCCCTCCTCCTCCTATCAGCTGATATCTAAAGACATAGTATCAATCCTCATGGTAACTTTTCTAATTTAATTCTTTTAAATATTGCACATGTTAATTTTATTATTTATTTTCTTGGCCCCTGGATACCCAATAAGCTTAGGGCTAACTGATCTATCCTAACTAGTTATCTTCATTAAGCATATTGATTTTCATTCTACACAGGTTTAAGAAAGCTGTTTGTAGACTCGACTAAAAGCTAGGTAGCTGGCGATTTGGAGGTCTGTGTTCTTCTCCAGAGTGAGGATAAAGTCACATTTATTTTTCTATCCCCAGCTCCTCCTGAATCAGTGTGAGGCAGTGGTTAGGCACTCCACTAATATTTATTGAATGGAGGTATTTCCTGATGTTAGATAGCTTAGGCTAGTTCAGAAGGGGGAGTTGTGGTCTCGGTTTCTGCAGAATGTTTCCTGAGAGGATGGGAAAAAAAAAACCTGTTTACCCTCAAGTGTCCAGGTTTATGCCCATGTGGATGGCTAAGGGGTCAGTCATCTGTTCAGTATAGTAGGCAGCTCTGCACAATCCCAGAAAAATTACCTTTCTTAGAATCCATGGGACAATTTTCAGTTGAGTTTATAACAATAAAACAAAGCTGTTATGGGCATCCTGCCAAGAAAGTACAGAGTCATACTCCAAAGTCTTCTAAATTTGCATGTGATGAATGAGTTAGTTGTCTCAAAGACCCATTTCTCAGATAATTGAATTGTGAATTGATGAAGCTATATCAGTGACTCTCAACCAAGAACAATTTTGCATTATCTGGAGGCATTTTTGGTTGTCACAACTTGGGGAATGTTACTGGCATCTAGTGGGTAGAGAGCAGGGATGCTGCTAAAACATTTTACAATGAACAAGACGGTCCCCACAACAAAGAATCATCTGGCCCCAAACGTCAATAGTGCCAAGGTTGAGAAATCTTGGTCTTTGTTAATCTACTAACTGCATTACTTCAGTGAATCTGTGCTAAAAATCAAGTGTCCAGAATATTAAGAAATGGAGAAAATTATTGCTTAAAATTGAAGTACCTTAATATTTTCTAAAATTAGAAACATTTCCTGAAAAGCTGACTGGCTTGCATTTACTGATGTCTTCTGAGATTATACGTAGTTCTGTCTATGAGACATTTAATATTTCATTATTATTGTACACATTCTAGGAGTTAATTCTTTATCAAATAGAGAAAAAATTACAAAAATATTGAGTTCCTCCTGAAATCTTCATAAAGAAAAAAGCCATTTTGGGTCTCCTTTCTGGGTAATTGATTTTTGGAGGTACAGACTGTGTTGCTCTTCTCCTAGAGATAGATTTTATTGGCAGGTGCTCAACCATGAAGGGGTAGGAAAAGCAAAAAGAAATGTAACTCAAGATCTCAAAGTACCTTTTTATTACAAGATTTCATTGGGCTTGTACTCATGCAACCTGAGATGATAGTTCCAGATATCTCAGATTAGAAGAAGATTGGAATGGCTGATTGATTGTGTTTCTCAAATGATATCTAAGATCAATGAACAAGTTCAGTGTACATATTCAATATTAAAAAGATCAAATGTCACTGCTATCATGATATAGTTAATTTTTGTCTCTCTCATGTGTATACTTTGGGCCACAGAGAAGCTGTAAGAGAGAATTCTTTGTACCTTTTAGGAATGAGCATATATTTACAAGGAGAAAGGCCCCTTTCTGTCACAAAGGATACTAGAATATTTACTAATATCTAGGTCTTTGAGGTGGTGTCTTTAGTCCTGCAGTTCACAAAGTGTGATCTTAGGAACACTTGGGTTTTGTTTTATTCTCAGGATTTCCTTGAGGTCAAAATTATTTTCCTAATAACATGAAGATACTACTTGTGTTTTTTCACTCTCACAGTAAGAGTTTTCTGGACACCACATGGTGTGTGACAATATCATGCTGATAGCTAACAGAATATGTTTTTGTGTGCTCTTGTGTTTTAAAACTTTCTCAGTTTTAATTCCTAATTCAATACATAGCCATAGATAAAACCCACATAAACATAAGCTTTTGGAGCCCTCAATAATTTATGAGTGTAAAGGGGTACTAAGACCAGAAAGTTATGAGAACTACTCCTTCAGTGAATGACAGAGAAAACGAATCAGGTTGAACAAAAGTCCAGGATACTTCAAATACTGTGGCTAATAGCATGAGCCAGCATCATCCTGTATTGCTTTGTAGATATCAGAGAAGCAAAAGGCACTTGGATTCTGTGCCAGAGTTTGAAAGAACCAGGAGCAATTGTATCTGATTTCTTGTTTCAAATCCAATGTCTAATTTGGAGTTTTGCAGTCTTGACTCCATTGACATTTTGGGCAGGATAATTCTTGGTTGAGGGGGCTGTCCTGGGCATTGTAGAATGTTTAGCAGCATCCCTGGCCTCTGCCCACTTGATACCAGTAGCAACTTAAGTTGTGACAACCAAAAATGTCTCAAGACATTGCCAAATGTCCCCTGGCTGACAGATCCCCCAGTTGAGAACTATTATCTCTTAAGACAAATTCTCTGTTGTTGCAACAGGACATTTCTGCTTATATCTCACTGTCCACAATTTAGTCACATTGCCATTCCTAACTGTAAACAGGCTGGGTAACATAATATTTTCTCTAGGTGGGTATATGCCCACTTCAATTGGATGTTCTATTACTGGGGTTAGAAGAGAACAAATATTGGGGTCAGCTCCAAGTCTTCATCATGTATGATAACATAACCTACGTTTGAAACATTTGCAATGCTGATAGCACACTCTATCAACTCTAGAAAAAGAAAAACAAGTCACTGGATTTTATTGAAGTATTTAGGTATGGAAATTTGGAGGCTCTTCCATTGAAAAAGTTCTAATTGATAATTTCATTTTATGTAAAAATCCAATTTTGCTAGTATTTGAGAAAGTTCAAGCATATCATTTATCCTTGGTAGATATTGCATAGTAAAAAATTCAAATATCAGAGAAAAATATGAAAATAATTGTGTAGGCTCGTTGCATTCTTTCAGTTACATTTCTGTCCAGAAAGATGGTCTTTTGTGCATATTTTCACACCACAAGTTAAATTATTTTTCAGCTTTCATTAAGGTTTTATCATCTCTCTTGATGGTCATTGTTCGCAGAGAAACAAAATATTTATCTTTTAAACAAAGTTAGCATTATTTGGGTGAGGTTCTACCAGAAGCAGGGTCTGCGTCCAGGATTCAAGTTTAAGGAGTTTACTTGGGGAATTCAAATAGAGGAGTACAGGTGTGAGATAGGGAAGGAAAGAATTCAATTATGGATGTACTGAGGAGCAAATTTCCACTTTAGGCAATGGGCTACAATCCCATTAGGGAACCCTGTAAGCCGATATAAAACATGCCTCAGAGTTATCTTACCTAAGGGGCAAGGATGCTGAAGTATTTATCCTCCAACTCCCAGGTACCATTGGCTCAGGGCTACATACAGGGGCATTAACTCCCTGGCACTTCTAGCCTGTTCTAGGTTCCCTGGCCAACAGGAAGCCCTTAGGCAGAGAACTGCATGTGTGTACAGCAGGATGTCATTGGGATGTACTAGAACAGTGAGTGCTCAGAGGATGTGAGGGGCACGGACGGCATCTGTTCCACCCTATATACTGGTTGGTTAGTTTGGCTTGCTTACTAGCTTCTGGCCCACCAGTCTTGCTGTGCATTATGTCGTGGGATTGTTGAGGTTGGATTGGCAAAGGAAAACCAGCTGAAGCAGAACCTCAAAAGGATGCTGACAAAATCCTTGCATAATGAATAAATGATGAACAAATTTCATCAGCTTGATGGTCAGGAAAACATAAACTTTAACGAAAATATGAAGCTAGTTTGCAAGAGCCATAGCAAACTTAAATTCCAACCCAAAGGAGATCTGCCGAACAACAATGGGAAATAGCATTTTTTGCTGTTGTTTGGCTTGAACGTATCACAGACTCCTCCTCTCTAGGACGTTAATCAGGGCCATCTTTGAACCATACTTACTGTCAGATGTAAGCCAGACCACTGTTAATGAGAGTCTGGAATGCAGCCCCAGAATCAGTGTCTGCTTCAACCCAGATGGGCATGGGGATGAGAGAAACTGGGTGGTTGTGAAATATGGAGAAACAACATGGTGTCTTGAAGAAGGGCAGGGGACCTAAAAGCTTCCTTTTATAGTACATCAAAGCTGTTGACCACTGAGGAGAAAAGGCCCAAGGTGGGCTACTGGAGCCTGCTGGTTTCAGCAAGAAGGCTCATTATTTTGAGCACAGGTAAACCAAACGCCCTCATTTAAGGACCAGGTGCTCATCGGCGGATATTGGTTGAGTGCACGTGGCTTGCAGAACATCACATTAAAGTTTTCTGATCCATTCCATAGAAGAGTTAAGCAATTTTCCCAAGGAGACACTATGGTGGTTTCCACATAAATGGGAATAATTCTAGAAAGCAAGTGTTGCTCAGCAAGCAGGACATGATGAGGAGATGAAGACTTCTATGGGCAATGGGCGGGGCATCAGAGGTACGTGGGAAGGAGGGTAGCAAAATTAAAGTTGTGTTTTAGGACAACAAAGGTAGCAATGGCCAGATGGTTGAGGAATTAGAATGAGGGGACACTTGTTTATGATTTATTATATTTCTAGTAGCCCTTATTTCAATAAAAAGGAACTATGTAATACTTACAGGACCATCTCCCATATGTGGTTAAAAGTATAAAACTAATAAGATTGAGGGGCATGAAGGGATAATGGTGGGAAGAAAATAAGGTGACAGAACTATATAAAAATGCACACTGTAAGATACTGTCCCTGAAGTATCCAGTATAGTAGCCCTTAACCACAGGGAGCTGTTGAGCACTTGTAAAGCGGTAAGTTCAAATTAAGATTTGTTGTCAAGTTCAAGTATGCACACCGCATTTCAAAGACTAATAGAAAAAATGTAAACCATATCATTGATAATTTTTATATAGATTACATGTTAATCTATACCTTGGGTATATTGAGTTAAATAGAATATAGTTTAAAAATTAATTCCACCTGTTTCACATTATATTTCTATTAGACTGGGCTGTTCTATGCCATGTTCTGTACCAGTGGTTGACAACTGGGGGTGATTCCCCCCACCCCAAAGATATTTGGCAGCATCTGGAGACATTTTGGGTTGTCACTATTGGAGAGGAGGAGTGTTTCTAGAAGCCCTCTAGTGGGTAGAGTCCAGGGATGCTGCTAAACAGTCTATAATGCATAGGACAGCCCCCGCAACAAAGTGTTATCCAAATGTCAATAGTGCCAAGGCTGAGAAACCCCACCCTACACCATAGCTATAGGTGCTAAGAGCCCAATATGGAGTTACAGTGTCAGCCTAGGTGTGAAGGTGTAAGAATTTTTTCTAGACAGTGGGAGCCACAATAACACCTTTTGCTGCTCCTCTGCAGATGACCAGGAAGTACGTCAAGCACCTGATATTGTTGTTATTCTACTTCATTCCCACGAGAGTGCTGGCAAGGTGGGCAGCATCTCCATCTTATGGATCAAATTTACTGTGGTTCAGAGAGCTCAAGGAACTTGGTTGAGCTATTGCAGCTAGGAAGCGGGGGGCCAGATTCAAATCTAAGTCAGTTGATTCTAGCACATGTGCTTTTTCCACCACAGAGACAAGAACAGTAACTGCTTCAAGTATAAGTCTCCTGAGTCCATTTTTTTCTTTCCATTGAGAGGCCCCCTACCCTACAGTAGACCACCAAACTGGTCTCTATAGTCTTGACCACCTCAATCCTCCAGTTCTTTCTCCACACCACAGCAATCTTTCCAAAAAACCAAAACCTTTACATATTTCTTTCATTACCCTCAGGATATAGTCCACACTCTATCATAGCCTAGAAACTAAGATTCAGATTCGATACATTTTTTGTGGAGGACGCACAATGTATTTTGGGCTAAATATGGTAAGAATCACAAAATGACTGCAAGATGTTGCATGTTAGTGACTGCCATTAATAGAAATGCATCTTGAAGACAGGATTGGTGACATTTCTCTCTGCAGACAAAGATTTTTAGGGCAGTATTTTGTTCGTGTGGGACCTGTGACTGTTTAGGTAAAAACACATTTATACGATTTAAATAATTATTAAACTAGCAATAAGTTTATTGAAATGAGAAGACTTTAATTTGGAGGTGCTATAGGAAGATATATGTTGTTTGTTTTACTTTAAATGTACAAATAATTCTTTGGAGGGTGAGGTTTTGATTTATATCTTTTTCTGTCTCCAGCAATAATAGTGATTATGCAGTAGGCTTCAATAGTTCCAGCTTATTAAATCGCAAACCTTGTGACAATCCTGAATGTATCACTTTTGAAAGTGTAAGGGATTTTAGGTGCCACCTAGTGGCAATGAGGGGATATATGCCACAATATCTGACAAAATAGATCAGTTTTGAAAATGTAAAAGTCTTAAGTGCCACCTAGTGGGAATGAGGGGATATAGTACACATATTTTTAAATACGTTCACTGAAAATTTGTTCTTTTCTCAGTGGTAACCCCAGTTTGACTGAAGCTCTGTAAATACAAAGCACAAAAATGGTATCTCCTAAAAAATATATATTCCTACATCTTCTTTATTCAGTTTACCTGTCTGCCCCCCTGCCCCCAGGACATCAAATTTTTTTAAAAAAGAAATCTTGTATTAGTTGGGTAACCCTATAAACAGATGAACCCCGAAATCTGAGTGGACTAAAAAAATAAAAGCCTGTTTCCCTCTTATGTAAAAGTCCAATGAGGATATTTGGTGGGCAGCCTTCCTTGTTGTGATTCAGGGACCCAGGCTCCTCCCACCTTGTAGCTCAGCCAGCCTTTAGGGAAGGGATCAGCAAAGTTTTTCTGTGAAGGGCCAGATTGGAAATATTTTAGGCTTGTGGACCGGTCTCTGTTGCAACTACTCAGCTCTGCCTTTGTAGTGTAAAAGCAGCTGTACACAATATGTAAATGAATGAGTATGGCTATATTCCAATAAAACTTTATTTTTGGACACTGAGATTTGAATTTGACATAATTTTCATGAAATCGTCTTCCTTTTAAATTTTTCTTCAACCATAAGAATGTGAAAACCATTCTTAGCTCACAGGCAGTACAAAACCAATTTGCTAACCCTTGTCCTAAGGACTTTGGAATCCTTTACTTCTAGCCAGAGGCTAGAAAAAGGATCTTCCGTGGGAAGTTTTTCTGGGCCAGCCTGGAATTGTTACACCACCCCATTGGCCAGAACCTAGTCACATGACCACAACCAGGAAGGAGAGGGAATAGGTTTTGGTGAACACAGCACTGTAGCCACAATCTCTATTACAGTTCACCCTGTTACTTTAAAAATACAATTTCAATTTAATGTTTATCAGTTCATGCCATTTCTTAGCCATGTTCCTTTGGTATTTATAGTAACACAAACATGTTCCTGAACATATCTACTTTAAGACTTTGTTTTTAAATTCAATATATATAAGGGGATTATGACGAACATGGCTGAGAAATAGCATCAACTGATAAAGAAAAATAAATGAATGAATGGAATTGGATTTGTAAAGAAACCATATGAACTATATCAGAGATTGTGGCTACAATTGTGTGTTCACCAAATCATTCTCTAACCTCTACCCACATGGTTAAAAACAAAGGAGACTTCAGACCCCAGCTCAATGAAACTCCAGTGCCTTGACAGCATCTTTGGTGGGAACAGAGTTTCTCAAATGTGAACGTGCATACAATCGTCTGGGGAATGTTACCAGCACTGTGGTGGGGCCTGAGCTTCTGCATTTTTTATGTTGAAAGTGCTAGCCTGGGGAATATACTTTGAGTAGTAAATGTTAAAGTGTTGTATTAATAAGAGCAAGACCAGTTTTTTTCATCTCTGTAATCTTACATACATTTGGCTTTAATGGCTGGGACCCCAGGCAGTTCTCTGGACTTTGGACAAAATGGAGATATAAAGGGAATGTAAACTGAAGGTCAAAGCTTGGGATAGCTATGGATTATAATAAATTTTGTGGAAACAGACTGCAAACACATGAATATTAAATATCTGATGCAGTTCAGGTTTTAAAAATACATCTTATAGCAAAAAACAAAGAACCCTATTATTAAGCTAAGTTGACAAAGGTGAATGAAAAGTATATCCAGGAAAGAAAGGAAACTGAGGGATGAGGAAGAGGAGTGGGTGGAAGCATGTCCTCCTTAGACTAACTAGAGAACCATGAGTTTTGCTTCAAGTTATTTTTCACATTTCCAGGAGAGGGCAGCAAGTCCTAAGACTGAAAACAAATTAAATTTTCATGTTTGCATCTACCATTTTCAGAAAGTATTGTGTCCTTTCTTGGCTTTGGTATCAAGGTGATATTGGCTTCGTAGAATGAAGGGAGGATACCATCCTTCTCAATGTTGTGAAATAATTTCTGTAGTATAGGTATGAGTTCTTCTTTGTAAGTTTGCACAATTCACAATTGCAAAGATGTGGAAACAACCCAAGTGCCCATCAATACATGAGTGGATTAATAAAATGTGGTATACGTATACCATGGAGTACTATTCAGCTATAAGAAACAGTGGTGATAGAGCACCTCTTGTATTCTCCTGAATAGAGCTGGAACCCATTCTACTAAGTGAAGTATCCCAAGAATGGAAAAACAAGTACCACATGTACTCACCATCAAATTGGTACTAACCAATCAACACTAACGTGCTCACATGGAAATAATATTCATTGGGTGCTGGTCAGGTGTGGGGATGTGGGGGTGGGTAAACCCATAAGTAATGGATGTGGAGCGCACTGTATGGGGGAAGGGCATGCTTGTAGCCCTGGCTTGGGTGAGACAAAGGCATTATATGTAACCAAAATGTTTGTACCCCCATAAAATTCTGAAATAAAAGTAAATAAATAAAAACCAATGTAAAAAAAGTGTTGTGATACGTAGTGATTTTTAAAAACTTATTTTTACTGTCCATTCTATTAACCACAATTGGAAGCTTGCTATATGCAAAGGGCCCTAAACCAGGAGTCAAACAAACAAATCTGAATTGGGAATCCCCTTGCCCTAGATTTTAGCAATTCTGTGTCTGCAGGCAAGTTGATGAACATTCTGGAAGATTTTTTTATCTGTAAGATAGATACAATAATACCAGACCTGTCTCTTCAAAGGATGGCAAGTAATTAATGAAGTCATGTTTCTGAAAGCCTTGTATGCATGTATTCATTCTTCATCCATTCAGTTATGCACTCATACATTTAAACCTTAATATGTTGTAGCGCTGGATTCCAAAATACAAAGATGAGTATCACACAGATTCTTCCTTCAAACAACCCCATTGCTAACTGGATAAAAATAGAATGGTTGTGCTATAACTGAACTGTAAACAAGTGGTAGGCCAATAAGGCTTGGTATGAGCGCCTCCTACTGATAACTCGGCCCTGCTGTCCTCCCAGTGCTGCCCTTACCTCTCTCCATTTCAGTCACACAAGCTTCCCCCAACTGTTCTTTAGATTCAAGTTTACTAGTCTTCTGGGATTTATATTTGCTATTCCTTGCCTGGAATGTTCTTCCCTTAGTTATCCACACAGATCACTCTTAGGGTTATTTTTAAGATCTCTGCTCACCTGTACAACTCTTAGACTACTCGGAGTACATTATCTAAAATAGCATCTCAGTTCTGAGTTAAGACCTCATTCCCTAAGGCATTCATTGTATGTAATGAATTGACTTCTCTCTTATGTATCTAGTGTGGTAATAGCTGTGAATCATCCTTGGGAAAATTGAGAGTAGTTTCTCAAATCACTTTCTGTGTTCTGTGGTTCAGATGAGGAAAGCACATTGGGTCCGTGTTTTATAATACTTTTCTTTGCAACACTTTTCACTTACCAGATACTATATTATGAACATGTTTGTAAATTTGTTTTTCCTCTCCTTTTCCCCCATTAGAATACAAACTCCAAGAATGTAGGAACGATGGTTTGTTCACTGTTATATCTTCAACACCTATAACAGTGCCTGGCACATGGTAAGATAGGCAATATGCTTTTGTTGGATGGATGAATGTGAATGACAAATAAATCAATGAATGAATGTTGAGAAAACACTCAAGAGATAACTCCTGATCTGGACCTTATAAGACAAGCAGAATTGTCCTTGGTAGATAGTGGTGGGAAAGGAACTCTGAGCAGCAACACAGCATGGTTCAGTGTCGTCCTGTCTTGTAAATTTGAGAATGCCATATCCAAGTAAGGTAGTGGCTTTCCGAAGTGGTAAATCCATACCCTTTTTAGTTTGTCTATGGTTTTTGTCCTTCTTTAAGGAGAATTATATACTATATATACATTTTTTATTCCCAATACATTGTTAACAGAAATAAGCTGTATTTCTTGAGCAGACACCTCCACCTGTTGACAGTCTGTGTGCTAAGGAAAATAACAGATTTTAACATTAACGTAATGCTATTAATATATAATTATAAATTTAATCTACCAGGGAAAATATCTTTAGATCAATTTTCAAACTCCATATATTACTTTGGCTTATCAGAGTTATACTCCTCTTATTAATAAAAGAACAAATTGTCAACTCATTGATTAAAATAATAATATTCTTCCAGTTCAAGAGTCTATATTTTTAGTAGTGAAATGCATATTTAATAACCATTATTATAAACATGCTACTCAAAGTGTGATCCTCAGACCAGTGCTGATCCTTGGATAGTCCTTGCAGGTCTGCAAGGAGATAAGCAAATCAAGTAAGAATAAGCATTTAGAAACTCGACAGATAGAAATTTGACAGCATAATTTTATATCTATTGAATCTAATTTTTTTAAATGGGCTTGTGTTTTGTGTGGCTTTTTTCTCTTTAGTTTTAGTAATTTGTTTTATTTTTATTACATTTTACAAAATATGAATCTGCAATTGATTGGAAAGAAACAAACCTGGTCTCTCAATACAGGTCATTTGAGAACAATGCTCCAGAGTGTGATTTGTAGATTGCCTTTAGACCTACCAACTCTGAACTATAGTGGACACTGAGAATTTAGCTTGGAGTCCACTTGCCTCTAACTTCAGGTGGCAGTGCCTGTTAATAGTGCTGAGAGCTGACATTTATCAAGCTCTTACTATGTTCAAAACATTATGCTAAAGACTTGAAAGATTTCCGTTGGGGCAAGGGACTGAGAAAAGTAAAAGTAGATTGGGAAGGGGGTATTGTGTGTGTGTGACATTAGAAGTAAAGGTGTTTCTTGGTCTGTCAGACTTCTTTCAGTGGTAGTATTTTCCTGTAGAAAGTCTATAATGCCAACCACTCCACTGAGAATTAGGCTGATTTGAACATTTATTCCCTTTTGTTACTGGGCGGGTTTTAGTAACATTCTGATAATTTAAACATGAGTACAGGAAAGGCTAAGAGTTTCGGGTTGGTTGTTTGTTTATGCATGCATGTGTGCCTTGGAGATCTGGTAGAGAACCCAAAATCTTAACAGAGGCTTTTGCTTTAGGAAATTTGGCCTACTCGACACTTGGCAAAGCCATTCATGTGCAGGATCTAGGCCTTGTTGCATGAAGATCTTGCTGTAACTGGTTCAGTTCTAGGCGGGCTAGGGAAGTATGTTTTTTAGAAGCCCTGGAATTCACAACCTCATTGTCCATTGTGGTCTTTTCAAAGGATTCAAAGAATGTACATTGATAACATTCTATAGATTAAAAGGACAGGCAACCTTTTCTATAGTTTCCTGTGTTTGGAAACCCTGTGCACCCTGCTAGGTAACCCTCCTAGTAAAACCAGGCAGTGAAATGTGAGAATCAGTGGAGTCTGCACTGTGCCTGGGCTAACACAAGTGTGCCTGAATAACATGGGAAGATGTGCCTTAGATGAGTTGTACTTCAGTAGCAGAGTTTCATCTCCCTCTATGCTGAAAGATTAGAAAATATTTTATGTAAATGTGTCACAGAAAGGCACCATAGACACTGTCTATTAGTAGAATAAATAATAGCTCAATAAATAGCTCAGTGTAGACTAAGTGGCATTTGATGATACTTTGGAAGAAGATGGACTAAAAGAAACAGAGACATATACAAACACACACACAGAATTTGCAGCTCTGGTTCTGTAGTGATTACCCATATGGCAGTGTGAATCTTTAGACTAAGGCCCTTGAAAGAAATTAGGCCGTGCTTATTAAAATTTTTAATGAAAATTATACAACTGAACTGAAACTTGTATCCGCAAATCCTTGAGACTTTTGTGCCTCTGTGATCAAGCATGTTGTCTAATGTAACATTGCCAGATTTAGCAAATCAAAATACAGGATACCCAGGAACATTTGAATTTCAGAAAGACAATGAATATTTTTAAGTATGAATATATCCCATGTAATATTTAGTATTTATAAGTATATCCCATGTAATACTTTGAAAAGACTTCAGTGCATGATAAGGTTGTGAATTCTAAGGCTTTTTAAAAAGCATATTGCCCCCAGTCCATCTAGAACCATGCAATATTGGGGACATATTTATACTAAATATATTCATTTATTATCTGAAATTCAAATTTAACTGGGTATCCTATATTCTGCCTAGAAACCCTAATCTAGTATCATTGCTAAAAAGATGTGGGAACAGATAAAAAGATGCCCAGAAGATTGATTAAGCTAAGATGACTATTATGCACTGAGTACTTATTATCTACCATGTTCTGAATTGAGAGCTTTATACATCTATCTCACTTAAATTTCATAACACTCATAGAAGGACATAGCATTAAAAATCTTGTTATACAAATGTGGAAACTCAGGCTTAGAGAAATTAAGTCATTTGTCTAGGGTCAAACAGCTACTGAGTCATAGAGGTAGGATTCAAGATCAAGTTTAATTTTGGAGTCTGGACTCTTAAACACTTCAGTGTAGTCTTAAGTGACATTTAATTATACTTTGGAAACAGATGGACTAAAAGGCGCACACGCACATACACCTCTCCTTCATATCAGCAAAGCATGATCAGGACTAATTCCCCTTTAGTGTTTTCCAACCATTATATTATATCAATGGTTTCCAAACTTTCAAATTATGGGCACCCTCCTCTCCATTTTAACCTCTCATGTTTCAAATTGCTAATTTTAGTAGTTTTAGTTTTGTTGTTTAAAAAATATATATAATGACAGAAATTAGCAAATTAAGCTATGCCTTAAAATGAATTTATATATGATTTTTCACAATATGGGTAGCATCAAACAGCATACGAAAAACAATAAAATATATCTTGAGATAGATTATTCTACAAATAATGCCTGGCATACAAATAGATTTGAGGATTCCCTTGTATAATTTAAGGCTCTCCCACTTCTACCTCCAGGCATCTATACCTCACAGGTTGGAAATCTCTAAATTAGAGCAATCTTAGAGATAGACTCAAGATGAATCAGCTTCCTTTCCTTAAATGCAGAAATGAGCTCACAGGAAAACAGACTACTGAAGTTAGGGAGAAATGCAAGGGGCAGGGGAGTGGAGGGTCAATGATTTCATTCTGGACCACAGCAGGTCCTTCTGGTGTCCTACCCACGTCCGACTGAAGGTTTAATGCTATAGACACTTGAAACTCTTAACTTGATGGCTTTCTCTGCCACCTCCCTATTCCTCATGTTTGATAGTAGGACAGGGAAGTCTGGAAGTGGCAGGGAATTACACTCAGGAAACAGTCCTTAACATAACCAACTTCCTTGCCCCTTGGGTGGGATGACTCTGAGTGAAGCTGTACCCAGTCTCCCAGAGGTCCCCAGCAGGATTAAGTTCCAGTTGTCCACAGTAGTCACCTGCTCATTGATGCACTCTGAATTGACCACCTTCCCTTCCCTGTCTCACTTCTGTCCCTTCCCAGTGCTTCTTGCGAACTCCTCCAATTAAACTACTTGCATGCAAATTCTCATATCTCACCCTGTGCTTCTTGGAGAACACAGTGTTAAGATATGGATTAAGGTTTTTTTATATTTTTGAACTCTGCTATAAGTACCAATACTAGAAAAGATTAGCTTTCAGTTCTTTTCCTGATACTTAGTGCCTTGAGAATTAGTCCAGCCTTTGGAGAGTAAGCAGGTTGGTGAGCCTGGTTAATATCAATTCTCAACAGAGGGGCCCATGTAGTTACTAACAACAAGGGTAAATAGAGCCTCGCGTCAATTAATTATTCTTGCATAGATTTTTTTCCTCTGTAAATTTTGGTCATTATAAATAAAGAATTGACAATTTTTTTGTATACAGTACATGGTGAATAACTGCTGTCCTTCAGTGCTTCCCTCCTAGCGTCTTTATTTGGGCATTTTCTTTGAACTAAACTATGAAAGATGAATTAGATTATTTTATTTGGTGAGAATGTTGTATAATAATAAAACAGAACAATGTATCCACTGTGTCTCATGCCAGGCGGTATGGGCTAATAAAAGCAGAATTAAAAGGGGAGTTGGGAGCCCTGATTTCTGCAGGACCTTTGACATCTCTAGGTCCCATTTTCCTTATGGACCAAATAATATCTAAGAATCTATTCATCAATAAATGTCTATGATCCTTCCACCAATAAAAGTCCCAGTGTCAACTGCAGAGTTGAAAGGGATCATAGATCATAGACAGATTTCAACTTCTCAAGAGTTCCTTCTCAACCACCCCCGGAAAGAGATTATGCACACAGCATTGTGAATACCTCTGAAGATGAGTATATGGTTAAATAGTTTAGACCAGTGGTATACAAGCAGGATGATTTTGCTGTCCAAGGGATATTTCACAATGTCTGGAGACATTTTTGGTTGCCAACAACTGGGAGCAGGAAAGATGCTAGTGGCATTATTAGGTAGCGATGCTTCTAAACATACTACAGAGCACAAGACAGTCCCCCAACAACCAAGAATTATCCATCCCTATATGTCATTGGTGCTAAACTTAAAATAGGGCAATAAATAGACCAAAGCATCTAATGGCTTAAAAAAACAATAGAAATCTATTTTTTGCATCCATAACAGTCTGGGGTAGTTCAAGCTAGACTAAAGTGGAGTTGTAGGGGTAGGGAGGGGTGTGGGAGGGATACTAGCTCTGCTCCACGCAAGGATACTAGCTGATGGCATTCTTCTCATTTTCAGTATACTATTTCCAAGGCCACACTAGGGTCCTTCTACTTCAGCAGCTGGAACAGGGAACAGCATGGAGGAGCATGTATAATATATGCCAAAACTCTCATATGCCATTGGCTAGAAATCAGTCAATGGCTACATATAACTGTAAGTCAGGCTGGGAAATACAGTGAGGATTAATCCATTACTCAGAAAGAGGAGGAAAGAATATTTTACTGACTAATTAGCAATCTCTGCCCTAACGAGTAACTTTATCACTCCTATCTTGCATGATAATATCTTCACATGTTGAATACTTGTGTTCTATGAATTTGTATGCATTTTGCACATGTTAACTCATTTAATTCTCCCAGTAGCCTAATGGGGTACATCCTCTTATTATCTCTATTTTACATTTCAGGAAACCAAGGCTTGAAAGGTTAAATAATTGCCCAAAGTACACAACTAGTAAGTGTCAGAGCCTGCTTGTGACACAGACTGCCTGATGCTATAAAACCAGAGTTCTACCCATTGTGTTACCATTCTCATTTTGTCCTTGAGTACCCTGGTTGTTATTTCTTCTATTGAACCCAAATCTATCTTTCCATACCCTCCCCTGCCACTTTCTGGTTCTACTTTTGTTACTAGGGAGAAACAAGGCAATCTTACTTAGAGTTTCCAATACAGGGAAGTAGAAGCATGGGGTGGAAGTCAAGGTGATGGCAATGGGGGTGGGAAAGAATGTAGATGTACAAGATGTGGTCTCTGCAGGAGAATTCAGGGGCCTGTGATTTTTTCCTAAGGTAATTGGTAAGATCCTCTAACCATTAAAGGAAATTGAAGACAGAAAGACAAATTCATTTGGGTTGTGGATGAGTGAGTGGGTGAGGTAGATAATAACAATTTCAGATTTGAAAATGTTAAGGTATTTGGGGCAGGGATATTCGCATGATCATTTCAAGCCAAACTCATGGGTTTAATGTTTAGGAGAGAGGTGAGGGCTAGAGATATACATTTAGATATTATGTTGATGGGCAGACAGTTGAACCTATGGAAGTGGATAGGATTCATGATGGAGAAGAGTGTGAGAAGAAGATCAGACTAAAAATAGAACATGGTAAGGTCAATTGTGTTATTGGCCCTAATTCCTCACCCATGCCTGTATCCACACCTTTGTAGATTTTGAAGTTCCATGCACTAAAGGGGCAGAGTATATAATATACTACCCCTGACTTTCCACTCTTTGACTTGCTTTGACCAATAGATAAGGCAGTAGCGACAGCAGGCCGGTTCTGAGCCTAAGCTTAAGAGGTGTTGCATGTGTTGGCTTGCTCTCTTGAGCCTCTGCCAGTAAGGACATACCTGGGCTAGCCCACTTGTCTTCAGTGGAGGACAAATGACACATGAAGCAGAGCCCAGCCTAGACTAGCCAGCCCAGAAACACCCCTGGATGGTGGTGGTCTGGCAATGTAGAGGTTCGTAGGGGCTTTTGACTCTATCTCAATAATTTAATCTTAATTTTTTGTTTTGGAAATATCAGTAACATTTCATAAATCACATGAAGTTTTGAGATTAAGCTCAGCTAAATTTTAGATAATATTTTGTGCAAATTGTTTACTGTTCCTGAAGAGGACAGATTTCTTTCATTACTAATTTGTATGAATCATTTTGTAATAAACAAGATGATTTTGTGCCCACGACAATGACACATTTGGTTCTTTTAATACAAAATATGTTTTAAAGGAAAAATAAATAAAAGTCAAACATTATTGAGGCAGCTATCCAAAAAATATTTTAAATGGCAGAAATTTCCATGGCCTATAAGTTTTTACCCACTGTCAGAAATTTGGCCAAGATTATTGAGGAGAAGCTTTGGTTGTTAAAAAAGGGGAAGATGTACTTTTATGCTCCAGTAAGTATATAAGAAGAAACTAAAATAATGCCCCCTAACATGACTGTGTAAATGATACAAAGCCTAGAGAATCAGGATGCACTGTTTCCTTCTTGATCAATGTATTAGTGAAAGGTTTAGGAATGATTTCACAAAGGTCTCTGTACCCTTGGTGACCTATAAACAGAAATTTTACTTTCTGAGTGAGTTCTTCTTCCTGTGTGAAACTCATCCTGCTTTTAAGGAAATTATAATAGGACTGGGAAAAGCCAACAGAGAACAATGTGAGACAATCTATCTAGAATGGCACATATACCACCATTCTCTGGTCCATGGCAGACATTACTAATTGATCACAACATGTTGCTGCTGAGCCTGTATACAGCCTTGCCTTTTCAATGCTGTGCTCTAAACAGCTACTATCAGTTGGTTACATTTTTTCTATGAGATGAAACCTATTGTTGACCCCATACTAGACTATATAGCTATGAGAATTTACAAAGAGGAGAAACCAGTGAGGGTGGGATTGAAAGCCTCATGGGGGTGGATAGTAGGAGCAGACACACAGAGGTGGAAATGTGTGTGGTCAGTGTGTGTGTGTCTGTGTGCACATGCATGCTACACATAGACAAAGGAGAAGAGGGCAATATTAGGGAGATTCAGTTCATGTGTTGGATAGTAATTGTCAAGAACTTTGGAAGATAAAAGTGGTTCAAGTTAAGAAGATATTGAAAATCACATAGAGGACTTTAGATTTCCATTGATAGGAATGGAGAATAGTTTGATATTGTGGTATACACTGGATGAGAGAATCCTGTGCACACCAAATAGATCAGAAATGGGATAGATTAGGTATAGTATGCCACTGGGTCTCAAATGGAGGCAATTTGGCCTGACATGGAACATCTGGTAATGTCTGAAGACATGGTTGGTTGGTCACAACTGGGGATGGGGTGGGCATCTACTGGTGTCTGGTGGTAGAGGCCAGGGATGCTGCTGAACATTCTGTGATGCATGGGACAGTCCCCCACAATAATGAATTATCCAGCCCAAAATGTCAGTAGCGCTAAGGTTGAGCAATTGTGGTATAGGATAATTGCTGTCATAAATAACCCCAAATCTCAGTGACGTAACTCAACAAAAATCTATGTGGCTCATGAAAGGCCAAAGCAAGTGTCAGATGGAAATCCTGGGAGTTGTCCTTTACATAGTCACTCAGGAATCCAGGCACTTTCCATCATGTAAAGCCACTATCTTTGATATATGGTCACCAAGGCAGACAAGGAAGGGAAAGGACAGCATGTTCATAGAGAAGGTACACTTGCTCTTACCCGCCTTGAACCAGAAGTGACTCATCATTTCCGCTCACATTCCTTTGGAAGAATTTGTCACATGGTTCCACCTAGATGCAAGGTGATTGGGAAAATGTGGCTTAGCTTTGTGACCAAGAAGAAGAAGAACTGTGTCTCATATGCTTAGCCAATCTCTACCATATGGGGAAAGACTGGACAAAGAGCTCAGCTAGAGAACTATTACAGAGATTCAGTGGCAAGTTGTAAGCACCTGAGCAAGTGGTGGAATAATGACAGAGGGATTAGTGAGTGACTCCATTTAAGAAGAGGTAAAACAGTGCAAGAGTCCAAAGTAAGTCAACAATGGCAAGTCTGGGACACTACACCTTCCTGCTAAACTCTAATCTCCTTAAAGGTGGTCTTGAGTCTTTTTACTCTTTGAAGTCTCAACTCACTTGGGCACAGGTTTATGGCCCACATTCCATGCAAAAATGTATAGATATGTAGGAATAAAGTAGGGGAGAACAAAATCTTGTGGGTGTTTTTTTTTTTTTTTTTTTTTTTTTTGGCTGTTGTTGTTGGTTTGTTTATTTTTGCTGAGGGTTCCTGAAGGAGGGAATGATTATTTAAGATGTAGAACATGATGAGTTTTCAGTGAGGGTGAAATATTCTGATAGAGCTGGACCCTAAACAATTAGATAAGAGTGTAACATTAGAGATGTAGTTTTGGAGGCAGTCATCAGTTGAGTGGATTTCACTGCTTATATCCCTGGAGGCCCATTCAGAGCCTGACACAGAATAGATGATTAATAATATTTTGTTGAATGTATGAATCAATGTATATTTGAATATTATAAATGAGGAAAAAGGTAACTTTCTCTTTCATTAGAATAAGAAGAAACCTGATGCTGATATATCTGTGTATCAGTTAACTATTCATGTGTTACAAACCACCCCAAAACTCAGTGGTTTCAAAGAATAAACATTAATTATTTTTCACATATTTCTGAATCAGCTAGATGGTCCTTCTGATCTTGGCGGGGCTCTCTCATGCATATGTAGTCAGCTGTCGATGCTGGAAAAAGCTCTACTGATCTTGACTGTCTCTCTTTTATGTTTGGAAGTTGGCAGGTCTAGGGTGGTCATGGCCAAGAAAACTGAGCTCCTTTCCATATGGTTTCTTTTTTTAATTTTTTAATTTTTCTTTATTTCAGAGTATTACAGGGGTACAAATGCTTTGGTTACATAAATTGCCTTTGCACCATGCACGTCAGAGCTACAAGCATGCCCATCCCCCAGAGAGCATGCACCGCATCCGTTAGGTGTGCATTTACCCATCCCTTCCCCCCGCCTCCCACCTTCTTGACACCCTATGAATGTTACTTCCCATATGTGCACATTAGTGTTGATCGATTAGTACCAATTTAATGTTGAGTACATGTGGTGTTAGTTTTTCCATTCTTGTGATACTTCACTCAGAAGAATGGACTCCAGTTCCACCCAGGATAATACAATAGGTAGTTCACCATTTATTTTATGGCTGAGTAGTACTCCATGGTATACATATACCACATTTTGTTAATCCACTTAGTATTGATGGGCACTTTGGTTGTCTCCACATCTTTGCTATTGTGAATTGTGTTACTATAAACATTCGAGTGCAGATGCCTTTTTTATAGAATGTCTTTTTTCCCTTTGGGTAGATATCCAGTAGTAAGATTGCTGGATCAAATGGTAGTTCTACTTTTAGTTCTTTGAGGTATCTCCATACTACGTTCTAAAGAGGTTGTACCAGTCTGTAGTCCCACCAGCAGTGTATGAGTGTTCCTAAGTCTCTGCATCCATGCCAACATTTATTGTTTTGGGACTTTTTGATAAAATCTATTCTCACTGGAGTTAAGTGATATCTCATTGTGGTTTTGTTTTACATATCCCTGATGATTAGAGATGTTGAACATTTTTTCATATGTTTGTTGGCCATAAGTCTATCTTCTTTTGAAAAGTTTCTGTTCATGTCCTTTGCCTACTTTTTAATGGGGTTGTTTGATTTTTTTCTTGTTGATTTTCCTGAGTTCTATACAGATTATAGTTATTAGCCCTTTATTGGATGTGTACAATGTTAATATTTTCTCCCATTCTGTAGATTGTCTATTCGCTCTAGTGATAGTTTTCTTGGCTGTGCAGAAGCTTTTTAATTTGATCAGGTCCCATTTATTTATTCTTGTTGATGCTGTGATTGCTTTTGGGGTCTTCTTCATAAATTCTTTGCCTAGGCTGATGTCTATAAGAGTTTTTCCAACATTTTCTTCTAGAATTCTTATAGTTTCATGCCTTAGGTTTAAGTCTGTTATCCATCGTGAGTTGATTTTTGTGAGAGGTGAGAGGTGTGGAACCTGTTTTAATCTTCTACACGGGGCTATCCAATTTTCTGAGCACCATTTATTAAGTAGGGTTTTTTTCCCCCAGTGTATGTTTTTGTCTGCTTTTCAAAGATCAGATGGCTATATGAGGATGGTTTTATATCTGGGATCTTAGTCCTGTTCCATTGGTCTATGTCTTTGTTCTTGTGCCAGTACCATGCTGTTTTAGTTACTATAACCTTGCAGTATAGCTTGAAGTCTGGTAAATTGATGCCTCCCAATTTGTTCTTTTTGCTTAAGGTTGCTTGGCTATACAGGATCGTCTCTGGTTCCATACAAAGCATAGAATTATTTTTTCTAGATCTGGAAAAAATGATGGTATTTTTTTTATTTCAGCATATTATGGGGATACAGATGTGTAGGTTACGTATGTTGCCCTTCCCTCCCCCACCCCCTAAGTCCGAGTTTCAAATATGTCCATCCTT